>NC_084481.1:215228051-215545394 GCF_030035675.1 Rhineura floridana
GTCTGTTTCGGTTGTCTCCATTTCTCATTTTTCCAGTGTTAAATTCAGTCCCCTACATTTCTACAGCAATCTGCAATTTTTTTAAAAAAATCCTAATGAAAATTCTCCACCATTTTATTGCGAATTTCTCCTAATAAACACATTTTTACAGGCAGTTTTGACAAAGGTACACATTTTTGCAAGCCATTTCTTTGGCTTGTTATTTGCATGTTATTTTCACTCATGTATTCATTTTTAATGCACACTTTCCCCTAATATATGCATTTTGTAAATGTTGTTTAGTTGGTGAACTGCATCCCTAAAGTCTAATAAATGCGAATTTCAAAAGATGGCTGTGTTTCAGTTCTCATACTGATTCAGAAAGTGCAAATTTGATAAATTCTGCTTGAAATGCTTACTGAATCAAAATTCTCACACATCCCTACCCACCACTGAGATGAGCCTTTTGTCTGATTCAGGAGAACATATTAGCTGCATTGCACTTAAGGAGAAAATACACCAATGGCATTTTACAAGTCTGATTATATCAGGGATGGGGAACCTCTGGCTGATGTCCCTGAACCACAGTACCTATCATCCCTCACTATTGGCCATGCTGGCTGGAGCTGATGGTAGTTGGGAGTCCAACATCTGGAGGGCATCCTTGCTAGATGATTGGGCATTGAAAGGTAAGCCTTGAGATTTATTGTAAGATCCTTTTTTCTTGAGACTTACTTGAGATCGGCACGCTTTTGCACCACACATTAAAGTCTGTGAAACAATGCAATTTGCCTGTGTACTCAAAACTTGAGAAATTTTAACAGTGTGAACATACATAAACAAAACCCATCAAACAAATGAAACAGAAATGCCTGGCTAATAAAACTTGGGCATATATAGTTGTAGTCTTTGGAGAACGTTAGTGAAACAGACCTTAGTGAAATGTAGTACAACCTTCAGGACAAAGCAGAAAAAGCAACTCTCTCAATGTTGGCGATGAATGAAATGTTTTCGTGCTGTCAAATGAACTCATTATTTACTCTGAAAGAAGAAGCTGTTTGACCTATGCATAGGGGAATGTATCCATATTATGCAAGGTTTAGCAGAGTTCTCTGCACATAAGGAGGGTTAATACAATGATGAACTTAGATCTTGATGTATGGCAGTGAAGTCTATTAACTAATCTTCTGGTCACCTAAGTAAAATATCACATTGGAATTCCATCCTAGAGCACAGTTTGAAAAGAGGCTGCAAAACTATCACACCCAAATTAATTGGAATGAGCTTAATTAGGATCTCTGCTTCACTGGCAAATCTCCCAGGGAACCTGGAGTAATGAGAATGGATGCTGGTTGACTACTGATTAACTAGAAGAGTATTAGCATGTGCTTAGCTTAATGAGGGAGAATTGGCCAGCAAATCAGTTCAACCGTTGCTTTGCAAACCATAGAGTTTTGCAAACCTCATTTTAGCATTTGTGTTACACAATGCTTCCTCATTGATCTGAATAGTCTAAGAGACATTAGTCGGTGGTGGTAAAGTGCACTACTTTACAGGTTAAAAACAAAAAAAATGTACAAAGGCAAAGTTTCTGTGATTACAATCACTTGGCTTCTGCCTTTTTTCCTTTCTCCTCCACTTTCATCTTCCTACCTGTTCAGGTCTGGTCATTGTGTCCAGGTCTACATAAACAGGAGAATGAGGTGGTAGAGTCATGAGGGGATAGAATGGAGTGTACCACTTCAGACTGCAGGTGGGAGATGCCAGTTGGAATGCTCCTTGTGTAAAACAAATCCCTGTAAGTAAAGCAAAGCCTGCCTAGGATATCAGGGAACAGGATTGAAGCTTAGCACACTCCTTGCTGTGCTAGTGTTTTGCTTGCATGGAATCCCCCACCCACCCCAAGGAGCTGTCAAAGAATGTTTTTCCCTCCCTGGCAGTTTGAAATGGTATTGTACTTTCTAACTCTTCATAACTCATAACCAGAGAAGCCTATGTACATTGTATTCATAGAATCATAGAACAGTAGAGTTGGAAGAGGCCTATAAGGCCATTGAGTCCAACTCCCTGCTCAATGTAGGAATCTATGCTGAAGTATACCCAACAGGTGGCTGTCCAGCTGCCTCTTGAATGCCTCCAGTGCTGGAGAGCCCACCCTGTTGAGTTCTACAGAAGAAACATGGGATATAAATGTAATACATAAAACCAAGTGCAACCTTAAGACCCTTAATACTCTTTCAGTCTCGCCATATTTGAAGCCCCATAGAAATTCTCATATATTATGTTTTCCAATGAGCCTTTATTGTCACAACTATATAGGCAGGATTAGTGAAAGTGAAGTCACTACTCCAAATTTATCATATTAACAATGAAGATGAGCTGGCAAGGCTTTTGTCTAAGTCCTCTCTCTTTAATTTTGCTCATGCTTAAAGGTTGATACTGTTGAATTGTAAAGTGCCTTGCATGAAAGCACAGTAACAATGTAGTCTGAATGATTGATGTGGCTGTTAAAACAGCTGTCAAATGTTACCGTTTGCAATTCCAAACATTGCCAACATTTATAACGTTGTCCAGCATGCCTGCCTATGATCATCTTGAATAATCCTGAATTTTGCAATGATCTGTTAACAATGATGTAATCAAACATGGTAGTTAGGGAAATTAGAATAGAGTCTCTCTCCTTCCTTAGGATGAGAGGGTTTCACTGGAATATAAGAAGCTGCTATATACCAGGTCAGAATATTTCTTCATCTAACCAGGACCAGTGCCAGGTGCTGGCAACACCAGCAGTGTGAGCTATGCTGCATAGTTGATAGCTTCCCACTATTGTAATTGTCCACAAAACCCATAACCCCAATGTATCCATTGGATGCTTTTCCATTTGGACAAATGGGGTACTGCCCCACCAAGCTTAGCCTGACCTCCAGCTCCCACCAGTCTACATCCTTACTTACAACCAGTCTAGGGGCTGGCACTGTTTGCCATCTTCCTCCTGCTCCTTAATCTCAGTGTTGCCCCTTGTACAATTCAGCACGGAGGGCAAAAACAGAAGTAGTTGGCTCTGGCTCCACCTACTGTTGAGCTCCCTAACTTCTGCCCCACTGGTCCCAATGGGCACCACCCACTACCCAATGGAGTACTGCTCAAGGGCTGCCTGCCCCAATCAGATGCCCTCCAGATGTTTTGGATGACAACTCCAGAGCTTGGAAAAGTTACTTTTTCAAACTACAACTCCCATCAGCCCCAGCAAGCATGGCCACTGGATTGGGCTGATGGGAGTTGTAGTTCAAAAAAGTAACTTTTCCAAGCTCTGGACAACTCATCCAAATGTTTTGGATGGGGAGGGCATGAAGGCCCAGAGTAGGCATCAGTACTGGTGGGCCCTGCTGTGGTGCTCGGCTGCAGTGGCTGACACCGAGCCTCTATCTAGTCCAGTGTTGTCTATTCTGACTGGCAGCAACTTTCTAAGGCAGGAGTAGGGAACCTTTGGCTCTCCAGCTGTGGCAGAACTACAGCTCCCATCAGGCCTAGCAAACATGGCCAGTGGCCAGGGATGATGGAAATTGCAGTTCAGCAACAGCTTGTGAAGCAGCACTGTACAGGATTGATGCCTCTGCTGAATAACTGTTCAGTGGAGGAATTAATCCTGCACGATGCCGGCGCTCACTTGCAAGCACTTGCAAAGCATACCCCGCAGAACTGACCCCCACTCTCAGTTGGGTGGGTAGGAAAGGAGAGTCAATGTCTCCTCCCCCCTCCTGACCATATATTTAATTAGGGTTTTTTTAAAACTCTAATTAAACATTAGCCCCACCCCCAAACTAATTCAGGAATGTTCCAAGGCAGGGAGAGTGGTCCCCAAGTTGACCCAGGGTGGATCAGCCTGATGGCCTCCCTCTGGATCAGGGAGGGCTGTGCATAATCCTATTGTATACTACTTTAACAGTCATGGCTTTCCCCAAAGAATCCTGGGAACTGTAGTTTGTGAAGGGTGCTGAGAGTTGTTAAAGGACCCCCTATTCCTCTCACAGAGCTACGTTCAGGCATCTGATGGATCCAGATGGATTCCTGAATGTGCTTGGGGATTCTCTGGAGCAGGCACACAGGCACTCGGTTGAGACCCTGGTGGAGGGGTAGAATGCTGCAATCACCGGGGCATTAGACCGGGTGGCTCTGAAACGCCCTCTCTCCCTGAATAGAGCTCAGACAGCACCATGGTTGCGAACTCTGAAGCGGGAGGTGAGACGGCTAGAGCGCCAGTGGTGGAAGTCTCGCTCTGATGACGATCGGACACGGGTTAGAGAGGCTGCAGCAGCCTACCATGTCGTGATAAGGGCAGCAAAGAAGGATTTTTATGCTGCCTCTATTGTGCCTGCAGAGTGTTGTCCCAGGAGGCTGATCCAAGTGGTTTGGAGCTTAGTCAGTCCAGTTTTCCCCGAACCGATGGAACATGTTAAAGCCTCCTGTGATGAGTTTGCAAAGCACTTTGTGGATAAAATCAATTGTATTAAGAGTGCTATTCCGTGCACTGTGGACACAGTGAGCGAGCCAGAGGTGCTCTGGTGGTGTGGGATCGGTTTCAGCTTCTTCCTTCTGATGAAGTGGACAAGGTGTTTTCAACCTTAAAGCCAACCACTTGCTTACTTGACCCTTGCCCGTCATGGCTCATAATGAGCTGCAAGGATAGACTGTGTGAGGGGATCAAGGTGGTGGTAAATACGTCCCTGGAAGAGGGAGTAATACCATCAGCCCTCAAGGAGGCAGTAATAAAACCGATTCTAAAGAACCCCTCCTTGGATCCCCAAGATTTGAACAACTTTCACCCAGTCTCAAATCTGCCATTCCTGGGCAAGGCGGTTGAGCAGGTGGTGGTGCAGCAGTTGCAAGCGCACTTGGAGGAAGCGGATTATCTGGATCCATTTCAATCAGGCTTCAGGCCTGGACATGGGACTGAAACGTCCTTGGTCACCTTGGTGGATGATATGAGGAGGGCTCTGGATAGGGGCGAATGCACCTTCCTCGTCCTCCTTGATCTCTCAGCAGCTTTTGATACCGTTGACCACGGTATCCATCTGGACCGTCTGGAGAGGTTAGGTATAAGGGGCACTGTATTGCAGTGGTTCTCTTCCTTCCTCTCTGGTAGGTACCAGAGAGTGGCATTGGGGGATGAGGTTTCAGACCCTTGGCCTCTCACTTGTGGGGTGCCACAGGGCTCTATCCTCTCTCCGATACTGTTCAACATCTATATAAAGCTGCTGGGGGCTATCATCAGAGGATTTGGGCTGCAGTGTCACCAGTATGCGGATGATATGCAGCTCTATCTCTCATTCAAATCTTCACTGAGGTTGGCTGTAGAAACCCTATCCAAGTGCCTGGAGTCGGTGAGTGACTGGATAGGAAGGAATAAGCTGAGGCTGAACCGTGACAAAACCAAGGTACTGTTCGTGGGAGACAAGGGAGGGTTGGGGGATGTTGACCTGGTGCTCAGTGGGGTACAATTGCCCCTGAAAGAACAGGTCCACAGCCTGGGGGTCATTCTTGACTCCCAGCTGTCCATGGAGGCTCAGGTCTTGGCTGTGAGCCGGGCGGCGCTGTATCAACTCCATTTGATACGGAGGCTGCGCCCCTACCTTCCCAACCATCTGCTCCCATCGGTGGTACATGCCCTCATCTCCTCTTGCCTAGACTACTGTAATGCGCTCTACGTGGGGTCATCCTTGAAAATGGTCCGGAAGCTGCAACTGGTACAGAATGTGGTGGCTCACCTGATCAAAGGCAGCCGCCGGTGAGATCAAATCACTCCAGTGCTGAAGGAGTTGCACTGGTTGCTGGTTGTTTTCTGGGCCCAATTCAAGGTGTTGGTTTTGACCTTTAAGATCCTACACGGTCTCAGCCCAGTCTACCTGAAAGAGTGCCTCCAGCTTCATCAAAGATGCCGCACAACAAGATCAGCCTCAAAAGGCCTCTCTATCCCACCAGTTAAAACAGCTAGACTGGTGAGGACTAGGGAGAGGGCTTTTTCAATTGTGGCTCCCATTCTGTGGAATTCGCTCCCAAACGATCTCTGCCATGCCCCCGCTATGATGAACTTCTGCCAGGCCTTGAAAACTTGGCTCTTCAGACAGGCTTTTGGGGTGGGTTAGGTTTTATTACTACTGTTTGAGATTTTAATGTTTTAATGTATTGTATGTTTTTATTTTGTACGTCGCCCAGAGTGGCTGGACAGCCAGCCAGCTGGGCGACTAATAAATCTAATAAATAAATAAATAAATTCCCAGATCAAGTTCCAAAGGAACTTTGGGGTAGAAGCATTTCGTACTTATTTTCTCTACCCATAGGTCATGGGTGTTGCTTCAGCTTGGTCCTAATAAACTTTTTTTCCTACTTAACAAATGTGTTCTCACTTTTAGTAATCCACCTAGTTCAGTCATGCCAAAGCTCTCAATGCTGTTTGAGTCAAGTCTGATCTCTCGTTTAACAAGAAATTAAAAAATCTTGCCAGCCCAGAGCTGGCCAAAGAAATTGCAGACATTAACTGAAAACGCTGCAGCAGGAAGAAGCAAAATAAGGGATTTTGTAGCATGTTATGTTTAAAAACAACTTTCTAGCAGTGATGCTCTTTCACAAATCAGAGAGCCTACATTCCCACAACAACCAGCAACACTTCAGCACTAAGTTCTCCATGTCCAATTTTCTGTGGATCAATGAGAACTGTTTTTATGTACGTGTATAATTCTCTTGGGACGAAGAGATATATTTATACAAGGAGTATTCCACACAAAACAAGTTGACAGCCAGGAATTGCCAATATGACACCCGCAGACGCCACTGTGCCTGATAGCATCTCCCATGGTGTCCAGAATTGCCTCAGTAAACACCCTCTCAAAAATGCATAATACACAAGAGACTTTTTGCTCCTACTACTCAGTTCCTGTTCGCACCGGCTTGGCCTCTCCTACGTCAAATGTACCCCTTTAAACATGCCTGCATCTTACTGGATGCCAGGAATGGACACCTACCTGCCCTTCCATTCTGAACAGAGGAGAGGTACAAAGAGCTTCTCTATGTGAGTAAGTATGGCAGTGGCTGATGTAGGTGTCTTTTACCCATTGATGGAGATGGCTGATGGGGGAGGGGATGCCCACATCTTTTGGTGGTCCTGTCTCCTTTTCTTCCCTTTTAGATGCAACAGACATTTTGTGTTATTCCACACTCCCCATGGCAGTCATTTTATTTATGTTTATGTTGTCATCCCTCCAAGGCATCCATTTTGTCTTATGCCACACATCCTACTGCAGCCATCTTGTGACTGGTGCCCATTTTCTCAAAATTCCAAATGTGCCCACAGGCCCCAAAAGCTTGGTGAGAAGGAAAATGTTCCTAACTGAATCCACTTCTTACGTTGGTTGGGTCTTGATATCTGATTGATGGAGTACCCACAAGGTCCATCTGATTGGAAGACCCCATCCTTGACCCATACTACATTTCTTTGAATGTGAGCTAAATGAGAGTGGGAGCATAAGAAAAGTCTCATGATATCAGACCACCTAATCTAGCATCTTGTTTCTAATGCTAGCAAGACAGATGATTCCAATAAGCTTAGAAGCCTGAATGCAACAGCTCTCTCACACTGTTGCTCCCTCCAACATACTGCCTCTGAATCTATTGTCTTCTTATTGTTAAATTCTCTTCCATTTTCCCTCTACTACAAGATGGACAAAAATAACACCCCCACAGCTTTCAAAATCCAGGAAATATAATCACCATATTTTCTTTATAAAGTGCTCAAGGTTACAATCATGCATACAAATCTATCTCACATATGTAACCCCCCTCACAGGAACAGAGGACATTGCCTTATATTGAATTAGACCATTGGTCCATTTGGCTCAGTTTTGTCTACAATGACTGGCAGCGATTCTCCAGGGCTTCAGGCAGGGGGATTGAACCTGGAACCTTCTGCATGCAAAGCAGATGCTCTTCCACTGTGCTACGGCCCTTCCCCAATCTACATGTATCTACATGCATGCAATGTGACATCGACACTTGTACGTGGCATAGAATTTAATTCTCGGAGTCATGATTGTAGTAGAAAGCTTGGACAAGTGCAGGAATGGTTATCTGCAAGTTGTCCCATTTCATGGTTCTAAGAGTTTTCTTTGTCATTCCCACTACCCTGACACACTCACCTACTCTTTCCCATTTCCATGTCTGTCTTTGCTACAATTAAGTGGGCAGGGAAGGGGTGATTTTGGATGAGTACATGAAACCCAGTATATTAGTTACGTCATACATTTTGTTAAGATGCTCCCACAAGAGGCAGTGATGGCCAACAACTTGGGTGGCTTTCAAAGGTTTAGACAAAATCATGGAGGATGAGGCTATCAGTGGCTACTAGCCAGGGCAGCATGCTTCTGAATACCAGCTGCTGGAAACTGCAGGAGAGGAGAGTGCTCTTGTGCTCAGGCCCTGCTTGTGGGTTTCCCACAGGCATCTGCAGGTATTGCTGGATGAGACTGATTATCTAGATCCATCACAATCTGGATTCAGACCTGGTATTGCAACAGAATCAGCCTTGGTCACCCTAATGGATGATCTTTATCTTGAGAGAGATGGGGGATTGTGACCCTGTTAATTCTGCTCAATCTCTCAGCTGCATCTGATACCATTGACAATGGTATCCTCCTGGACTGACTTAGTGGGATGGGTTTGGAGGCACTATTATGGTGGTTACACTCTTGCCTTCAGGATCATGCCCAGAGAGTAAGACTGAGTGAGTGTTCCTCAGCTCCCTGGGACTTGTGCTGTGGGGTTCTGCAGGGTACTATTCTCTCCCCAGTGCTATTTAAGATCCGTATGAAGCTGTTGGGAGCAGTCATCAGGAGTTTTGGAGCAAGGTGTCAGCAGTATGCTGATGACATGCAGCTCTATTTCTTCAGCTAAGGCCATTCCTGGAGAGGGATAGTCTAACCTCTGTAGTCCATGTGTTGGTAACCTCGAGGCTGGATGACTGCAATGCGCTCTATGTGGAGCTGTCCTTGTCCCTGGTTTGGAAGTTCCAGCTGGTGCAAAATGTGGTGGCCAGACTGCTGATGGGAGCACGCCCAGCAACATGTGGCACCACTCTTAAAACATCTGCACTGGCTGCCCATCCACTACTGAACCAGGTTCAAGGTCCTTGTATTAATTTACAAAGCCCTGGATATAGGGATCGCTTGAACCATTATATCCTAGCTCAGTCATTGAGATCATCTGCGGGAGTGGCTTTGATTGTCCCGCAAGCTGGCAAGTCTTACTTAACATCAACACAAAATCAAACCGTCAGTGTTATTGGCCAAGTTCTCTGAAATGCTCTATCAACAGAGATTTAGCAGGCGCCTTCTGTTTTAACTTTTAAATGCCTTCTGAAAACTTTTCTGTTCTGCCAGGCTTATGGCAGACAATTAAGATGTCTTTTTGCAATAGTTAACCTTTGTTTTTAGTGTGTTTTTAATGTTTTTATTGTATCGTGGTTGTTATTTTTTAACTTGTAAACCACTTTGATGTTTCTAATAGCAGTATACAGATATATTTATAAATATATAAATAAATAAATAAAATCAGGTTGGCCACTGTGTGAACAGGATGCTGAACTAGATGGGCCACTGGCCTGATCCAGCAGGCTCTTCTTATGTTCTTAAGATATCTAGGAGTCAGGGGAGATTGATTGCCTGCTCAGTGACACATTTTCATAATGCCACTGCTGCTGTCATACACATTTCTCTGTCAACACACCTCAGATTCATTCATTCAACCATTTTTCAAGCTGCTTTTCCATCTGTGTGGAACTGCCTTTAAGGTGTGCTTCTGGCTTCCTAACATTTGGATTGAGAGCAATTTCCCCTGAATTGGCAAGATGGCTGGCAGGTGAGGGGGTGGATAGCAGCAGCAACAGTAGAACTGTCTGTTCAGCACCTCCTGTAGGGACAGTACCCAGAACAAATGTCCCACTTGTTTAATGTATGGATTGGCTCTGACCCAGCTATACCAACATTACATTGCAATTGTCAATAGAGCTCAATCATTTGAAAAGCTGGAGCTATCAGGTTTGTGGCTGTGAATAGGCAGATGCATGTGTTTCATGCACACGGTTGATAGAGATGTTTAAAGAGCATAATTTCCTCTCTTCGTTTTTGGAGACATTAACGCTGCAAGTAATCGAGTTTGAGACACTTCAGTGAAGAAGTTGGCAATGGATCAAATGCTCTTTGTTTCTGTTATAATGGTACTAAATCAGCACTAAACAGAGTTAATTATAGAAAATGTGTATAAGGATAGAATGTCACTAGCAGAAACAGCTGGTACATCTACCTCCCGTTCCACTTTCTCCTCTTGTAATAGTTCCTCTTTCCCTTCCTTTTCTTTGTCATACATTGTCTGGATTTTCATTCCCTAGCTCTGGTTCTGACAACATAAGAGAAGATTTAAAAAGATTTTTAAAACCCGAGGAAATTGGGGAGTGAAAATTGGTGGAAAAGATGGAAGTGGTAGCTGAGCAGTGGAATCTGCTCCATGCTTTAGTCTGAACTTTTAAGGAGCTGAAGCACCTTGGACAGCACCTCAAAAATTAAGACTAAAGCCTGGAGTGGATTCCACTGCCCCACTGACATGGAGCCACCAGCCACCACTGCAAGCTGGAGAAAGCATAGTGGGGCTTTTGTTAAAATCTCATTTGAAGAAATAGTGAGTGCTTTCCCCACCTTACAACAATTAAAAAACCCCAACTCCAAGAGGATTGAGGAGGGTAATAATACCAAGAACCAATTTTGATAGGTTTGTTGTTCAGACCCAGCATATGGATTGTGAGTATGTTTCTGTGTGTGTGTGTGCACATGCGCGCACATGCACACACAGAGTCAAATTCTGGGCACAACATTTTAAGCAGGACAATGACAAACTGGAGTGTGTCCAGAGGAGGGTGACCAGGATGGTGAGGGGGTCTGGACATCAAGTCCTGTAACGAACAGTTGAAAGTGTTGAGTATATTTGGCATGGAGAAGAGAGGGTTAATGGAAAACATGATAGCAGCTTTCAAAAATTTGAGGGCTGTTACACAGAAAATGGAACAGACTTGTTCTCTGTTGCTCCAGAGAAACCAAGACACTGCTGCGAGCCTGCATGGCGGAATCCAGGGAAATGTTTCCATATCCTTGCTTCCATATCCTTGTGGTCCAATGGTGGTCACCTCTCGACTGGACTACTGCAATGCGCTCTACGTGGGGCTACCCTTGAAAACGACCCGGAAACTACAGCTGGTACAAAATGCGGCGGCCCGTTTACTTACAAATAGCCGCCGCCGTGATCACATTACGCCGGTGTTAGTTCATCTACACTGGCTTCCAGTTGCTTTCTGGGCCCAATTCAAGGTGTTGGTATTAACCTTTAAAGCCCTATACGGTCTCGGCCCAGTTTACCTGAAGGAGCACTTCCAGTACCACCAACTTAGCCGCCTGACTAGATCAGCCACGCAGGGCCTTCTCTCAGTACCACCAACGAAAACAGCTAGGTTGGTGGGAACTAGGGAGAGGGCATTTTCAGTGGCGGCCCCCACTCTCTGGAACTCCCTCCCGTTCGATCTTCGACACGCCCCTTCCCTGGATGCATTCCGCCGAGCATTAAAAACCTGGCTCTTTGGACAGGCCTTTGGGACCTCCGGGGTGGGCTACTGTTTTATGCTGTAATACTGTTTTATGCTGTAATTTAATCCTTTATTGTCGACTGTATTGTATTGCTAGGTATTTTAAATCGTATTTTAAATTGTATTTTACTGGAATTTAATTGTGTACGTCGCCTAGAGTGGCCTTGGCCAGATAGGCGACACAAAAATTAAATTATTATTATTGTTATTATTATCACCATTCCCCCATTCTCTATGTCCAGATAAGTTTCAGTGGAAAAGAAAGCAGTGGCAGGGACAGTTCATGGCATGGTAAGTGTATTATGAACAGGATCTACATTTCTAAGACTTCGTAATGACTTGTTCTGTGTGTATCCGTGAAATCTGATGCCTGAACAATCCTTTCCCCAGTGATTTTTAAAGACTTATTCATTATATTAGATCATGCTCTTACACAGTAGACACAGTTCTATTTGCTAACAAGACCCATCACCTGCTTAGCTTTAGTAAAGCTACAACATCTGGTGCTCTCAAACTGCTCCCCCAACCCTCTAGTACATTTGCCCCAGTGTGTGTGGATTATGTGATCCACACACCGAAGCAGGCTTCTGCAGATGGTTTCTTCCACAGAATCAGGAACTGTGCACACAAATAAACACTGCAGGTTGTTTCTGTGGTATCCGGCATGCATGGCCATGCACATGGTTCCGACTCAAGTAAGGATGCACGTGTAGGGCTGGTGAGATTATTAGTAATTGCTTCTGTGGCGAAAGGTGATTAGGGCAATAGTAGCTGTGTTGATAATCAGAATGATGAGTTGACAATGATACACACAGCTGCACTTTAGCTGCATGACAGCAGGGCACTGTGACACATAAAGAGTTGCAAAAAAAAGTACTGCGGGATCAGACCAAAGGCCCTTCTAATCTAGCATCCTGTTCCCACAGTGGCCAATGAGATGCTTATGCGGAGACTACAAACAAGACAAGAGTTTTCCCCATTCATGTTCCCCAACAACTGGTGTTCAGAGACATATCATCCCAAGTTCTGAAGGTAGGGCAGAATCATGATTGGTAGCCATTGGCAGCCTTTTCCTCTATTATAATTGTGTGAATCCCTATTTCTCCATCCTTTATGTAGCCCGAATTCTCTTCCCCCCCCAATTGTTCCACATGCGAAAGTAGGGGTTTTCCTGTGTTTTTTTGCATAGTCTGTCATATGTTGTTTTTGCACTGTACAATCATGCTTACATTTTTATATATTTATTACACTTTCATGATGTAATGAATCATGTTCAATATCCAGTTGCTTTTGTTAAGCAGGTAGCTTTTGTTAAATGGATAACCAGTTTCCTGTCTTTTTCCTTTTTGTTAGGAGAATGTGCCTTTGTGTAACTAAAGAGTTGGCCAAGTATAGGTGATTTGTTGACACTGTTATGTTATTCTATGGTTTAGTATATAATTTGAAGCCCCAGGAAATGAAGAGGCAAGACAAGATGAATTGTCGGTAAATCAAGGGCCACATTTATTGAAATAAAGCCAAGGGTGCCTAAGGGTGCTCACCAAACCCTACCCTCTGAAATGCCCACATATATCCGCCAAATGTGACCAAATTAACCTATTTAGAAGATTAAACTACTGGGCCAGGCAACAAATCAGCCAAATCAAATTAAGCCAGAATAGCCAAATAAAGATGAGCCAATCAGCCAGATTAGAAGAACAGTACAGGGTAGGCAAAAAACGTATCAGCAAACGAAGGCTGATGAGCTAAAAATTCCTACCCAACCCCCAATCAGCCAGTTAAATGTGTCCTGCCCTAAGGGAGGGAGGGTGGGTGGGTGTTGCGCAAGGCCCGAAAGAGGCCGAAGGGAGATGGAGCAGGGCTTAAATAGCCACCCTGCTCTGCCCCCTGTGCGACATGGCATGCGTGGCCATGCCGCCACTAACAAGGAGGGTCTTTTCAGCCATGCCAGGTCTTCCCCAGCATGCCTGCAAAGGCCCTCTATCGCCAGAGCCCTTGGGTCTGGCGCTGGCGGGAATTGCAGCCCATAGCTGGGAAATGAAGAGGCAAGGCAAGATGAAGTGTGGGTAAATCAAGGGTCACGTTTATTGAAATAAAGTCCGTTGAGTGCTTGATTGCATAATAAATGATCTGAAGAGACAATTGTGGGACCTAACTCATACTAGTCTTACTCAAGAGTAAATTCATTGAAGTTAATAGACATGATTAACTTAGGTTCATTAATTTCAATGGATGTATTCTGAGTAGGATTAAGCAGAATACAACTAATTGCTTTAAACTGGCATGCTCATGGCAAACATGGCTGTGATATAAAGTGTGGATCCATCCTCCATGAAACCTCTTTACAGGCTCAAGGTCTGAGGTACTCCCAACATTTGACTCCTCCTTATTTCTGTTTTATTTCTACCCTCTTGTATACCTGTGTTAGCATGATCAAAGGCTTATAGCCCAGTGTGGATATTGTTCTGTTGATACAATGTCAGGTTGCTGGAAGACATCATATCCTGCCCCCATTACTTGTAATGTTACTCTCGTAGCATCCACAGACTGAGAGTCGCTTAAATAAATGTGACACATTTATTCATAACACTTTCACTCGAGTAAGCACTTAAATAATTAGGATGTTCGGTGAACGAAGCATGGCAGCTAAAGCATTTGAGAAAGAATCAGACAATTTTAATTTTATAAAGGGCTGAGAGTATTCGGAATCATAAGAACCGAGAGCACTTGATGCTTGCTAAGATAGATGGCTGATTGGTTTAAAAACACGTATAGCTATGTAGGCAAGCTGAAACATAATGGCTCTATTTAGGGACACGTTAGGATTTGTAGATACCATAACACCTCTATCCAGAGCTCTGCATGTGTTCTGATGCAGATCAAGACCTCCTGTAATGGTTGGCTACCATTTCAGTTGAGAGAAGTTCCATGTCACAAGGAGGCAGATGAGGAGAGTCAAGGATCAAACAGGAAGCAAGGCAAGAAATACGCCAAGGCTCAGAGAACACAGAAGTAAAAAGGCGAGAGCCATTATTATCCCCTACGTTGTTGTTGTTCCGTGCCTTCAAGTTGATTATGACTTATGACGACTCTATGAATCAGCGACCAGTAGCATCTGTCATGAACCACCCTGTTCAGATCTTGTCAGTTCAGGTCTGTGGCTTCCTTTATGGAATCAATCCATCTCTTGTTTGGCCTTCCTCTTTTTCTATTCCTTTCTGTTTTTCCCAGCATTATTGTATTTTATTTATTTATTTATTGTACATGAGAATGTGTGGCTAATGACATCCTTCCAAAATGGCTTTGTTATTATACCCATATTGTGTGTGTGTGTGTGTGTGTGTGTGTTAGAGACAGAGAGAAAGATTGGTTTAGTTTAGTGTTATTACCCATTATCCCGCTGTGTAGGTTCATTGCTGTGGTGTCAGAAGGAGAGTTTTGGATTGGTTAGGCACTGGGGAAAGTTTTAGGACAAGCTAGGCCTGTACAAAAGGGATGGGCTGCACTTGAACCAGGATGGACAAAAGACTGTTGGCTGCTAAAATCCAAAAGGTAGCAGAGCAGTTTTTAAACTGAAGTGCTTGGTCATAGAGAGAGCATAGATGAGGAGAACATAATAAAAACCTGGTGTAATGGAGGGAACAAGTTGGACATGGTTATCTATGGATGGAGGTTTAATAGGAAGGACAGGTACTGGAGGTGGTGGTGTTTTATCAAAGAAGACACAGAGAACTTAATTGAGAACACAAAGAACTGAAATGTGAAATTGCTGATCTTCTAACAAAAATGCATAACGTGTCCCCAAGATCAGTCTCCATAACTGGAAAGCACTCAAAGTAACACCAATTTTTAAAAATGGATTCAGAGGAGATTCAAGAAATTAGAGGCTGGTTAGCTTTTGTTCTGGGAAAGCTGAAGGAAAGCATTATTAAAGATAGATTTAGCAAGCATATAGGAGAACAAGGCTTGTTGAAGCAGAACAATCATGCCTTCTGCCAAGGCAGATTCTGTCTCACTAACCTTTTAGAATTCTTTGGAAATATCAACAAGCATATAGCTAGAGGCATTCCAGTTGACACTGTGTACTTAAATTTTCAAAAAGCTTTCAACAAAGTACCCAACTGAAGACTCCTGAGGAAGCTCAGCAGCCATGGGATAAAATGAGAGATCCGCTTATGGATCAGAAACTGGTTAATGATAAGGATGCAGAGAGTAAGAATAAATGGCCAGATCTCCCTGTGGAGGGGGGTAGAAAGTGGAACCCATAAGGATTGGTATTAGGGCTTCTGCTTGGTAACTTTTTCATTAATGATCTGGAATTAAGGGTGAGCAGTGAGGTAGCTGATGATGCGTAATTGTTCAAGGTTAAACAAAAGAGATCATGAGGAGCTTTCTCCATACTGGATGAATAGGCAGTAATATGGCAAATGCAATTCAATACAAGCAAGTTTAAATATCTAAATTTCACATATATATTGCTGGGGTCTGAACTGTTGGTGACTGACCAGGAATGAGACCTCATGGATAGCTGCATGAAGATGCTGATTCACTGTGCAGCAGCTGAGAAAGAAATAATTCCATGCTAGGGATTGTTAGGAAAATGAATGTAAATAAAAGTGCCAATATCAGAATGCTGTTATACCAATCTATTGTGCGACAGCATTTGCAATACTGTGTACAGTTCTGATCACCCCACCTCAAAAAGGAGATTGTAGAGCTGAAAAAGTTTCAGAAAAGGGCAACCAAAATGAACTAGGGGTTGGAGCAACTCCCCAGTGAGGAAACATTTGGGGCTTTTTAGCTTAGAGAAAAGGTGAGTAAGAGGAGAAAGTGGATAGCAAGAAGTTTTTCTCCGTCTCTCAAAATACTAGAACTCAGGGCCATCTCATGAAACTGAATGTTGAAAGATTCAGGACAGACCAAAAAAAAGTACTTCTTTACACAGCACATAGTTAAACTATGGAATTTGCTCCCATAAGATCTTTTAAAAGCTTTTTTTAAAAAATATGTTTTTCAACATGTTTTGTTTAGCTATATGTTAACATCTTTTTATATTTTTTTTGGTGTTTTTTAGTGTTTTTGTTTGTCACCCTGGGCTCCTATTGGGAGGAAGGGGGGATATAAATTTAATTGATTGATTAATTATTTACTACTACTACTACTACTACTACTACTACTAATAAAAAGATGTAGTGATGGCACCACCTTGGATGGCTTTAAAAGGGGATGAGAAAAATTCATGGGAGATAAGTCATGATGGCTATGTTCTCCCTCCACTGTCAGAGGCAGTATGCTTCTGAATACCAGAACTTGTTGGGATTCACAAGTGGGGAGAGTGCTGTTGTGCCCTAGTCCTGCTCATGGGCTTCTCATAAGCATCTGATTCTCCAGTGTTAGAACAGGATGCTGAACTAGATGGGCCTTTGACCTGATCCAGCAGGGCTCTTTACATATATTTTTTGAACGGAAATGCAGATTGAAGCAGCAGGCTGTCTGAGATGCAGGAGTAAGGAGAACTCAAATTTGGTCACAAAAGCTGTCCACAGGAAAGGATTAAACACTCCCCCCCCCCTGCAGCCACTGCGATCAATTTTGCAGCGCTCAGACAATATTCTTCCTTTTTTTTACCTAGTCATTTCCTGTCTATGACTAGTTTGGTTTTCCAGCCCAAACTCCTCCATAAAGTGCACACCTTGGGTTGCAGTAAAGGTTAATCTTGTTATATTATCCCCTCAGAACTCCTCCCAGTCCAGATCCAGAACTCAGTTATATGCAGAAACATTGTGCTCCCCTGACTTGCATGTAGATGTTTTACACTTGTGCCCCAAGCAAAGTGTCAAATGGACAACAGGACATTCAGTCTAAATGAACCCAAAAGCTGGATGGGGTGGGTGAATATGGTTTTTATAATCCTATGGACAGCAAAGTCTGATCTGGCACTTTGTACACAGACAAGCTTTTCTCATGCACTAAGCCAAGACTGGGAGAACACAGAGGCAAAAAGATTCATGATTTGTTGTGATATTGTAGGGCAATATAGGGCAACAAAGGGAATATGGGCCAGTTTTTCAGAGTAGGATGGCCTCATGTGCTTTGTTACAGAGGACAGCCCTCTCTTTGAAGGGCTGTCCAGTCCAAGTCCAGTTTAAGGACAAAGAACAACAGGCACCTCCAGAAACTCAGTATTTCGCAGGAGGGGTTTCCAGGGAACTCTGGGAATTGTAGCTCTGTGAAGGCAATAGGGGTCCCCTAACAACCTTCAACATCCTTAATGAACTACAGTTCCCAGGATTCTTTGGGGGAAGCCATGACTGTTTAGAGTGGTATAATAGTGCTTTAAATGTGGGGCAACAAGAATGATCACGGGACTGGAAACAAAGCCCTATGAGGAGAGACTGAAAGAACTGGGCATGTTTAGCCTGGAGAAGAGAAGACTGAGGGGAGATATGATAGCATTCTTCAAGTACGTGAAAGGTTGCCACACAGAGGAGGGCCAGGATTTCTTCTCGATCATCCCAGAGTGCAGGACATGGAATAATGGGCTCAATTTGAGGAAGCCAGATTTCGACCGGACATCAGGAAAAACTTCCTAACTGTTAGAGCCATACGACAATGGAACCAATTACCTAGAGAGGTAGTGGCTCTCTGACACTGGAGGCATTCAAGAGGCAGCTGGTCAGCCATCTGTAGGGAATGCTTTGATTTGGATTCCTGCATTGTGCAGGGGGTTGGACTTGATGGCCCCTTCCAACTCTACTATTCTATGATTCTATGAAATGTATGGTGTAGATGTGGCCTACGACAGCAAAGCTACAGTCCAGCTCCCAGAAGGACCTAAGTTTTCTGCAGCTGGGGCCCTACCATAATGCAGGTAATTTTAGGCTCTGGACTTAATGGCCTTATTCGTCTATGAATGGTCTAAAGACCATTGTATTGTAACATCTATTGTAATATGTATGACTTCCCTTACTTCAAAACAGCCCAACTGCATTTGCTACCCCCCACTCATTCTGCTTAGTGGGCCCTGAACTTCTGCCCCAAAGTCCTAACCTGAGGGCACCATGTCTGCCATGATATGATGGTGTTCTCATGAGGACAGCATCCAACTCAACCCACATTTAGTATCCCACCCAAAAGGCAAAGCCATGGCATGATAAGTGGCAAGGTGATTACACAACAGCATGTACCAGTTAGATTGTGGAGACTGGCCCAAACAGCCTGCAGAGTTGTGGGTGGTTGCTCTATGGGCGAAGCTGTGCTTCTCTCACATTGCATGCACAAATAATATGGCACAGTCCTGTAAAGTAGGAGTTGGCCTATAATAAGACATTATGCAAGTTCCTTCTAGCTGGAGGAACTAATTCACAGTTAATTCCCTTGAGTCTCTAAGTGATCTTTGGAGATGAGATTGCATTGACAGAAATGTATGAAAAGGAAAGGGTTGTGTTCCCCAGATGTGGCAAATAATTAAATCGATAAGTAACTAGAGGTGAACTAATAACACTGCTGACAGTAGACATCATAACATTGCAGATTCTGTTTGCTCCAAAAACTGTTGTAGGAGTGTGGAGGGCCCAATTATAAAAAATCTATATCCAAGCAAGTCTTCTTACCGCCCAAACAGCAGTGCTCATATCTTGATTAATGCCTCCCATTAGGCCTCCCAGCCTCTAGACTGTCATATCTAAACAAGGTGATCCCCCCCCTCCAGCCTTCTGCTATGAAAATGGGAGAAAAATCAAATAGAAAAAGACTGGCAATCTCTTAGGAGCAAGTGTCCTATTACACACAAATGGCTGCATTAAAGCTCTGGTTCCAGTTTTTGTTTTTGTTTTAAAATGGGAGGGTGCAGTTTTGAGGGGAGGAGTGGGATGGTGAGGTGCTGCTTAACCCTTCCTTTGCCTGGCAGAAGTGGTTTGCCTGGTGGGGTGGAGCCCCAATATTGGCTTCCCATCAGTGGTGGTGCTGTGGCTTCCTGGGAGGGAGAGTTGGAAGGGTGAGGCTGCAGGGAGTTTAGGGCTATGTGGCAGCACTGGCAGAGCCAATCCAGCACCCCCTTTCTCCCAGGAAGCTGCAGCAACAGCACTGCTGAGAATCTAGTGTTGTCACTACACCTCGCCAGCTGAGCTGCTGAGAAACGTGCCTTATACTCAGTGGTGGCCAGTGGCTCCATGTCACGGAGACAGTGAAATCTGCCCCAGAACTAAAACCTGGAGTGGATTCACTAATAGGCAAAAAAACCCTTGCGGTTTAAGAATGTAGCTATCACCCACAGATATTTCTATCAAACTTTAAAAAGCAGGGAAATTGGGCAGCTATAGTGAATGCACCAGGGGAGCAGGAGACCTGACCTCCTCTCTGAGATATTGTACTGCCCTACAAATTGGTTAAAATGCAAACACCATTTGGGTTGGTCTTTCACAGTCCAATCCACTTGCTGTATAGCTTGCAGGAATTTGGTAACATGTGCCTCTGAGCATATGGTGAGTGGTGCCAACACCTGCCATCTCCAAAGATAGAGAATTATATTTTTGTATGTTTGCTGGTGTTCTTCTTTGCTTCTTTCCTGTGTTACTAATGTTTCTACAGAGAATCTAACCTAGAAAATTTTATTTCCCTCATTATTCATCCTAGAAATCTAAGTCAAATTTATTTTTATTAATTTCAAAGCCTTTTGATTGGTCAGTGTCATATGATGGTGAAGATAGCCTTTTGTGTTTCAAATTGGAGGTTATGTTCTATTTCTATTTTGGGTGCATTAACAGTTGAACCTGAAACTGCAGTTTGATGTAAAACCAGACTGATTACAATATGTTGCTACTTCAGCAATGACTCTAGCTGTTGGAAAAAAGAGGATGCATGTTTTGAGCCAGCTATGTTTAAACCACTTTATTTAAGGCAAGGTGGGCACAGTCAATTAAAAACGTAGAGCACACCTAGAATTTTGCTAGAATATATTTCGCCTCCCACTGTTTTATCTTGTGCAAATTGAGACACTCCTGAGGTCCACTGGAGACTATTCTGCAGAAGTCAGTGCCATTATTCCATAATTATGTTTGGAGTTTTTTTAGTGTAAATTTTGCAATGTTGCTGTACTTCACATACTCACAGAAATAGAAACAAAAGAAATGATTTCCTATAGGAAACTTCACTAAAATTGCAAAATCAGACATATTTAAAGTGACCATCTGAACTATATCAACTGTCTTAATAATGTTGCTTCCTCCCTGCTAAAACAAGATCAGCACAGCACACGTCTTCTTTCTATTATTTGGATTGAGTGCAGGTGTTGTCACCACTCACCATATGCTCAGAGGCACAAGTTACCAAATTCTTGCAAGCTACACGGTAAGTGGATTGGACTGTGAAAGACCAACCCAAATGGTGTTTGCATTTTGACCAATTTGTCGGGCAGTCCAATATCTCAGAGAGGAGGTCAGGTCTCCTGCTCCCCTGGTGCATTCACTATAGCTGCCCAATTTCCCTGCTTTTTAAATTTTGATGGAAATATCTGTGGGCTATAGCTATGTTCTTAAACCGCAAGGTTTTTTGCCTATTAGTGAATTTCCCTGCTTTTTAATCTGGGAGGTGAGAAATGGGATCCTGTCCATGTTTGCTGAGAATGGATTGATCATTTGCATGCTTATTGAGTTCAGTGGGATTTACTCCCCTGCAATCATGCTTAGGATAGGGGAAACTGACCACAGGGAATGGGGAGGGGAGGAGGAGGAGGAGGGAGGGGAGGAAATGCAGAGGGGAGGACTGGGATGGGAGCAAGCTGGATGGGGAGGGGAGGAGAAGGACAGGTTTGATCATTTGCATGTTTATTGAATTCAGTGCGATTTACTCCCGTGCAATCATGCTTAGGATAGGTAAAACTGACCAGGGGGGAGGGGGAGGGCTGGAGTGGGCAAGGGAGGAGGAAGAAGGAAGAGGGGAGGAGAGGGGAAGGGAGAGGGGAGGAGAGGGGAAGGAGGGTAAAAGCAGGTCTGATCATTTGCATGCTTATTGAGTTCAATGGGATTTAATCCTATGCAATCATGCTTAGGATAGGAAAAACTGACCATGGGGGAGGAGGAAGCGGACGGGGAAGGGGAAGGGGAAGGGGAAGGAGCGTATTGGAGGGGGCAAAGGAAGGGGGATGGGAGGGCAGGTTTGATCATTTGCATGCTTATAGAGTTCAAGTGGTATTTACTTCCATGCAATCATGCTTAAGATAGGAAAAACTGACCATGGGGAGGAGGAAGGAGAGGGGGAGGAGGGGGAAGGGGAAGGGGAAGGAGGGTATTGGAAGGGGATGGGGATGGGGAGGGAGGGGCAAAGGAAGGGGGAGGGAAGGGGTAGGAGGAAAGAGAAAGGAGGGTGGGTTTGATTGTTTGCATACTTTTTGAGTTCAATGGGATTTATTTCTATGCAATCATGTTTGAATATGGAAATGGACTGCCTTCAAGTTGATCCCGACTTATGTTGACCCTATGAATAGGGTTTTCATGGTAAACAGATTTCAGAGGTGGTTTTACCATTGCCTTCCTCTGAGGCTGAGAGGCAGTGACTGGCCCAAGGTCACCCAGTGTGCTTCATGGCTGTGTGGGAATTCGAACTCTGGTCTCCCAGGTCGTAGTCCAACACTGACCTGGGGGAGGGGGAGGGGAGGAGATTGGGTGGGTGGGCACAGGGCAGAGGGGAAGCCCCTTTCCTTTCCAAAAGGAAAACAATGTGAACAAGCTTTCCCCCACCTTTTTATTCTACATCAGGCACATGTAGCCTCCCACCCAAATTTAAACCAAAGCTGTCCCTGGCCACATTCACACTAGGCCTTTATTACTTTGGACAGTCATGGCTTCTCTCAAAGAATGCTGGGAAGTGTAGTTAGTGAAGGGTGCTGAGAGTTGCTAGGAGACGCCCTGTTCACCTCACAGACCTTCAATCAGAGTGGTTGACTGTTAAACCACTCTGGCCACTGGAGCTCTGTCAGTGGAATAGGAGTCTCCTCTTAGCACCCTTCACAAACTACACTTCCCAGGATTCTCTGAGGGAAGCCATGACTGTCTCAAGTGCAATCAAAGTCTGATGTGGGTGTGGCCCCCTGATTAGCCAAGCCCAGCAGCTGTGAGGCTTTTAGAACACTGACAGTTGGTCCTTACTGAGCATGCCTGCCCTTATCATTGGCTTCCAGTGAAGATTTCTTAAATTAATTAAAAATCAACCAGGCATTTTTTAAACTTTTAAACCGCAGAAGATGAAGGTCAGTATTAGGATTACAGGTACTCTGTGAACATGGCTGATTTTTAATGAATTTCAACAGATTATGAGAACTCTCAGAGAAAAAAGTCCAAAAGGGCTCTGGGTTTTTTCTCTCTTTTTTTAGACTTTGAACTCTCGATTCTCTCTGACTGTTTTGTGTATCGCCATGAAAATTGAGAGGGTTGTTAAGCAAGCGTTTCTGAGTTCAGAACTATAAGTTTTGTACGGTTTTGTTTTGAAGTGAGCTTATGGGAAGCATCAGAATGGCATGGGGGGTATTTTCAATTTAACATTGCAGAATGTGAGAAATCCAAGCTGGCTATAGTATACAGCTCTCGTGGCTGTATAATTCCACTGCTCCACTGAAATGGAGCCACCAGTCACTTCTTATAGTTTCCGAGCTCTAAAGTGGGATATATGTATTCTCAGTAACAAACAAACAAACAAACAAATAAATAATGCACCTAGGTAAAGCAACAGTCCTTTATGGGGAGTCTAGAAAGAGATCTCCATCTCATCCCCAAGCAGAGGCTAGGAAAGGCCCTCCTTTGGATTTTCTCTGTGACCAGAACATCTGAGAATTACGGATGGTGGAGAAATCTGATTCTATTCCCATTTAAAGGTGAACCTCCCTAATTCACCTTTTACAAAACAATATGCACACTGGCTGACAACCATCCTTCAAAGTTTGCACTTCTCTGAATTTTGCAATGCAGTTCTTCAGCCAAAGTAGCATACAGTAGGGCCCCGCTTTACAGTGCTTCGCTTTACGGTGCTTCGCTAATGCGGCGATCTCAATTAGACGCAATTAGACTAAAGCCCCACTCATACGGCGCTTGTTCCGCTTTTATGGTGGTTTTCAGGCGTCGCGCACCATTCTATTCAATGAGTTCCACTTTTCAGCAGGGGTCCGGAACGTAACCCGCTGTATGAGTGGGGCACTACTGTATACAAAAATGCATATACTAGGGTAAAGTGTGCATAAAAATGCACATATTAGTGAAAACAAAAGTGCATCATTATATTAGGGAAATTGACTTGCAAAAATATGTCTATTAGGCAAAAGTGCAGACAAACATGTTTATAGGAGAAATTCTCACTAAAATGCTGGTAGATTGTCATAAGGACTCATGTGTCTGTCTGTCTATCCAGTCTATCTATCTATCTATCTCCACAAACTATTGAGGAAATGTGGAGAATTGAACTTAATGGAAAAATGTGAAACTGAAATAGACAGATTCTCTTATCCCTACTGAAAATCCACAGGGAGCATCATTAAATCATGCAGGCTGTGGAGACACATAAAGAGACACCCCCCTCCAATAATACTAGAACTCATTAGGATTACCAAGTGAAGCTGACTATCGGTAGGTTCTGGACAATGAAAAGAAAGTGCTATGCACGACAGATAATTTGCTTGGGGAGTCCATTAAAGCCAGAGATGATGATGACCTCTACCTTAGGTGGCTTTGGATAAATTTATTTATTCTCTTACATTTTACATCCCACCTTCCTTTCACCATGGAATCCAAGGCAGTATAAGTATGGTTCCCAGGCAGTCTCCCATCCCATCTAAGGACCTAGATCTCCTTAGCTTTAGCAAAGTGGTGGTCTCATGTGCTTTCAGACTATACCCTGGGACATGATGGATAGGTCTATGAATGACTATTTGCCACAATAGCTAAATGTGATCTCTGTATCTGGAAGCAGTATGCATCGAGTTACAAACTGCTGGGGTAACACTCTAGGGAAAGACCACCAGATCACATCACATCACTGCTTATGAGCTTCCAGAGAATGGTCACTGCCAGATGGGGAAAAAAAAGTGGACTCCATAGTCTTTGTGAGCTTCCCAGAAGCATCTGAGTGGCTAATGCTGGAGTAGTGTTGAAAGACTTGATCTAAACCCGTATAGGCTGTACTTGATTTATATTGCATTATTTTAAGTATTTATAAACTGCCTTTCAGGGCAAAAAAGTCCCCCCAAGTTGGCTTACATAAAAATTTGAAACTATAAACACACAATATCAATAAAATGCCACAAATTTAAGGGTTGGATTCAGCTTTAGTTCTGCTTAGAGCAGACCAATTGAAATGAACCGGACTAAACTTAGTCAACACTAATGTAAGTCCCATTGAGCAGAATGGGTTCATTCTAAGCTGGACTAAATCTACATTGAACTCAGTAACAATAGTGAAAAAAGATCTCAAAGTCCTGTCACGCAATCCAGAAAGTTAATCAAACCATTCAAAACACAGTTGAAAACCAGCAGCAAAAGAGCCAGCTAAAAGACATCTCAAAACTAAAAGCGATTTGAATCAAATGGGACTTCACAGCCCATTTAAAAGCCAGAACAGATGGAACTGACCATATATCCTTTGAGAGTGAGTTCTATAAATGGGGGAGCCACCACTGAAAAGGCCACGTTTCTACTGTCCATCAATCTAATTGACATTATAGTTGGCACAACAAGCAGGGCCTCTGATGTCTTTTGCTTTTTGTTTGCTGCCCTGGACTCCAACTCGGAGGAAGGGAGGGATATTATTATTATTGTTGTTGTTGTTTTCTCTAACTTTATCAAGTTCTTATCACACAAGATGCCTGTGCCTCACATGATTGTCACTGAGAGTCAGCCAAAACTGACTCTGTGAAGTCAGGGAACAGAGTCCCTCAGAGAATCAGGGAAGGACCATAGCTCAGTGGTAGAGCATCTGCCATGCATGCAGAAGGTCTCAGGTTCAGTCCTCAGCATCTCCATGTTCAGCAGGTAGAGATCTCTGTCTGAAACCCTGGAGAGCTGCTGCCAGTCAGAATAGACAATACTACGCTAGATGGACTATTGGTCTGACTCTGTATAAGGCAGCATCCTGTGTTCCAGATGTTCCAAGTAGCCTGCACAAAGTGACCCACAGTTGACTTTAAAATAATAACAACAACAATAACAATAATGTCAATCTTGAGACCTTAGGCTGCAATCCATCCCCTCCCTTTGTGCTGGGCTGGGGGGGATGTCCCTCTGACCAGCCCTGCAGCCCTCTGCCCGTGGATTGACACAAGTGTCACTCCGCTAATACAGAACTTCCTGTTCTGCCCAATGAACATGTGGACAGGTGAAATTGCTGCTAATGGGATCCCCACTGGTGGCAGGTCATGGAAAACTGAACTGACCCGAGATCCACTGGATCCCAAGCCATCCCTGCTGAATGAAGCCTGATTGTTGTGCTAGGTCCAGGCTGGCACAGCAGTTTACCTGCCCCACCTTCTGTCCAAGCCAGCATGAGGATCAGGATTGCAAAAGCGGCTTTGCGGCTGTGGTAAACCCTACCACTCCCTGCATTTGGATTATAATGCCAGGCAAAGCACTGATTAGTATTTGCTACAGTGCTCACCCAATCCTTTAGCATCTCTGCTCATGATCCTGTAGATTCAGGTTCTACTTGAAATCCATGTCCTACCTGGAATTTTAGCCAAAGTTTCACTCATGGGAGGAGGAAAGTTGGCCAGACTTTTTGCAATGTTGTTGGCAGATCTCATACATTTCTGTTCCTTTATGAAGGGTGATGACTTTGAAGATGGCTTTGAGCCACTGAAGTGATTTAAAGCATCTCTCTTATTATTTCTTTTTCTGAAAACAGTTTTTTAAAAGTATGCCACGTGAAAGTTAAACATGGATGACCTAAATATAGAGTCTATATAGAGGAACTGCAACATGGAAGACAAGGAAAGTTTAGAATCAGCTTCGCCTGACAGGCTCGTTTTTCTAGTATTTGGTGAGGATAGCAGTGAATTTTTTGATGACACCCAGGGTACAGTCAATTATTTGCAATGGAACTTAGGGATGCTTTGCTCTTAATGGAGAATATCGAATATTAAATCTCTCCTGCCCCCAAGTTATTTTTGAACAGTTTTTTCCCCTTAAAAGATTGGGGGTTCTTTCCTCTTATGGTGGTAAACAATGTTCACACTATGTGATTTCATATTATTATTATTATTATTATTATTATTTACACATTGTAACAGGATGGCATGGAACATCTCAGGTTCAGGGGCCAAGTCATCTCCAGGCTTCTCTATCTATCCCTCAGGACTCTCCAGGCCTCACCCCTTACTGGTCCTGTACCAGGCCCTCCTCAAATACTTTTGCCTAGCTGGAATGTGTATTTGAACTATGATAATGCCTCTTATTTGGCTAGATGGAGAAATGTGTGTGTGCATGTGGCCACATCTGTGCTATACATTTAAAGGAGTTTCCTACCACTTTAAACTGTCATGGCTTCCCCTACAACATCCTGGGAACTGTTGTTTGTTAAGGGTGCTGAGAGTTGCTAGGAGACCTCTGTTTCTCTCACAGCACTACAATTGTCAGAGTTCCCTGGGAAGAGGGACTTATTGTTACACCACTCTGGGAATTGTAGCTCTGTGAGGGGAATCGGGGCCTCCTAACAACTCTAAGCACACTTCACAAACTGCAATTCCCAGGATTCTTTGGGGAAAGCCATGACTGTTTAAAGTGGTATTATACTGCTTTAAATGTATAGTGCAGATGGGGCCTGTGTGTGTTTGGGGTGTGTACAGAAACTTGTGATTTCTGCATGGCTGTATTGTAGCCTACTGTATAAAGGTAAGAGTGCATTGCTTTATCTGCTTTTGCCTCTTGCTCTGCCTACTACTAGCATGTTGCCCCCCTTGAAGGTTCCTCACCCCTGCATTATAAGAAACTTTGGACAGTTGCCAAAATCAGCCATCCCATCTGGAGTTCCCCCTTCACTCTCCACAAGTTATCTCTTGTCCTGATGTCATACCACCCTGCTAGTGGCAGCCAATCAGTGACAGCTGGTGGCTCCATGCCAGTGGGGCAGTGGAACGCACTCTGAGTTTTAGTCCAAAGTTTCAAGGAACTGTACAAGGTGCTGAAGCCACTGCAGCCAGTGTGGTGAAGCAGAGATAGGGAAACATCCAAAGCAATGATATCAGAACAGGAGGCAATTTGTCTTAAGTAATAAATATTATGGCAAGAAGTTGAGACGGCACTACCATGTCAAACCTCTCATCAACCATATATTTTCAAAAGTGGTTTATCTGACTGCCTATTCTTGCTGTGTTCAGATGTATTGTTCCTGAATGACAGTTCCTGAGATAGAGGGGCCAGTTTTGTCTATGTTTGGATTCCACCAGATGCTATTTTGAATCAAGATGGCAGACCAAACAGTTCCAAACAGATTTGGAGTGCGTTGTCATCAGTATGCTGATGACACGCAGCTCTACTTCTCCTTTACATCTTCTTCAGGTGAGGCAGTCGACGTGCTGAACCATTGCCTGGCTGCGACAATGGACTAGATGAGAACTAACAAACTGAGACTCAATCCTGACAAGACTGAGATGCTGTTGGTGGATGGTTTCTCTGATCGGATGGTGGATATATACCCTGTCCTGGATGGGGTTACACTCCCCCTAAAGGAACAGGTGCGTAGTCTGGGAGTCATCTTAGACTCTTCCCTCACACTTGAGGCTCATGTAGCCTCGGTGGCCCGGAATGCGTTCTACCAACTTCGGTTGGTAGCCCAGCTACGTCCCTATCTGAGTAAGGAGGACCTCACATCAGTGGTACATGCTATGGTAACCTCGCGTCTGGACTACTGCAATGCGCTTTACGTAGGGCTACCTTTGAAGACGATTCGGAAGATACAGCTAGTGCAAAATGCGGCGGCCAGACTGCTAACAAGAACTAAGCGGTCTGAGCATATAACACCTGTGCTAGCCCGTTTGCACTGGCTTCCAATATGCTTTGGGGCAGATTCAAAGTGTTGGTACTTACCTATAAAGCCTTATACGGCACGGGACCACGATATCTGTCGGAACGCCTCTCCCGATATGAACCGGCCCGTACACTACGGTCTACTACGAAGGCCCTCCTCCGGGTTCCGACTCATAGGGAAGCCCGGAGAGTGGTGACAAGATCTAGGGCCTTCTCAGTGGTGGCCCCCGAACTATGGAATGGTCTCCCTGAGGAGGTGCGCCTGGCGCCGACACTATCATCTTTTCGGCGCCAGGTTAAAACCTTTCTCTTCTCTGAGGCATTTTAATTCCTGTTAATTCTAAATTATTATATTTTGATTTTAGACTGTACAGTTTTTTGTACAGTTTTGTATTGTGATATACTGTATTGTGTTATTTTTATTGTATTTTTAATGTTCACCACCCAGAGAGCTGTTGCTAGTCGGGCGGTATATGAGCTTAATAAAATAAATATAAATAAATAAATTTGGATGCCTCTGAAGATATCCTCACCATATCTGGTATGACAGCTTCTGAGATGGAGGAGCTGGTTTTGGCCTACATATGGATGCCAGCAGGCATCATTTTGGACTGAGATGGCCAACTGGACCATTCCAAACTGGTTTGAATGCTTCTGAAGACATCCTTGCCCAATGTAGCACTATGGCTTCTGAGACAGAAGAGACGGTTTTGGCCTATGTTTGGGTGCTGTTGGAAGCCATTTTGAATCTTGAGCATGGACTGGACCATTCCAAACTGTTCTGGTTCCCTCTGAAGATATCCTCACCCATAGTGGCTGGGCTGCTCCTGAGAAGGAGGAGTGGATTTTGGTCTATGGATGCCGCTAGATGCCATTTTGTATTGAGATGGCTGATTGGACCATTCCAACCTGCACTGAATTGCACTGATTGAGACATGTCTGAAGATATACTCACCCAGTTTGGTGTGATGGTTCCAAACTGCTCCAGTTTGGACACCTATGAAAATATTATTGCTCAGTATGGCATGATGGTTCCTGAGAGTGAGAAGTGGGTTTTGGCCTATGTTTTGATACAATTGGAGGTCATTTTGAATCAAGACCCCCCCCCCAATGTTCCAAACTGTAGAGAATACCTCTGAAGATATCATCACCCAATTTGTCAAGACAGTGCTGGCGGTGGCTTGGAGTTGAACCACATTGACCTGGGACAGGTTTTTTTCATTTTCATTTCATTTCATTTTATTAAATTTATATACCGCCCATAGCCGAAGCTCCCTGGGCGGTTCACAACAATCAGCATAAAATACAATGAAACACATATTTAAAACAGTTTTTTTAAAAGCTTAAAATTTAAATTTAAAACATAAACATTTTTACACATACTAAAATGCCTGGGAAAAGAGGAAAGTTTTAACCTGGCGCGGAAAAGATAGTAATGTCAGCGCCAGGCGTACCTCGTCAGGAAGACTATTCCATAATTCGGGGGCCGCCACTGAGAAGGCCCTCTTTCTTGTCGCCACCCTCCGAGCCTCACTTTGAGTAGGCACCCGGAGGAGGGCCTTCGATGCTGAGCGTAGCGTACGGGTAGGTTCATATCGGGAGAGGCGTTCCATCAGGTATCGTGGTCCCGCGCCGTATAAGGCTTTATAGGTTAAAACCAGCACCTTGAACCGGGCCCAGAAACATATAGGCAGCCAATGCAAGCGGGCCAGAATCGGTGTTATATGTTCGGACCGCCTGGTCCCCGTTTTATCAATCTGGCCGCTGCATTTTACACAAGCTGCAGTTTCCGAACTGTCTTCAAAGGCAGCCCCACGTAGAGCGCATTGCAGTAATCTAGTTTAGAGGTTACCAGAGCATGGACAACTGAAGCGAAGTCATCCCTATCCAGATAGGGGCGAAGTTGGGCCACCAAACGAAGTTGGTAAAAGGCACTCCGTACCACCGAGGCTACTTGATCCTCAAGTGACAGTGAAGGTTCTAAAAGAACTCCCAAACTACAAACCTGCTCCTTCGGGGGAGTGTAACCCCGTCCAGAACAGGTTGAACATCCACCATCCGGTCGGGAGAACCTCCCACTAACAGCATCTCGGTCTTGTCTGGATTAAGCCTCAGTTTATTAGCTCTCATCCAGTCCATTGTCGCAGCCAGGCAACGGTTCAGTACATTGACAGCCTCACCTGAAAAAGATGAAAAGGAGAAGTAGAGCTGCGTGTCATCAGCATACTGATGGCAACGCACTCCAAAACTCCTGATGACTGCACCCAGGGGCTTCATATAGATGTTAAAAAGCATGGGGGACAAAACTGACTCCTGTGGAACCCCATACTGGAGTACCCAGGGTGTTGAGCAGTGCTCCCCAAGCACTACCTTCCAGAGACGACCCGCCAAGTAGGAGCGGAACCACTGCCAAGCAGTGCCACCAACTCCCAAATCAGCGAGTCTCCCCAGAAGGATACCATGGTTGATGGTATCAAAAGCTGCTGAGAGATCAAGGAGAATCAACAGAGTCACACTCCCCCTGTCTTTCTCCCGACAAAGGTCATCATACTGGGCGACCAAGGCTGCCTCCATACCAAAACCAGGCCTGAAACCCGATTGAAATGGATCTAGATAATCGGTTTCATCCAAGAGTGTCTGGAGCTGGCTGGCAACCACTCGTTCGAGGACCTTGCCCAGGAATGGGACATTTGCTACCGGCCTGTAATTGTTAAGATTTTCTGGGTCCAAGGACGGTTTCTTCAGAAGAGGTCTTACCACCGGCTCTTTCAGGCAGCTAGGGACCACTCCCTCTCGCAATGAGGCATTTATCACTTCCCTGGCCCAGCCGGCTGTTCCATGCCTGCTAGCTTTTATTAGCCAAGAGGGGCAAGGGTCCAACTTAGAAGTGGTTGCACGCACCAATCCAAGCACCTTGTCAATGTCCTCAAGCTGTACCAACTGAAGCTCATCCAAAGAATCAGGACAAGGCCGTGCTCTGGATACCTCATTCGATTCAGCTGCTGTAACATTGGAGTCTAAGTCCCGATGGATGCAAAAGATTTTATCCTGGAAGTGCCTAGCAAATTCATTACAGTGGGCCTCAGATGATTCCACCGAGTCCTTAGGGCCAGAAGACAATAGCCCACAGACAACTTTAAAAAGCTCCGCTGGACGGCAAATAGATGCTTTAATAGTGGCAGCAAAATATTGCTTTTTTGCTACCCTTATTGCCTCTGAGTATAACTTAGTATAGGCACTTACCAGTGCATGATTGCATCCATCAGGAGTTCGCCTCCATCTGCACTCCAGCCATCTCCTATACTGTTTCATCGCTCTCAGCTCCGGAGTATACCATGGAGCTGCATGAGCTCTGCAAAGGAGAGGGTGCGCAGGAGCGATCGTGTCAACTGCCCGGGCCATTTCTTCATTCCACAGTTCAACCAGGGTTTCGACAGGAGCGCCAGCCCTATCAGCCAGAAAACTCCCCAGAGCCCTTTGGAAATCATCAGAAGTCATAAGTCTCTGGGGGCGGACCATCTTAATAGATCCCCCACCCTTACAGAGGGGAGGAGCCGCTGTAAGTCTAAACCTCAACAGGCGATGATCTGTCCATGACAGAGGGACTGATGTAAAACTCCCTACCATCAGATCATCATCTCCATGTCCAGTTGCGAAAACCAGATCTAGAGTATGACCTGCTACATGTGTTGGGCCAGTAACATATTGTGACAGCCCCATGGTTGTCATGGAAACTATGAAGTCCTGAGCTGCTCCAGATAAGGCTGCCTCGGCATGGATGTTGACATCCCCCAGCATCATCAGTCTGGGGGATGTCAGCAGTACATCTGAGACTACCTCTGTCAGCTCAGTTAGGGAGTCCGTTGGGCAGTGGGGTGGGCGGTACACCAACAGAATCCCCAGTCTGTCCCACTGACCCAACACAAGATGCAAACATTCCAGACCAGTAGTCACATGGACAGGGTGCTTGGAGAGGGGGATGGAATTCCTATAGACCACAGCAACCCCCCCTCCCCGACCTTCAGATCTACCCTGATGCTGAACCGAGTATCCCGGTGGGCACAGCTGGGAGAGGCTAACTCCTCCCTGCTCGCCCACCCAGGTCTCAGTTATACATGCCAGATCGGCAGCCTCATCCACAATTAAATCATGGATGAGGGAGATTTTATTATGTACCGATCTGGCATTTAAAAGCAGCATCCAGAGATCTGAGGGCTGGCTGATAGGGCAACCAGCGAACCTGTGGTTGTGGGGAAGACTGGAACGAGGCACAGCCGTTAGTTGTCTGGGCTGAGTTCCCCTCACCTGGCAAGTCTTCCGCACAACGCCATATCTCCCTCTACCCGTCACTACACCAATTGGGGCCCCCTCAAGTCTTCCCACTCGGCTCTGAATCCTCTCTCCCAGGCACATAATACAAACCCAGATTTACATACACAGCACCTACACACACTACTCACACCGCACAGCATACACTCCCTCATTCACAAGCACTTACTCACAACACACACCGCACACTCCCACATTCACACACAAGGTTGGTCAACAATGAGGGAGAGGGGGACAGCAGAGAGTGAGAGGCAAGTAGGCTTGGCACCACAGCTGAGTATGTGCGGTAGCAGTGCAGGAGTCACCTGCCAAGGGTGCAATCCTGCTGGCTGAAGGATTCTGCTTTGCCATAGTGCTCCCCGCAGGGAAAGTGCACCAAGCAAGATTGAACCTTCCTGCTTTCTGCATTGTGGATAGGAGAGGGGAAGAAGACACAGCTCTCTTGCCAACCTCCTGACTATATAGGGTTTTATAAGCCCTAATTAAAGATTAGCCTTGTTCCTTGCATTGATCTGTTGTCAGAACATAATTGGGTTTTCTCCATATTGAGTTGGTGAGAGGCCATGGATAGCCCCAGAAACGAACAAATTGCATTAGTAATGTACAGCTCAGTATTTGTTGGTTTCTTAGAATTTCCAATCAATGCTGGCTTCTTTCTGCAAGTTGCTTATTATAATTCATTCATTTATTATTTATTTATTAGATTTATACCCTGCCTTTCTTTTCATGATAGAAACCCAAGGCGGCTTACATATGGTTCCCAGGTGGCCTCCCATCCAGGTACTGACCACACCTGACCCTGCTTAGCTTCAGCAGGGTGCTGGCCTCATGTGCCTTCAGAAGTTCAAACCTCAGTTTTAGCAGATTCATTCATCTGGATAGCAATCCCATCCAATTTCTTGGAGGCAAATGTGAGTACATATATTGTTAGACTCAAGATATGGTTGGACTACAGCAGCCTTTTTCAACCAGTGTGCCTCCAGATGTTGTTGGACCACAACTTCCATCAGCCTCAGCCAGCATTGCCAATGGTCAGGAAAGATGGGAGTTGTGGTCCAACAACATCTGGAGGCACACTGGTTGGGAAAGGCTGGACTACAGCTTCCATCAACCCTGATCATTGGTCATGCTGGCTAGGACTGATCAGAACTGTAGGACAAAACAAATAGAAAGCAACAAGTTGGTAAAGGGATATATATATATGTAAAATGAAAGGGTAAAGATAAATTCTAATGCTCTAATCTAGAGTTAAATGTATGGTTTGCACACAGATGTACTAACATTTGATCCAGTTAGCTGCAGGAAGTAGTGTTGTGCTGAAATCTGCCCTCCAGTTTTCTGAAGGTTTTCTTCCTTTGTGAAAGAGGATTCCACTTTTTTGCTTCATTCTGAGGACCCTTGAGAATTTCTTTAGCATTTCTTTACAATTTTGATCAGTGTGGAGTTTTGAGCTTGCCATATTGCTAGTGGGAAGGGCTAAAGCCCAGTGCTCTGCATGCAGAAAGTCCTAGGTTCAATCCCCATTTCCCCAGCATCTCTAGGCAGGACTGAGAATCAACCCTGTCTAAATCCCTGGACAGCAACTGCCAGTCAGTGAAGACAATACTGAGCTAGCTAGATGAACGAATGGTCTGACTCAGTATAAGGCAGCTTCCTATGTTTTTATGGAAGGTGCATGTGCCAAGGGTGATGCATGTGGGTCCCCCCCCCCTGAACATTTCCCAGTACTCTCTAGCTTTCCTTGTTGCCCATACTTTCTGATCTGGGAAAAAAACATGGAAGGGTTACCCTGGGCTTTAACTGAAGCGTGGGCACTCAGGAAGGCTGCAAAGTGCAAGCTGTAGGTGAAATACTTTCTCAAATGACAGAAAGGACACTTACAATTAGCCCCCAGCCATCTCAAAGGGAATCAAAAACCCTGCAACCCATGAGAATTTCACTGACATTTTTTCTCCCCTTTGATAATTTTTCAATTCATTTCTCCTGGGACTCATTAACTAGTGGAGAATGGCAAAAAAGAAAAAGATGCAGGATAAATGCTTGGCATGGCATTATTCTTATTTAATTTTTTAAATGATTGCATGTTTACAGAAAAATATTTACATATATATATATATATATATATATAAAGGAAAAGAAAAAGAAGGAAAAGCAAAGTTACATGATATTATATGCAATTAAATAATGGTTGCAAGTTAAGTAGCTAAATAAAGTCCAAAAATTCACATATATTTATACTTAGTTTCTTTTCTAACCTCATGTTTTTAAAAAAACAAAAATAAATGTTTATCATAATTCATCTCTATGAAATTCATATTTCCAATCATTATGTAACTATATTTCCTAATATTCTAATGTTCCCCATGGCGCTTGCAACAGTTTAAAATACGGCATTAAAAACAATTTAAAAACAACTTAAAATCACATCACAAAAAATGAGGTGGGTCCTAAAAGAATACATCTCAGGTGTCAAAGGCCAGAATAAAGAGGTGCATTAATTACTAGCATTAAATAATTCTTCATTGCAATAGCATTTGATCAGTCCCAGCACATTTTGAGCCAAAATATGCCTATTGAGGAAAAGAGCTTAAAAACAAACTCATAAGAATAGTTTATGTTTGTTATAGGGGGATAGGATTTGTGCCATAAAACACTGTATAATAGGCTTCTTCAGGAATTTGTCATAACAATAAACCTGTCACACCCTTGGAGAAAGTAATTCAAGATGCTGTATTTAAACCTCAAAACTGGAATGTGAATATGGAAGCAGGGCCGGCTCCAGGCATGCGGGGGCCCTTGGGCATCAACTTGCCCTGGCCCCCCGGTGGGTGAGTGGGTGTGCGGGGCCGCCCGCATGGCCCCCCATGGCCCCCTACCTGTCTAGTCTTTACCATTGCCCTTAATGAAGATGGCAGCTGCGGTTTCCCTAAGGGGAATGAAGCCTCCGCTGCCATCTTTGTTGATGGCACACGTGCATGCTATGCACGCACATCTCTGCCATCAACTAAGATGGCGGCAGCGGCTTCAGTACCTTAGGGAAGCTGCGGCTGCCATCTTCATTAAGGGCAATGCTAAAAAGCCGGCTGACAGGTAAGTGGGGGACATGGGGGGGGCACGGATCGCAGAAGGGGAGTGGAGGGCCCCTCAGGGGCTCCTGTAGCTCCGGCGCCCTTGGGCCAGTGCGCGGCCTGGCCACCCTTTAGAACCGGCCCTGTATGGAAGGTACAAGTGACATATAAAATTTCTGTGGCAGTGAGCATATTCAGTTTTTATCTATAGGAAGGAGCAATCCTCTAACAACTAATACAAAGATGGCGGCTAATACAAAGATGGCGGCTACACATGAAGCAGAAAAGACAATTTCTTCAAAGAGCGAAAGTTAGCTTGTCCTATTCAAAACCTACATGGCTTAAAAATCAGCAGATTTTCCAATCATCATAGTCATTATTAGCACAATATAAACCTCAAATATTTTAAAATATGTGCCTTCATAGAAGTTACATGAAGAACATTCATTCACATTTAGATCAATGGGTTTCAAAGGCATTTTCCAACCCTTATCATTAACACTAATGAACACCCCTTTCAGATTTTATGAACCATCTAATAATAGACGTTCTCTTAATGGCATGATTGCTGTTGCTCCCACAGTTTCTCCCACACCTATCAGAGAATGTCTAAAAAACCTTCTTGCCCTGGATTGTTGCTAGCTGTGTTAGCAACTGGATAGGGCAGGAGAGTGGGGAAACTTTTTCAGGTTGAGGGCCACCTTCCTTCTGGGCCACCTTCCAAGAACCACATGCTGGTGGTGAGCTAATCGGTGTAGTTCTTTGGATCCAGGACAGAGTGGAATCTCTCCATTTGCAACTGTACAAGGAACTAGCAAATTAGATCTTGGACAGAACATATCACAGCAGTTGTGCTGTTTTACTAATTTTACCATGAGCCAGTGTGGCAAAGTGGTTAGAGTGTCATGTTTTGACCTGGAAGATCAGGGTTCAAATCCCCAATTGGCCATGAAGCTCACTGAGTGATCTTGGACCAGTCGCTGCCTCTTAGCCTAATTACCTCACAGGGTTGTTGTGAGGATAAAATGGAGAGGGGGGAAAACATGTACACCACCTTGAGCTCCTTGGAGGAAAGGTGGGATATAAATGCAATAATAATAATAATAATAATAATAACAACAATAATAATAATAATAATAATAACAACAACAACAACAACAACAACAACAACAACAACAACAACAACAACAATAACAATAAATTAAACAGTAACCTTGTATCTACACATTCTCACAAATCTGTCTTGATCCTCCATCTAGGCAAGCAAGAAGCATTATCAGAGTGGATAGACACATTCCAGCCAAGCACAAACACTCAAGGATGGTGCAAAACAGGGCTGGTGAGGGGTGTGGCTCAGGAGGGTGTGTTGCCTTGGGACAGTGGTCTGGGGAGGCCACATTTGGCCCCCATTCCTGAGGTTCCCTATCCCTGAGATAGGGGTGTGTGCCCATAAAAGGATAGATTACCTCTGTGATTGCTTACAGTGGCAAAGCAGCAATCCACACCAGTGGAGGACTCTTGGCATCCAGTGACTGGTGTGGGATCAACACCTGTTGGGAACAGAACATCTAAAATGGGTCTAGGTCACTAGTCCTCATGAGTCCTGTGTAACATACTCAATACAAAGTTCTGTAAAACACAGTTGACCTATGATCACAGAATTATAGAATTGTAGAGTTGGAAGGCCCCGGAGTGCAACCCCCTGCTCAATGCAGGAATCCAAATTAAAGCATATTGGACAGTATGCCAGAGATGGGACAATGCATCTTCTGATTTTGATTTTGATTTGCTAAAAGCAGCCACACAAAGTGATTTAGATTGGGGCTGCAGTGTGGGAGGAAAGGGTATTAATCCTTCCCCCACAGCGCCAATTTCCTAATGCAAATTGCCCATTGCCTCCAGAGCAGTGAGAGTCAGTCTTAGGAGGTCCAATGGCACACAACACTTATGAAAGGATTTTGGCAATATACATTTCACTATAGACATTTCCCTGCAACCCAAGGCTCACATTTAGCTACCAGTATATTGTACATACATATATTGACACACCTCATTTCCAAAATATCAACGTTTTCAGAATTGGAAAATGTTTTATGCATTTGCAGAAGTTATGGGATCCAGTGTTCAAATAAGTCAATCCAAAAGAGTATCTGTGAGTATATGCCCCTCCATCTGGTCTCTAACATAGGTAGCAGGTGAGTTCCTGTACTTTTTACACTTCGTTCCATTCCAGAAATGCCATAGCACATCCAATTCCCTCCCATCCATCCCTGAACATCCCCATGACATTGAACTGTTCAACTGAATTGTTTTTAGAGCAGAACCAAGCAGATCTGCGCATATCTCAGTATAAGCAGGTCTTCCTGTACAATTTTATTCTGAACATTTCTTTAAAAAGGTAAAGGTGTCCCCACACTTATAGTGTGAGTCGTTTCCGACTCTTAGGGTGACGTCTTGCGATGTTTACTAGGCAGACCGTATATATGGGGTGGGATTGCCAGTTCCTTCCCCATATATATAGGGGGTGGGATTGCCAGTTTCTTAGATTAATAAAAATGACCTGTGCCTGAATTCTTTGGAATCCAAATAGATAGTAATGGAATAAATTCATACATTTCTTGCTTTTAAGTTTTATTATTTTATTATAAGGCTTCCAGCTGACAATTAGAAAGAAGGAATGAAGAAGCATCCAGATTTGCTTTTCCATAAATGGAAAGGATCCAGCAGAGGCTGTTACTAGCAGAGCTGTTTTCACAAATTCCCTTTCACCTTCAAGCCTCTCCCCTTCACTGTCACCTCCCACATCCCCTGACACTCTGGTGAAGAAGGCAGGGGACACAGAAGACTTCAGGAACAAGGGGGGAATTGGTGAAAATATCAGAGGAAAATAGGAAGCTGACTTATTCTGTCTGACCAATGGTCCATCTAGCTCAGTAATGTTTATATTGACTGGCAGCGGCTCTCCTAGATTTCAGGTAGGAAGTCTCTCCCAGCCCTACCTGGAGACCTTGGAGATTGAACCTGGGACCTTCTTCATGCAAAGCAGATGCTCTACCACTGAGCTACGGCCCTCCCTTCTGCCATGAACAGAATTCTGATGGCTCTTTTCTCTCTCCACTCTTGGATGCAGTATACCCCAATACGTGGGGCCATTCAGTGATGATGAATGTTGGAAGATTCAGGACAAACAAAAGAAAGTACTTCTTCATGCAGCACATAGTTAAACTAGGGGATTCACTCCCACAAGAAGCAGTGATGACCACCAACTTGGATGGCATTAAAAGAGGATTAGACAAATTTGTGGAGAATATGGCTATCAGTGGCTGCTAGCCATGATGGCTATGTTCTCTGCCTCTACTATGGGAGGCAGTATGCCTAATACCAGTTGCTGGGAATCACAGGTAGGGAGAGTGCTGTTGTTTTCAGCTTCTGCTTGCAGGCATCCCATATGCATCTGGATGGCCACTGGGTGCTGGATTAGATGGGGCCTTGGCCTGACCCAACAGGGCTCTTCTTATGCCCTTAGGTGCTCTCAGTCCAAGCCAAAATACATGCCCTTCTGAAAGTGAGCAGAACTGAAAGTAGAGTACATGCTTTACATCGGTAGTTCTTAACCTTTTTTGGGTCATGGACCCCTTTGAGAATCTGATGCAAGCTATGGACCCCCATAAATAAATAATTCATTGTATTACATTGGGAACTTTTTTTGTGTGTGTGTGCCCGGTTCACAGGCCCTCTGAAGCCCATCCATGGATCCCTGCCTACATGTTTAAGATCCTGGGTTCTATCCCTGGCAGCTCTAAAGAAAATTATCAGGCTGCAGGTGATGAGAAAGTCTTTTTCGGCCTGAGACCTGGTCAGTTACTGTCAGAAGAAATTACTGGGCTTAGGCAGACCTGTGATCTGATGTAGCAAAAGATGCAAGATCATGTGAAAAAATTATGTATATTTAAGATTTAATTCCTAGATTTAAGTATATACATATCACATTGTCAGAACACATGCCCCCAATAGAGAAGTTATATATCAGGGGTGAGGAACCTTGGAGCCCGAGGCCAAATGTGGCCCTCCATACCTTTCCGTTTGGGTCTTGGGATTCTCCCCAGACCACTCCTTCCTTGGGTGCCTGGCCAGAATGTGTCCTTGAACTGTGATAACACCTGTGTCTTGCCTGGAATGAGGATGGAGGGATGTCTACATGTAGAAACCTCTTACTTTGGCGTGGCTGTAATATAACCTTAAGAGTCACATCCATTGCCAGGCTCACTTATGTGGGTCCCAGAAGATTGTTCCATGAGAAAATGTAGCCCTCAGGCTCAAAATGGTTCCCCATCCCTGTTATTTATAAATCTGCCTCATGCTGTTCTATCTTGGCTGATTGGAAATGGCTCTCCAAGGTTTTGGACAAGGGCCTTTCTCAGTCTTGCCCTGAGGCCACCTTTTTCAAATGGAGATGTGGAGGCCTTCTGCATGACCCATATGGGCTCTACCACTGAGCTATAGCCCATGGCTTCCACTGGCAAGGTCACTGCATCATCGACAGCTTTTCTGGAATACCTGCCCTCCAACCCTAGGGGACTGGTACAGGGAATAAAGAAAAATGGGGGAATTAAGACAACTTAAGAGAAAATGTATTAAAATTAGATCGCCTTGAATGTGTTTGAAATAACCTTTAATATTTATAACCCAGAGATCTTCTAAACAGGAAGATTGCATAATGGGATCTTTAGATGGTCCTAATAAAAGCTGTTTTGTTAAAAATGGTAAGGTTCTCCTCCACACCAACTGGAGATCTTGCCCAATGTAGCAAAGGGTCTACTGTTTGTATTATCCTGTTTGATGGCACAGCAGGGGATGTAGCCATGTCATGTAAATAAATCTGATAATGCCGTATGGTAAACTAACAAGAATAAATTTTGAGGAGGTGGTTCTTTCTTGTCGTTTGAAACATTTTTAAGGTGCATTGTGGTTTATAAGTATTCGTCTATGCAACAATCCTGCAGGGTAAGTCACTGATCCCATTTCACAGAAGAGCAACCATGAGTAAAAGATAGTCACTGTTTCAAGGGTACTCAGTGAATTTTATGGCTTAGCTAGAAGCTTGAAACTTGGTTTCCAAGATGTATTTTCAGTACCATAGCTCAGCCTTCCCCAACCTGTTGCTCTCCAGACGTTGCTGGACTAGAACTTCCATCAGCTTCAGCTAGCATGGCCAATGGTGAAGGATGATGGGTATTGCAGTCCAAAGCATCTGGAGGGCAGCAAGTAGGGACATGGGAGAAATTTGATTTTGTTCTCATTTAAAGGTGAACCTACCTAATTTGCACGTTCTGAAGCAATACTCGAAGGGAAACACAGCTGCCCTTAGAAATGTGCACATCTGTAAAATGTTCAGTGCCATTGTCCAGCCAAGAAGTGTGTACAAAAATGCACATGCTAGGGTAAATTGTGCATAAAAATGCACATATCAGTGAAAACAACGTACGAAAATACATTACTTTCAGGGAAATTGCTTTGCAAAGGCAAAAATGCGTGCAAAAATTTATCACAAAGACATTTGCACTAAAATGTTGATGAATTTTCATAAGATCACTCAGTGAGCTCCAGGACTGAATGGGGGGCTCCTAGTCCAACACTCTAATCACTATACTGCACTAGCCCGCTATACTGTGCCAGAACCAGCCTGGAATTGTGGGCAGGCAAATCCAAATTCAGACCTGGGATCGGGGTTTCTGGAAAGTCCCCTGCTCTCCATTGCTCCAAGTGGGAATTGAGCTTGAAGCTAAAGCTGTGGCTGAGCAAAAAAGGATTGGAGGGAGCAAAGTGAGTGCATGGGAGTCATTTAGGCAATTTTTTAGACTGAAAGGGGGCACTCTAGCCACTCTACCGCTACTTGGATAATTGTGGTAAGTCTAAAGTTAATACATGCCAATGAGCGCTGAACTCCGGGGATGTGTACATTTATCAGACCTGATCTTGCCAGTAGCATGTGCTTGTCTCAGAGATGAAGCCATGCATGTCTACGTACACACTGGCCTTATAGTGAAACTGCAGAAGGCTCATTAAATCAGTTACAGTTCCTTTGGTTGCACCAACCATGCTTTGGACTGTGGCAAAGCTGGGCACAGTCAGTGCTAGAAGTGACGGTGCTCCAGCCACTCTCCTGGCTTATGGTGGCTGCCATTTTCTCTCCACCACTTCCCTGCAGTGAGGCCAGGAAGCAGTGCCCTTGCTCTGGTTGGCTTTAGGATGATGCTACATCACTGTGTACACCCTGCTCTCACTACTGCTTCCTATTGGAGCCAACGAGTTTTTTCAAGCCTGATTGTCATGCCCGGGGGGGGGGATTTTTGATGGGAGGTCATAGCACACAGGGTGATGGTTAACCCTTTCCTTCCTCCCCAAATGCCTTTTCCCCTGTATGGCAATTAGGATTGACAATAGTTTCCTGTTGCCTCCAATGGGATGCCTTTTTCAAACCTAATTGCTGTGGTGGGAAGGTCATTTTGGTGCGTTTATGTGTGTGTGTTCCAGTACACAGGAAGAGTTCATCCTTCCCTGCTCAGCTGCAAGCCTCCTAACTCCCCTGCTACCACATGGCAATTAGTTATTTTTAAAACTAATTGCTGCATGGGGGAGGAAAGAAGGGTAGACCACTGAGGTCAGATGAGAAGGCCCATGGACTGGGGGCTCCCCACCCCTTCTGTGGCAAAACACAATAGGGTCCTTCAGCTGCCAAGACTGTGAGGAGCGTGCTTTCTACCAGAATGAAAAAACACCATCAAGCCCAAATCCAGCTGCTGGTGTTGGATAGTTATCTGAAGGAGCACCTCCCCTTGTCCTGTTCATGGGTTGAGGCCCCTTTGGCCATCCCATTGCCTAGTGATGTTGGAACTCAGAATAGTGCCTTCTTGGCAACAATTTCCCTCCTCCCCCTCCAGATATTAGGTTGGTGCCAACACCAATGAGACTGTGGCACCAGGCCCCCCCCAAAAAATCCATATCCCTTTTGGTCAGGCCTTCTGAAGTTCCATTTGTTTTAAGGTAATTATAGCGGCAGATGGAGGAACATGCATGTTGATGTTTTTTTATTATTTGATTTATATCCCGCCCTTTCTCCAGGAGCCCAGGGCGGCAAACAGAAATGCTAAAAACACTTTAAAACATCATAAAAAGACCTTAAAATACATTAAAACAAAACGTTAAAAACATTTTTTTAAAAAGCTTTAAAAACATTTATATAAAAAAAAGGTTTTAATACATATTATTAAAGAAAACATTAAAAGGAATGTTTCAGTCAGTTTGGATGTTTCTGGGTATGTTGGGTTGATTTTGTGTAATGAATTTGTCGTGACAGTTCTACGGCGAAGGACTAGGCTAGAACCCCCAGCCTCAATAAATAAATGCAACAAGCCAGTTGCAGCAGCAGGAAACAAGGTAAGTCAAGGATAGGATGTATAGATTCAAGGGACCTTGGCTCCCCACCCCCAAGCCCCCAAGTTCAGTCTACACTTTGCTATAGCCAGGACGTGAAAGGGAGCATACCGCTTTATTGACAAAGTGAGAACATGAAACCAGACCCTGGATTTTTAACATTCGCTAGGCCCCTTTGATGTCCGAAGAAGGCTCAAGAATGCATGAAATCAGAGGTCTATAGAACCAATGCTCAATAATATATGAAGTCAGACAAACTTTATTCCCCCAACTCTGCTGCCCTCCACCGTATGAAGATCTCTTGCTGTCTCTAAAAACAAAACCAATATCATTTATCCTTTGCTGTCTCTTATCCTTAGATCTGCTTTCCTGAACACCTCCATGTCATGATGCTACACCTTCCTTCCTTCACCCAGAAACTGCCTTTCCCAGGAAGCTTTTGGCACACACACCCTAGTTCCCATGCTGTACTGCAGGGATGGAGAACCTGCATTGCCCTCTGGATGCTGCTGCTCTACAACTCCCATCAGCTTCAGCCAGTCCAGCCAGTAGTCAGGGCTGATGGAAGCTGTAGTCCAACATCTGGATTTCAACTCCCACCACAGGTTCTCCATTCCTGCCCTACTGTCATTTGATCAGGATCACACTGTCAAAGCTTAAAGGTAAGGTTCATCAATGCCAGCTTCCTGTCAATATGGTACGTGCTTGAAGAATGATAAAGATATTTGGATAGAATAATAGTATAACAATTCCCTGTACTTACCATCCTGTACAATTTGTCTTCCAGGTCTTGGTTAATTCTTTGTAAGGCTAGGTAATTGTTTTGTATCCTAAAATAAAGATGAAATCATGTAATTAACATATCTTTGCACATTCAGTACTATACTGTTTTAACCTCAGTTTTTGTATAAGAAACTGAAACTTACTTCCCCGGTCACTTTAATTAAAGTCTATTTGAGCATTATTTTCTGCTGCTTAGAGAAATCTTTTTGATCAATATAAAGCCAAGAGTAAGCTAGAAAATTCCATCTAGTTCTTTGAGAGAACCAGTTTATAACAAGCTCGTTTGAGGCTTCAACCCTGAAACATGAAGGGCCACAGTTCAGTGGTAGAATATAGAATAGTAGAGTTGGGAGGACCCTATAAGGCCATCAAGTCCAACCCCCTGCTCAATACAGGAATCCAACTTAAAGCATTCCTGACAGGTGGCCGTCCAGCTGTCTTTTGAATGCCTCCAGTGTTGGCGAGCCCACCACCTCCCTAGGTAATTGGTTCCATTGCCATATGTACTGCTCTAACAGGAAGTTTTTCTTGATGTTCAGCTGAAATCCTGTAACTTGAGTCCATTATTCCTTGTCCTGCACTCTGGGACAATTGAGAAGAGATCCTGGCCCTCCTCTGTGTGGCAACCTTTCATGTACTTGAAGAGTGCTATCATATCTCCCCTCAATCTTCTCTTCTCAAGGCTAAACATGCCAATTTCTTTCAGTTTCTCCTCCTGGCGTTCCCACCTGAAGCGGGGGCGTGTTTGCCGCCACCCGACTTTGAGAAGGCTCGGGAACCTTTTCATGGTTTCCTAAGGTGGGCAGATGGGGTTTTCTGACCAATGGAAGCGAGGCAGGAGTGGGTTTAAAAGCCCACTCCTCCCTCTAAATCTTGCCTCTTTTTGACTTGCAGCACCCGCCCCCCCCATTGTCTGTGTGGGCTTCGCTACTCACCAGTTGGGGCTGAGTAGGATTTTTTTTTAGGGATTTTGATTTCAGAACCCCTTTGTTTCCCTACTCCATACTGCTGGGTTGATTCGATTGGCTTTTTTGGGGGGGGGGTGTGGATGTTTTGCTAATGGCTGGCATGGAATTTGGGCAGGTGAGGAAGGTGGGGAAAAAGTAGGAGAAGGAGGCATAGTGTTAAAGGGCACTCCCTAGGGAGCTACCAGTGCTAAATGACTGGTGGGGATCTGGGTGTGTCCTTGTGGGACCAGCTTGCACAGAATGGTGAATGCCTGTATGGTGGGGCCAGGCTGCGGAGGTTGGAAACACATACTTGGCTCTCCTAGCAAGGAGGGACAAGTTTTCCCACATCCTTGGCTGGGGAGTCACAGTCCGTTGAGACTGACCTGCCCAGGGGACTGGGGGGAATACTTCCTTTCAGCCAGGTTTATCTTCACCTGCCCGAAGTAAGTTCAGTTTGGATATTTGGATGTAATTGGCTGAAGTTTAATATGTTATATTTTAATAAATATAACATTATTACATTGCGGTGTCATGAGTCTTCTTTGGTGTGATGGCAACAGGGCTTTTTTTCCAGTCCCCTGATTATCCTTGTTTCCTCCTCTGAACCTGTTCCAGGTTGACTGCATCCTTCTTAAAGTATGGTGTCCAAAACTGGACACAGTCTCAAGATGAAGCCTAACCAGTGCTGAATAGAGGGGAAACAGTGCTTCACACACTTTGGAAACTATACTTCTGTTTATGCAGTCTAAAATAGCATTCACCTTTTTTGCAGTCACATCACCCAACTGTCCTCATATAGTTGTTGTGAGGATGGGGGCGGGGAGTCACGTATGGCACTTTGAGCTCAATGGAGAAAAGGTGGGTTAAACATGGAACCAATAATACTACACTCATCAGGGAGCTTGGATTGGCCATATTGTAAACCCCCCTGATTTATTAATTTTTTCTATGAAATGCCTTTCATAGTGGTTGAAATACACTAATAATGCCCTGGTGCTCTGACATTGGTGGATTTCACATTTTCCAAACATTTTCCTATCACTTAGCTACAGTGGGTCAAAATGGGGGGGGCACTTCTTGTGAGTGGTTTTGATCCCCTGCAAAAACAGGCCCATTCTGGTGACAGGGGTAAAAATGTTCTCTGCATATCTCCACTCTATGATGAGATAGCCTTTCAGAGTGAGGACAATGCTTCCTGCCCTCATTTGGAATTGTCTCTGTGATGTTGTCGCAAAGCCAAATTTGATTGGCTAAGAGGTATGACTACATCATCATGTTTATCACATGATCCCTGAGACAGGGATCACTTAGGAAAGGAAGAAAGCCATGGGGGGAGGGGCAGAAGAGGGGTGAAACTACTCCTGTGAACAGTAAAAAAGGAAACATGAAAAACAGTTGTGAAGGGATTTGGGGAAACATTTTGAGAACCCCAAAATTTCCACTTTGGCTCACAGGTGAATTTTTGGTACAATCCTTGCTAATTATCAATGGAAATGGAAATGGACTGCCTTCAAGTCGTTTCTGACTTATGGTGACCCTATGAATAGGGTTTTCATGGTAAGCGGTATTCAGAGGTGGTTTACCATTGCCTTCCTCTGAGGCTGAGAGGCAGTGACTGGCCCAAGGTCACCCAGTGAGCTTCATGGCTGTGTGGGGATTCAAACCCTGATCTCCCAGGTTGTAGTTCAACACTCTAACCACTACACCACACTGGCTCTCTAATTATCAATAGGTGGCATTATTTGTTAATTGTTCAGGTCTGATCCTTGATATTAAAAAGAGTTGATTCCAGTTGGTGATTATGAGCAGAAAACTATTTCAACACATTCCAAAGAAATCATCCCAAAGGAATTCATTTGGATTAAACTTGTAATACTGTGAACGTTACAAGATGAGATCCACAACCAAAGCCTGGACCCAGTACTCCAGTGTAAAGATGTAAAATGATACATCTTCTGATCATTTCATATTGTTCAGCACTGTGAAGTTTCTTTTCTAGTAACATGGCAAAAACGGTTTCTTACAAGACAACAAAGGATTACAAAATGTACCCTCTCTTTATATTCAGAGTCCCCTAAGGAGTCCTGTTGGAGGGGATGTAGAACTCAAGTGGAAACATGAAAAATGTTGCCCACTGTAAAGGTATTGCGAAGGAAAGGAAACTTTTGTAAGTGAAATTCCCTGAAAGCCTAAGTAGGACAGGTTGGTGCTTGCTCTTTGCGCAGAACAGAGTTTTGCTTCCCTTCTTAGTCTGAACCAGAATGCAAACACACCCGCTGTTGGAGATGCTTGAGAAATTCAACATTTGCAAATCCCACTGTGAATTGACCTGATCTACATCCCTCAGACTAATGTGCAGATTGAAATGTAACTATCCACATTAGATTTTGTACTCCCCCAAATGTTGTAATGCAGTTCAAAATGCAGGTATAGATGCATATATTAAGGTAAAATACATTCAGAAATGCATGTAAGGATTTTTTATTTAAAAAATGGCAGATTAAAGGAGAAACGGAACAGAGGCAATAGTGACACAGACCAGAAGTAATACTGTCTTGTCCATCCTACCCACTCTTGATAATGGATGGAAAGTGGGGCAAGAAAAAAATGGAAACCAACCACAGCTTAGTTTGAGTCTGTGCTCTATAGGTAAAAAGAGCTGGTGCTGCAGGGCCTTCTTGCTCGCTGCCCCAGAGCTGTGGAATGCCCATCCATGAGCTGTATAGTTAGTGCCTTTTCTTCTGGTATTCCACATGACTTCAGTTTTTATCTATTGTTCTACTTTTTTGCTACTAACATGCTTTTGTTGATTTTGTTCTATTAGATTTTTAAATTGTCTGTTTTCATTCATTTTATTGTTAACCCCGTTGAAACCATTGGGGAAAGACCATACTAAAAAGTTTGTAAATGCATGAAATAAAGGGTTCAGCCACAGAACCTTTTTTCAGTGCCAGTCTTCAGCATTCTTCACATGAAGACTTCTGAAAACATTTCTGAGAGCAGCTACTAATGGCTTTGAGACTTGATTGATGATTACAGAGCTCCTCATAACAAACCATTCTTGATGTGACAGCAATGTGTGACAATCCCTTGCTACATGGAGACTAGGGATGGAAAGATCTAATTAAATGATTAAATTCAGTTCTCTACATCTCTGCAGCAATCTGTGATTTTTAAAAAAAAATCCTCATAAAAATTCTCTACCATTTTAGTGCAAATTTCTCCAAATAAACACATTTTTGTAGGCAGTTTTGACAGAGGTACACATTTTTGCAAGCAATTTCTCATCACATCATGCCTTTTTGACTTATTTTCACTCATATATTCATTTTTATGCACACTTTCCCCTAATACATACGTTTTTGTAAATATTGCTCAGTTGGTGAACTGCACCCCAAAATCCTAATAAATGCAAATTTCGAAGGATGGCTGTGTTTCAGTTCTCATATTATTTCGGAAAGTGCAAATTTGATAAATTCTGCTTGAAATGCGAACTGAATTGAAGTTCTCACCCATGTCTGTTTTCCATCCTGTCTTAGTAAATATTCATGTTTTCTAGTGAAATTTGGTTAAAGTGAGTTATTTACTGGTGGCTCTTAAAATGAACCATTAAGACTGCAAACCTATATTAACTTACTTGGGAGTAATCACCACTGAATTTGATGTGAATTGCTTTTGAGTAGACATGTGTACGATTGGATTGCTAATCTCAGAAATAATTGGGTTACAAGAGTAATTTTTTATATTTGCCCATGGACCATGTTGAACGTTAATTCTTCTCCGGTAAATAATAAAAAAAAAGAGAATTAAATTTGGTCATTTACTAAAGGCAGGTTGTTGCTTTGCAATTTGCCAGTTAATGTTAGCATTTCCTGATGGCCTCCTTCAGAATTTCCAGCAGATGTCAACATTTCCCAAATTTCTGACATTTACCTAAAATAAAATAAAAACAGCTTCTCTTAGTGAAATGCCAATGAATTTGGAAACTAACCGTCTCAGCTTTTCAGTCACTTTTTCAAGTTCTTCCTGAGCACGTCTCAGTTCTACTTCAAGATATTGGCGTGTAGAATCAAATTCCGTTTCAAGCATTTCCAGTTTGTGAGCTGTGTAGGAGAGACGCTTGCGAAGTTCCCCCTTCTGTTCCTGCAACGTGCTAGAAGGACAAAAGATTTGCAGCTGATTAACAGTCTGATAGAAGTCCTAGTGAGAGAAGTAGTCACAGACTCATAAATTATATTATTTTACTGTAATATAATGAATGTTGTTGTTGTTATGTGCCTCCAAGTTGACTTCGACTTATGGCGACCCTATGAATCAGTGACCTCCAAGAGCATCTGTCATGAACAACCCTGTTCAGATCCTGTAAGTTCAGGTCTGTGGCTTCCTTTATGGAATCAATCATCTCTTGTTTGAATAATAGTACTTAATTGTTAGTATTCAGCATTGTTGTCATTATAGCTGTCCTGTGGGATCAAGACTTTTGGGAAAAATTCTTGAAAAGATCAAGATACAACGTTTGGGAAATTAAAAAAATCATTGTCAACATTTGTTTTTGGAACTTGCTCATGAATATATGAAACTGGCTTATTTCAAGTCAGACCATTGGCCTAACTAGCCCTGAGCTGTCTGCTCTGACCTGGAGTGGTAGATCTCCATTGTGTCAGACATAAGTCTTTCTCTGACTGGCTTTGTGATAGCCTTTAACAGGATTTGCTACTGCCTGGACCTGGATCTTCTCTATACAAAGCACAAGGGGTTGTGTCAAAAGGAATCCTTCATTTCATCGAAAGAGGCCTTCTGTGCATGGGAAGGTCTTTGATCTAGCAGAGGCTCCCACTAGTGGGATTTTTTTTTGCTGATTCTCCCTCCCCTGCTTTGTTAATCTGGGCCCTCCAAGGCCCCCAAAAACATCGGTTTCAGCAAACTTTTGCAGACAACATCGAAGCTATGAGGGACTAAGATGTATGACAAGGATGGGAAAAGTCAACTGTGGGACACTTTGTGCAGGCTGCTTGGAACTTGTGGAACACAGGAAACTGCCTTATACTGAGTCAGACCATTGGTCTATCTAGCTTAGTATTGTCTATTCTGACTGACAGCAGCTCTCCAGGGTTTCAGACAGAGATCTCTACCTGCTGAACATGGAGATACTGAGGACTGAACCTGAGACCTTCTGCATGCATGGCAGATGCTCTACCATGAGCTATGGTCCTTCCCTGACTCTCTGAGGGACTCTGTTTCCTGACTTCACAGAGTCAGTTTTGGCTGACTCTCAGTGACAATCATGTGAGGCACAGGCATCTTGTGTGATAAGAACTTGATGAAAGTTAGAGAAAATAAGAACAACAACAACAACAATAATGCCACTTTTCTCACCAGCTGACCCAAAGCAGCTTACATAACTGGTTAAAAACAACTTGAATCCATAGAGCCTAAAAACACCTCTGACAATTAAAAATGAAACACAAGCAATACAAATAAAGAGCAGGTATACAAATCTCACTCCACTAAAAGAGGTCATAAAGGGCTAAAGGCCTGGGTGTAGAGGAAGATCTTTGACTGGCATCTAAAGTTGGATAAATATGGTGCCAGGCGTGCCTCCCTGGGGAGAGCATTCCACAGCCGGGGCAGGGTGGGGGACACTAAAAAGGCCCTTTCCACCTAAGATGGTAAAACAGGGTTGAAGAACCTCAGGATTGGGGCCCAGATATGGTCCTCTAGACCATTCTATCTGGCCCTCAGAACTTTCCCTAGGTCACATCCCCTCCTCAGCTACATCCTTTCTCCCAGGCCATATCCCTCACCTGCCCTATTTCATATCCTCCTTGAATATATTTGCCTGCCTGGCATTCATCCTTGAACTCTGAGACTACCTCTTTCTTGCCTGAATGGAGGATAGTGAGGGAGGGGTGGTGAGTGTGTGCACAGAAACTATCCTTTTGGACAAATGTAAAATTGGGATTTGTTACTTTGCTCCCTTTTGCATCTGGCCCCGCCCACCCCTGACATGTGCGCCCCAGAAGGTTGCAAAGAAGGGAGATTAAAAATGGTTCCCCATTCCTATGCTAAGGAGAACAAAAACAGGGTTGAAATAGATGTGGATTGATAAAGATTGTGGGCTTGTTTTGAAGAAAATACAGGGAGGTATCGAAGTGATCATCACCTTAATAAATAAATGCCAGAAAGGCAGGGGTCCCGGTAATATTACTGGGAGGAAGGGCGGGATATAAATTTACTAAATAAATAAAATAATAAATAATACTTTCCCTTGGTTAGATTATGGACACCCAAGATATACCGCCTGTGTGGGTTTTCCTACGAAAGTAATGCAATTGATGTAAACAATGGAAAATTCTGTCCCTGATCCATATAAAAGGTGCTCAGAGAATCTCTCTCTCTCTCTCTCTCTCTCTCTCCTTCTTTCCTTGCTGCTGCCTGTCCAGTTCTTCTTCACATGCTTTACAGTGCTGTAATTCCAGAGTTCCTGGTAAGAGGGATTGATTGTTAAAGCACTCTCGGAACTGTAGGTCTGCAAAGGGAATAGGGGTCTTCTAATGACTATTAGCACCCTTCACAAACTACACTTCCCAGGATTATTTGGAGGAAGCCGTGAACATTTAAAGGAATATAATATTGCTTTATATTTATTTGTTTATTTAGTTTATTAAATTTATATTCTGCCCTTCCTTCCAGAAAGAGCCCAGGGTGGCAAACAAAAACACTAAAAACACTTTAAACTATCTTAAAAACAGAAGGCTTTAGAACAGATTAAAATAAAACATCTTAACAACATCTTTAAATAACAACTTTAAAAACATCTTAAAAGCAATTCCAGCATAGACACAGACTGGGATAAGGTCTCTACTTAAAAGGCTTGATGAAGGAGGAGGGTCTTCAGCAGGCACCAAAAAGATAACAGAGATGGTGCCTGTCTAATATTAAAGGGAGAGAATTCCAAGGTGTCTGTGCTAAAGGTCTAAAGGTCCATTTCCTATGTTGTGCAGAATGGACCTCCTGATAAGATGGTATCTGCAGGAGGCCCTCACCTGCGGAGAGTAGTGATTGACTGGGTATATAAGTGGTGACATGATCTTTCAGGTATCCTGGTCCCAAGCTGTATCGGGCTTTGTACACCAAAACTAGCACCTTGAACTTGGCTCAGTAGCTAATTGGCAGCCAGTGCAATTCTTTCAGCAGCGGGGTGACATATTGGCGATATCCTGCCCCAGTCAGCAGTTGCACTGCTGTATGTTGCACTAGTTGCAGCTTCTGGACCAACCTCAAGGGTAGCCCCACATAGAGTGCATTACACTTATCCAGCCTGAAGGATATCAGTGTATGGACAACAGTGGTCAGGCTTTCCCAGTTCAGAAATGGCTGCAGTTGTCTTATTGATCAAAGCTACACTCCTAGCCACTGACAAAGTGACAAAGATGGATCCAGGAGCACCCCCAGACTATTATCTTGCTCTTTCAGAGGGAGTATGGCCCCATCCAAAGCAGGCAATCGACCAATTATTCAGACTTGGGAACCACCAACCCACAGCACCTCCATCTTGCTAGGATTCAGACTCAGTTGATTGACCCTCATCCAGCCCACCACCGAGTCTAGGCAGCGGTCCAGGGCTTGCATGGCCTCTCCCGATTCAGAGGTTGTGGAGAAATAGAGCTGGCCATTCTCAGTGTACTGCTGACACTTCAACCCAAATCTCCTGATGGGCTTCATATAGATGTTAAACAGCATTGGAGACAAGATGGTACCCTGAGGCACCCCACAGCACAACTGCTGGGGTGTGTGAAGGATGATCACCCAATGCTATTCTCTGAAAATGACCCTGGAGATAGAATCAGAACCGTTGTAAAACAATGCCTCCAATACCCATCTCACCAAGTCAGCCCAGAAGGATACCATGGTCAATGTTATCAAAAGCTGCTGAGAGATCAAGGAAGAATAACAGGGTCACACACTCCATGTCCTTCTCCCAATAAAGGTCATCCATCAGGGTGACCATGGCTGATTCAGTCCCATAACCAGGCCTGAACCCTTATTGGAATGGGTCAAAATAATCTGTTTCATTTATTGCTGTACCATAACCCTCTTGATTGATGGGGAATTTTTATTTTCAAACAATAAGCAAAATATATTCTTTTATAAAGCTATAAAAGTTTATAATATTTTAATAAGTTTAGTAGCCAGCCAGAACCCTTTTCTTCTTGGAGCTGTCTTCCCTGACAGTTTTGGTTTGTATGGAACAGCTAGAACTCTACAAGATAACACTGAACAGACACTGAACATATCTGAACATCTCTGTACTCTCCAAAAAATAGGAAAGATTGCATTAACTAAAATGCTTAGCTCATTAGCTGGAGTACTCAGCTCATGGTGAAAATGTACTAGAATGTGACGTGTTAAACATTGCCAAATTGACTAGAACACAATGCAATGCCAATGCAATTCCTATGCAATGTCTATGCAATGCCTATGTAATACTGTAATGCCTAGGTAATACTGATGTGTAACCTCCTAATTCGTTAATGCTAATTTCTTTGTCCTGAAGTGTATAAAAACTCCAGGCAACCAGTGTCATGGGGCAGTTCTCTACTCACTCAGAGGGAGACTGACCAAGCATACACTTGCCATCCAATAAGGCCTACCTTTTTTGCTGCAAGCCTGTGTCTTCAATTCCCTCAAGGACCTCCAGTCCAACGAACTACAAAATTCCCCCTCATGATCACCTTCCCTATAAAGGAAGTATTTGCGACTGGGCGGTAGTTGTCACAAACCAATGGGTTCAGGGTGGGCTTTTTCAGGAGTGGTTGGACCATTGCCTTTTTCAGGGAGGCTGGAACCACTCCCTCTTGCAAAGACACATTGACCATACCCTGGATTCACTTGTCAGACTCCCTTGGCAAGCTTTAATAAGCCAAGAAGGGCAAGGATTGGGAGGAGACATTGCTAGCCACATTGTTGCAAGCACCTTGTCTACGTCATCAAGCCATATCAACTAAAACTGATCCCAAGAAGTTGCAGCAGGTGTTTCACTGGACACCTCACTGGGGTCTACAACAGATGTAGATGGGGCTATGGAGGTGAGCAACTTTATTTTAAAGTGCCTTGCCAACAATTCACAGTGGGTTTCAGAAGGGTCTAAAACTCCATTTCCTGGAGTTGATGTTAACAGACCCCTGACAATACAAAAAAGCTCCATGGATGGATAGCTACTTGAGGACGCAATGGAGGCACGGAAGTGTGCCTTCTTTGTCACCCTCACCCTCTTTGTCACTACTGTCAACCACAGTAGGTGTGGTTATGTTTCACTTGTGATCAACCAGCTTCACAGGATATATTTCTCCACTTGCACTCTAGCTGTCATCCAGCCTGTTTCCTTGCCCTTAGTTAACGGATGTAGCAAGGTGCAAACCAAATGCCTGAGAGGGCTCTTAGGGGCAACCATGTTAAGAGCCTGACACATCTCTTTGTTCCACAGTGTAACAAGAGCTTCAACAGGGTCACCTGCTCCATCTATTGGAAACTCCCTTAGGGCATTCAGGAATCCAGTGGATTCCATTAATGTCTGGGGTGGACCATCTTAATCTGTCCATCAGATTAATCATGTTAATCATGTTACCAAATTCTTCCCAGCTACACAGGAAATGAATTGGACTGTGAAAGACCAACCAAAATTGTGTTTTCATTTTGACAAATTTGTAGGGCAGTACAATATCTCAGAGAGGAGGTTAGGTCTCCTGCTCCACTGGTGCATTCACTATACCTGCCCAATTTCCCTGCTTTTTAACGTTTGATAGAAATATCTGTTGGCTGTAGATATGTTCTTAAACCACAAGAGTTTTTGCCTATTAATGAATGCTTCATAGAGACACAGAGACTCTTATGAGCAAGGCAGCCGTTTCCCAATCATTGATTAAAAATAAGCATCACAGGTTATATTAAGGCTGGGCAAATCTGTCAATTTCAGTTTCTCATTGTTTCCAGTCTTAATTTCTCCACATCAGTTTGTGAATTCATCAGCATTTTAGTGCAAATTTCTCATAATATTTCAGTTCACATTGTTTCAGAACGAGCAAATTAGGTAGGTTCACCTTTAAATGTGAACTGAATAAAACTCCCCCCCATCCCTAGATATAAGCAAACTGCAGACACATTTCTTAGGTGCTATTTTTCCCCCAAGTGGATTTTATAAATGTTAAACACCTTAGATGTTGTAGCCTTGACCTCATGAAGAAAGATTGCATTAATCATACAGGGGGAAGGTAAATTATTAAAAATGTTCATCTTATCTGACAGTGTGGCAGCCATCCTCTCCCCCGCTTCCTCATAATGCCCCTAAAATGACATATGTCATAAAATAGCATAATTGCTACAAACATTCTGTCCTCCCAGGAAAATGCCTAGAAGAGTTGAGCCACCACCTGGAATGATAGCAAGGTTTTTTTCCTGTTAAAAAGAAAAGGAAAAGAAAGGAAATGAATAACTTTGACCACCCTGATCACTGTCAGGTGAGCAAAAGTTCAACTTTACAATACGATGGACACTTCTGAAATTTCATTCACCTGATAGTCATTGAATATCCCCCACTTTTGTTGCAGGGGACAAATGGTCTCTTGAAAGAGTGTGTGTGTGTGTGTGTGTGTGTGTGTGTGTGTGTGTGTGTGTGTGTGTGTGAGAGAGAGAGAGAGAGAGAGAGAGAGAGAATAAATATATATTTGGACTAGCTTTACACTAGGCTAGCATGAACATGAATTGCTCAGAGCCAATTGTTGGAGGACTGTGATTTCTGAGTGTTGGAGCTTATATAAACCAGAGGTGAGGAACCTCTTTCAGTTTGAGGGCCACATTCCCTTATAGACAACCTTCCAGGGGCCACATTCTTGTGGGTGGGGCAGCAGGATAAGGAGACACAGAAATAGAACATAAGAACATAAGAACATAAGAAGAGCCTGCTGGATCAGGCCAGTGGCCCATCTAGTCCAGCATCCTGTTCTCACAGTGGCCAACCAGGTGCCTGGGGGAAGCCTGCAAACAGGACCCGAGTGCAAGAACACTCTCCCCTCCTGAGGCTTCCTGCAACTGGTTTTCAGAAGCATGCTGCCTCTGACTAGGGTGGCAGAGCACAGCCATCATGGCTAGTAGCCATTGATAGCCCTGTCCTCCATGAATTTGTCTAATCTTCTTTTAAAGCCATCCAAGCTGGTGGCCATTACTGCATCTTGTGGGAGCAAATTCCATAGTTTAACTATGCGCTGAGTAAAGAAGTACTTCCTTTTGTCTGTCCTGAATCTTCCAACATTCAGCTTCTTTGAATGTCCACGAGTTCTAGTATTATGAGAGAGGGAGAAGAACTTTTCTCTATCCACTTTCTCAATGCCATGCATAATTTTATACACTTCTATCATGTCTCCTCTGACCTGCCTTTTCTCTAAACTAAAAAGCCCCAAATGCTGCAACCTTAAGGGAGTCGTTCCATCCCCTTGATCATTCTGGTTGCCCTCTTCTGAACCTTTTCCAACTCTATAATATCCTTTTTGAGATGAGGCAACCAGAACTGTACACAGTATTCCAAATGTGGCCGCACCATAGATTTATACAACGGCATTATGATATCGGCTGTTTTATTTTCAATACCTTTCCTAATTATCGCTAGCATGGAATTTGCCTTTTTCACAGCTGCCGCACACTGGGTCGACATTTTCATCGTGCTGTCCACTACAACCCCGAGGCCTCTCTCCTGGTTGGTCACCGCCAGTTCAGACCCCATGAGCGTATATGTGAAATTCAGATTTTTTGCTCCAATATGCATAATTTTACACTTGTTTATATTGAATTGCATTTGCCATTTTTCCGCCCATTCACTCAGTTTGGAGAGGTCTTTTTGGAGCTCTTCGCAATCCCTTTTTGTTTTAACAACCCTGAACAATTTAGTGTCGTCAGCAAACTTGGCCACTTCACTGCTCACTCCTAATTCTAGGTCATTAATGAACAAGTTGAAAAGTACAGGTCCCAATACTGATCCTTGAGGGACTCCACTTTCTACAGCCCTCCATTGGGAGAACTGTCTGTTTATTTCTACTCTCTGCTTTCTGCTTCTCAACCAATTCCTTATCCACAAGAGGACCTCTCCTCTTATTCCATGACTGCTAAGCTTCCTTAGAAGAGCTAAAACCTGGATTCACTACCCCACTGATATCATAGCTACCAGTCTCCACCACACACAGCCTCCCTCTCTTCTCCATAATGGCATGTAAGTGGTATTATCCCAGTTCCAGAACACTTTCTAGATAGGCGAAAACATTCAAGGAGGGTGTGGGGCAGGATCCACGAGAGGTGAAGCCTGGGAAGGGTCCTGAGAGCCAGACAGATAGGCCTGGGGGATGCATTTGGCCCCTGGGGGGCCTGATGTTTCCTACTCCTGACATAAACACAAGGAACTCTCTCTCTCTCTCTCACACACACACACACACACACCACACACACACACACACACGGGGGGGGGGGAGAGATATATATATCCATTTGGGGTGTCCTTCAAGACATGCATGAGTGGTCTGGTTCTGTCAAACTACATAAGCCTACATCCATTAAAGGAGAATAGGAAATCACTCATGAGCTGCTGAAATGGTAAAATCACAGTCCTGGAAATAACTTAATGTTTTGTGATGTTTTGATAAATAAAATAAAAAAAATCCAGCCCTTTTGTAATGTGTGGTGACAGCTGTGTCCCACTTAACATTAGAAATGTAGCCAAGCTTGGGGAACAAATGCTTGCCCACTGAATTGCAACTCTGGTTCCCAGGGTTTTTTTTGAGGTGTCTGAGGCCATTGTAGGTGGAGTCTGATCTGAAACACTTAATCAGCTGCTTCACTTTAATGCCTTCCGCTCAGCGGATCAACCCGCTCAATGGATCTGTTCTCATCAAGAAAGACTTAGGGCCAAATTAGACATGAGGGCACAGACCTGTTCATTCAGACCAAGAACTGCTCCAATTACAGCTGGGTGATTGCCCTCCTGCGTACCCTGAAAGTGCTCAGGGCTTTTTGAGTGTTCCAATCAAACATCCACAAAGCTCCACAGAGCACCTGCTGCCATTGGGCCCTTTTCCCTAATGCAAATAATAATAAAAACTTATCTTGGGGGAAATGTGGGTGGTGGCTGCTCCCTTAGGTGCAGAGAGCAGTATCTCTCTCTTGTCCCCCCTCCCCAGGGACTGGGACTTGGCAACCAATCCCAGGACTCTGGTGGGAAAATATAGCCCATTGCATCATTTGCTGCTGATGGGAGGGTCCCAGATGCAAATGATGCATGGATGTCTTTTTCCACCAGGGAGCCTGGTAGGAAAGTTCAATAATCTTTGCTTCTATGAGACCACCCACTGTCACTTTCCCTTTCTCCTTCTTTTGGGAGGAGGGGGCAGTGGGCAATGCTCCAGGGATGTGAACTGAAGCTCTGTGTGTGTCTGTGTGCACTGCACATAGCAGGTTGTGCCTCCCTTGATTCTACTAATAAGAATTCAAATTCTCATCCCACCACTAGCCCTAATCACATATTAATTCAACTGATTAATCATATAATATGCCAGGCAGGGCTGGGGAAACCCTGAACAGCCTCTGCCAGTCAGGATAGACAATCCTGATCTAGATGGACCAATGGTCTGGCTCACTATAAGTCAGCTTCCTATGCTCCTGTGTTAGCAAGGGAAGGACTCTAGCTCGGTGGGTACAGCATCTGCTTTGCATGCAGAAGGCCCCAGGTTCAATCCCCGACATCTCCAGATAGGCATGGGGAAAGGCTCTTGGTCTAAAACCCTGGAGAGCCTCTGTAAGTCAGCATAGACAGTCTTGATGTAGATGGACCAATGATCTGACTCAGTGGAGACTGGTAGTTCCAATGTCAGTGGGGCAGTGAATTCTCTCTGGGTTTTAGTCTGAACTTTCAAGGAGCTATCCAAGGTGCTCAGTGCCTTGTTTGTTGCTGTCTCTCTCCCTCTCTCTCCATAAGCTATCATTTGCATGGACACACATACACACATTTACATTTATTTATCTCCATAGTGCTCTTTTTTGGACTTCAGAGAACCTCACAACCTTTTTAATTTTTTTTAACATTAATAGCAAAGATCACACATTGAAAAGATTCCCCCTGTCTCAAATGAGCTAAATAAGTTACAATTGAAAAGAATGTATAGCAGGACAGAGACAACTATCAAGAGAGCTGGCTTTCTACAGGTAACATTCCATCAGCGAAGTGGCAGTCCCTTGAGATCTATTTGACATTGTATCTGATGTAGTAGGCCCTTGCCTATGAAATCAGGTATCTGGATCCCACTCGGTTTCCACTGAGCAACAAAGAGCCCTAGCCACTAATCTTCAAATCTTCAAACTGAGCTCCCAACAAAGCCCCATCCCTAGCCCCAAGCCATTAGTCTTGGGATTCTTGGAGAGTCAGCCAAAACACAGAAGCATAAGAACATAAGAAGAGACTGCTGGATCAGGCCAATGGCCCATTTAGTCCAGCATCCTGTTCTCAGAGTGGCCAACCAGATGCTTATGGGATGCCTGCAAAAAGGATGCAAGTGTAAATTAGGTAAGTGCTAAAAGTCCATGGGAATTTGTAAATATCTTGTCAATAGGGTCAATGTCTGCATTTCTGGAGGTGAATGAATGAATCTTTATTTTTACCCTGCCCTTTCCCCAAAACTGGAACTCAGGGCAGCTTACAAATAAAAACTACACATAGGTAAAAAAACATACAAAAATATACAATTAAAATAGAATTAAACTATTCGCGACATTAAAACCATGAAACATACACTTAAGATACTAAAACAATTAAAAAAATTAAGAATAGGACCATAGAACAATACAACAGACCCTATGAGGCCCTATCTTAAACATCTTCTAGTCCAAAAGCCTGTCAGAATAAAAAAGTATTTGCCTGCCGACAGAAGGATAGCAAGAAAGGGGCCATTTGTGCTTCCCTAGGAAGAGAGTTCCAGAACCTGGAGGCAGCCACCGAGAAGGCCCTATCTTGCATCCCCACCAATTGTGCTTGTGAAGGTGTTGGGACTGAGAGAAGGGCCTCTCCTGAGGATCTCAACGCCCGGGCAGGCTCATATGGGGAGATACGGTCTGACAAATAGCCTGGACCTAGGCCGTATAGAGCTTTATAGGTCAGAACCAGCACTTTGAATTGTGACCAGAAACAAACTGGCAGCCAGTGGAGCTGTCATAACAAGGGGGTTGTATGGTCCCTGTAACCAGCTCCAGTTAGCACTCTGGCTGCAGCTCTTAGTACCAGTTTAAGTTTCCGAACAGTCTTCAAAGGCAGCCCTATGTAGAGCGCATTACAGTAATCTAAATGGGATGTAACTAAGGCATGCATCACTGTAGTCAAATCAGGCGTCTCCAGGAATGGGCACAGCTGGCGCACCAGTCTTACCTGGGCAAAAGCACTCCTGGCCACTGCAGAGACCTGGGCCTCCAAGTTCAAAACTGAGTCCAGGAGCACACTCAAACTGCGAACCTGTGTCTTCAGGGGGAGTGTAACCCCATCCAGCACAGGCTGAATCCCTATTCCCTGATTTGCCTTTCGACTAACCAGGAGCACCTCTGTCTTGTCTGGATTTAATTTCAATTTGTTCGCCCTCATCCAGTCCATCACTGATGCCAGGCACCGGTTCAGAACCAGGACAGCTTCCTTGGCTTTAGGTGGAAAGGAGAAATAGAGTTGGGTGTCATCCGCATACTGATGACACCAACTCCAAACCCCCGGACAACCTCACCCAGCGGTTTCATGTAGATGTTAAATAACATGGGGGACAAAACTGAGCCCTGAGGGACCCCATATGTCAACGGCCAAGGAGTCAAACAGGAATCCCCCAGCACCACCTTCTGGGTTCGTCCCTCCAGGAAGGAGCCGAGCCACCGCAACACAGTGCCCCCAAGTCCCATCCCAGCAAGGCGGCCCAGAAGGATACCATGGTCGATGGTATCGAAAGCCGCTGAGAGGTCCAGTAGAACCAACAGGGACACACTCCCCCTGTCCAGCTCTCTGTGTAGGTCATCCACCAAGGCGACCAAAGCCATCTCTGTCCCGTAGCCGGGCCTGAAACCAGACTGAAATGGAGGTGACATGCAGCGACAACTTAGCAGTTCATTGGCTGGATAATACCTCCTGTATCTCATGGGATGCTACTCTTCTGAACTCCACTGACTGCCAAGGGAATGAAAAATGGAAATGGACTGCCTTCAAGTCGATCCTGACTTATGGCGACCAGCAGGGCGAGGAGGCCAGGGCCCCCCACTCTGCCCGTCTGTTCCCTGAGCTCAACTAAACTGCAGTCTCCAACCCATTGACGTAATAAACCTTAATCAAAACTATGCAGGTAAGAAGCCAGCAGGGGTGTGGGGGCTTTCCAGTGTTTTGCACCGCCTGCAGCATGTACGACTTCTGCCTGTTGGACAGAAGTCGTGGGTGTGCTCTCGGTGCAATGAGCTCCTGGCTCTCCGGGAACGACTTCATTTCCTTGAGGCCAAGGTGGCGGACCTGGAAAAGCTGAGAGAGGCAGAGAGGGGTGTGGAGGAGGCCTTCAGGGACGTTATAGCTGTGTCCCACTCCAACGATGATAGCTCTCCTGCTATCATGGACAACGATGGTCTCGGGGAAGGAGAGCATCCAGTTGAGGAAGAGGGAAACGATCCCTTAGAAGGGAGCCATTCCTTGGGGGATGAGCAGCTATCCTCTCGTGCCGAGGATATATCTCCAGGGGGTGGAGGGATCCTTGTAGTGGGTGATTCGATCATTAGGAACATAGACAGTGGGGTGTGTGATGGGTGTGTAGACCGCAAGGTGTTTTGCCTGCCTGGTGCGAAGGTTGCGGATATCACCCGTCGTTTAGATAGTTTGGTAGACAGTGCTGGGAAGGAGTCAGTGGTCGTGGTGCACGTTGGCACCAACGACATGGGGAAATGCAGCCGTGAGGTCCTGGAAGCAAAATTTAGGTTGCTAGGTAGGATGCTGAAAGCCAGGACCTCCAAGGTGGCTTTCTCTGAAATGCTACCGGTTCCACGCGCAGGACCAGCCAGACAGGCCCAGCTTCGCAGTCTCAATGCGTGGATGAGACGATGGTGTCGGGTGGAAGGGTTTGGATTTGTTAGGCACTGGGGAACATTTTGGGACAAGCCGGGCCTGTACAAAAGGGACGGGCTCCACTTGAACCAGAATGGAACCAGACTGCTGGCACTTAAAATTAAAAAGGTGGCAGAGCAGCTTTTAAACTGACTGAGGGGGGAAACCCGACAGGAGCTGAGAAAGGTCTGGTTCGGAATAAACCTCCCCCCTGGGATAAAAACCAAAGAAATGATGAAATTTTAAAAGGGGTAGGCCTAGAAGTAGGCATTGTGAGAGCAGGGGCACGGGATATAAATTCAGAAGAGCAAAATTACCACAGGCCAAACCACAAGTGCCAAAGACACTTGAAGAGAGACACTGCTTACAAGTGCCTGTACGCTAATGCTAGGAGCCTGCGAACCAAGATGGGAGAACTGGAGTGCTTGGTCTTAGAGGAGAGCATTGATATAGTGAGCATAATGGAGACTTGGTGGAATGGAGAAAACCAGTGGGATACGGTTATCCCTGGATATAAACTATATCGGAAGGACAGGGAAGGACGTATTGGTGGCGGAGTCGCTCTATACGTGAAAGAAGGCATTGAATCCAGCAAGCTGGAAACCCCAAAAGAGGCGGACTCCTCCACAGAATCGTTGTGGGTGGTGATACCATGCCCCAGGAGGGACTTAATACTGGGAACGATCTATCGTCCCCCTGATCAAAATGCTCAGGGAGACCTTGAGATGAGATATGAAATTGAGGAAGCATCCAAACTAGGAAATGTGGTAGTAATGGGTGACTTCAACTACCTGGACATAGACTGGCCGCATATGTGTTCCAGTCATGACAAAGAAGCAAAGTTTCTAGATATTCTAAATGACTATTCCCTAGACCAGTTGGTCATGGAACCGACCAGAGGGACGGCAACCCTGGACTTAATCCTCAGTGGGGACCGGGACCTGGTGCGAGATGTAAGTGTTGTTGAACCAATTGGGAGCAGTGACCACAGTGCTATTAAATTAAACATACATGTAACTGGCCAATTGCCAAGAAAATCCAACACGGTCACATTTGACTTCAAAAGAGGAAACTTACCAAACTTCACAAAAATGAGGGGATTGGTAAAAAGAAAGCTGAAAAACAAAGTCCAGAGGGTCACATCACTCGAAAATGCTTGGAAGTTGTTTAAAAACACTATATTAGAAGCTCAACTGGAGTGCATACCGCAGATCAGAAAAGGTACTGCCAGGGCCAAGAAGATGCCAGCATGGTTAACGAGCAAAGTCAAGGAAGCTCTTAGAGGCAAAAAGTCTTCCTTCAAAAAATGGAAGTCTTGTCCGAATGAAGAAAATAAAAAAGAACACAAACTCTGGCAAAAGAAATGCAAGAAGACAATAAGGGATGCTAAAAAAGAATTTGAGGAGCACATTGCTAAGAACATAAAAACCAACAACAAAAAATTCTATAAATACATTCAAAGCAGGAGACCACCTAGGGAGACGATTGGACCCTTGGATGATAAGGGAGTCAAAGGTGTACTAAAGAATGATAAGGAGATTGCAGAGAAGCTAAATGAATTCTTTGCATCTGTCTTCACAGCGGAAGATATAGGGCAGATCCCTGAACCTGAACTAACATTTGCAGGAAGGGATTCTGAGGAACTGAGACAAATAGTGGTAACGAGAGAGGAAGTTCTAAGCTTAATGGACAATATAAAAACTGACAAATCACCGGGCCCGGATGGCATCCACCCGAGAGTTCTCAAAGAACTCAGAAGTGAAATTGCTGATCTGCTAACTAAAATATGTAACTTGTCCCTCGGGTCCTCCTCCGTGCCTGAGGACTGGAAAGTGGCAAATGTAACGCCAATCTTCAAAAAGGGATCCAGAGGGGATCCCGGAAATTACAGGCCAGTTAGCTTAACTTCTGTCCCTGGAAAACTGGTAGAAAGTATTATTAAAGCTAGATTAACTAAGCACATAGAAGAACAAGCCTTGCTGAAGCAGAGCCAGCATGGCTTCTGCAAGGGAAAGTCCTGTCTCAGTAACCTATTAGAATTCTTTGAGAGTGTCAACAAGCATATAGATAGAGGTGATCCAGTGGACATAGTGTACTTAGACTTTCAAAAAGCGTTTGACAAGGTACCTCACCAAAAGCTTCTGAGGAAGCTTAGCAGTCATGGAATAAGAGGAGAGGTCCTCTTGTGGATAAGGAATTGGTCGCCTCATCTCAAAAAGGATATTATAGAGTTGGAAAAGGTTCAGAAGAGGGCAACCAGAATGATCAAGGGGATGGAGCGACTCCCTTACGAGGAAAGGTTGCAGCATTTGGGGCTTTTTAGTTTAGAGAAAAGGCGGGTCAGAGGAGACATGATAGAAGTGTATAAAATTATGCATGGCATTGAGAAAGTGGATAGAGAAAAGTTCTTCTCCCTCTCTCATAATACTAGAACTCGTGGACATTCAAAGAAGCTGAATGTTGGAAAATTCAGGACAGACAAAAGGAAGTACTGCTTTACTCAGCGCATAGTTAAACTATGGAATTTGCTCCCACAAGATGCAGTAATGGCCACCAGCTTGGATGGCTTTAAAAGAAGATTAGACAAATTCATGGAGGACAGGGCTATCAATGGCTACTAGCCATGATGGCTGTGCTCTGCCACCCTAGTCAGAGGCAGCCTGCTTCTGAAAACCAGTTGCCGGAAGCCTCAGGAGGGGAGAGTGTTCTTGCACTCGGGTCCTGCTTGCAGGCTTCCCCCAGGCACCTGGTTGGCCACTGTGAGAACAGGATGCTGGACTAGATGGGCCACTGGCCTGATCCAGCAGGCTCTTCTTATGTTCTTATGTTCTTATGTTCCTCTGAGGCTGAGAGGCAGTGACTGGCCCAAGGTCACCCAGTGAGTTTCATGGCTGTGTGGGGAATCAAACCCTGGCCTCCCAGGTCATAGTCCAATACCTTAACCACTACACCAGACAGAGCAAATAAGAGAAAGCAAATAAAAAAGGGAATGATATTAAAATATTTTAAAAATATTGGGCAACATACAATTATGTCTGCCCACTTGCACAACCAAAATCTGCTGGTGAAATGGGATTTCAGGTTTTTTTCTCTCTCATCCAGCCCACTGTATGCTCCCAAAATTTGCACTGGAGGGTTCCCCAACCCTCCAGAGGAGATTGGGGGGCACTTGGGGGAGGTCCAGAGGGAAGACAAGATGACACAAAAGCCCTGTTGTTTGTCGCCTGCTCGAGCTATGCTGGATCTTTCACATTGTCCCTTAGAGGTCTTTATCATTTAATTTACAGTAGTTATCTGCATATAATAAGGTAAAAAAGGGAGGATAATTTAAAAAAATACCCCTCCTGGGAAAAATATGTGGGCTAGGTCTCGGAATGGTTATTTTTTTCTTGACTACATCCTCAGAAATACGGATTCTGGAATCAAACATTTACGAGTTAATAAAGAATAATTCATGTTGCTTCTGTCCTGTAGGAGGCATCAGAGGGGTTAGTTGGCCTGTAGCCATGTCAGCACAATCATTGGCTTTTATAAAAAAGCACAGAAGATGGAAATAATGCCCAGGGGTCATAAATATCAGGTATGGGGATGCCAGTTTGTCTACCAGTATCTCATATGCTGCTCATGAATGGTCTCAGTATATGTCTCCTCAAAAATCAACAGAGAGACTGTTTACTCTTCCAGCTCGGTCGTTCCTACACAACCCCATGGCAGCCATTTTGTGTTATGACAACCCCTCATTTTGTCGCTGGTGCCCATGGCAATTTCTCCAAAATTTCAAATGTGCCCCTTGTCCCAGAAATGTTGGTGACACCTGATCACACCAGACAGCTCTGAACCACTGCCAGTCAGTGTTGGCAATACACTAGATGAACCAATGGTCTGACTCAGTATAAGACAGCTTCCTTCGTAGGGATGTGGGAATGTTTCAAAAGAAGAGCACAGCTTGTCGCAGAGTGGGAAATGAGGCCTCCAGTTTTTATAGGTGCTATCTCTGCAAAATAGCAAGAGATCTCTGCCAAGTGGTATGAAGCTGGTGTCTCCCCCTGATAAGCCCCTTTGCTATGGCAGGGAATAGGCCCTAAACAGAGCATGTGTATATCTTGGTCTTGTTCTCCTCCCTTCTATCGCTCATGATCAGTTATTCTTGGAGACTTGCCAGATTTTATATTTGGGGTGAGGGAATTAATTAATTAGGCCACTTTCTGCTGACTGTACAATTTCCATTGACTCCATGGGAACTGAATAATGTAGCTGTAATTGGGACCTTCATTTGGCTTGGAGGGGGGCAGGGGAGGAGGTGAGCAAGGGAAGTATTGTATTCAAGTCATTATGAAGTGGATGAATAGCAAAAGGGGAATTAGAAGGAGAAGGTGCTGGCTTTAATGTATATGTATATGTTGAAATGTGGTGTTGGAGAAGAGCGTTGCAGATACCATGGACTGTGAAAAAGACAAATAATTGGGTGTTAGAACAAATTAAACCAGAACTATCACTAGAAGCTAAAATGATAAAACTGAGGTTATCATACTTTGGACACATAATGAGAAGACATGATTCATTAGAAAAGGTAATAACGCTTGGAAAAACAGAAGGAAGTAGAAAAAGAGGAAGGCCAAACAAGAGATGGATTGATTCCATAAAGGAAGCCACAGACCTGAACTTACAAGATCTGAACAGGGTGGTTCATGACAGATACTCTTGGTCACTGATTCATAGAGTCGCCATAAGTCATAGTCGACTTGGAGGCACATAAGAACAACAACAATATGTATGGCGCAGTGGTTAGAGTGTTGCACTACGACCTGGGAGAACAGGGTTCAAATCCCCACACAGCCATGAAGCTCATTGGGTGACCTTGGGCCAGTCACTGCCTCTCAGCCTCAGAGGAAGGCAATGGTAAACCACCTCTGAATACCACTCACCATGAAAACCCTATTCATAGGGTCGCCATAAGTCGGGATCGACTTGAAGGCAGTCCATTTCCGTTTTTAAGGGTAAAAATAAAACAAACTCTGAAAAGCTGACAGAGGCCCAGCAAAGAATACTGTACATACACAAGAATACTGAATCACACATTCCCCATGCATATCCACAACTCAATCTAATACAGCTGATTCAGAAATCAGCTGGTGAAATTTTTCAGACCATGGAGATAAGCATTGTTACTTGCAGAAGGTCCATAGCTCAGTGACAGAGCACTGCATGCAGAAAGTCCCAGGTTCATTCTCTGGCATCTCCCTATCTGAAATCCTGGAGAGTTGTTGCCGATCAGTGTAGACAGGATTTGAATGCAAGCCCACTCTCCCCTCCTGTGATTTTCAGCAAGTGGTATTCAGAAGCATACTGCCTCTGACTATGGAGGCAGACCATAGCCATCATGGCTAGTAGTCACTGATAGTCTTATCTTCCATGAATTTGTCTAATTGTCTTTTAAAGCCATCCAAGTTGCTGACCATCACCTCTCTGAAGCCATGGAGTTAGGCAAAGAAGTGTTCTTGCTCCCAACTTAGTCAATTTACCTCTGGCTGATCTTCTTGTAGGAGTGAATTCCATAGTTAACTATGCACTGTGTGAAGAAGTATTTTCTTCTGTCTGTCCTCAATTAGTGTCTTATTGTGTGCTATACAATTAATGTCTTAATGGTGGTTACACTGCAGTCTATAGGGGAACTTGCTAAGGTGCATGATACAACTCCCAGAATCCTTTGCTTCTATCTCCCTTGACAAAATATTCACAATATTTGAATCCCCCCCCAAACAGAGTCCAAATCATGTCCCCCCAGCCCCCTGTTAGGAATAGCATATGCTGCACTATGCAGATATCAGTTCCTGACTTCATCTGTTCTCCCTTTCTTCACGGTGTGGCCTGTAGCCAGTTGGTTCACTCTGCTGCATGGCAAGCCAGCCACAATTCACTAATGTATTAATTGTTATTGAACATCTTAGCAAGCAAAATGATGCAGGCATGTAGGAGATTAACTGGAATTAGGAAGGGTATTTCTTATTAAGAAGCTTGTAGGAAAGATCAAAATTGTGAGCAGTGATCCAACCCAAGGGCCACACTCCTTTCTGGCCAAACTTCGGAGGGAGGCACTTGTTAGTAGTGGGCAGTGCCAGAGGCAAAAATGGGCAGAGCACTACATAGAAATGTTACAGTTGTACAGTGGGCTAGTTTCGATTCACACTGGCAACCCTCCTCTCCAGATGAGCAAGAGGCATTCTTAGAGTTTAAGGACATATTCCAGCCAGACAAAAATACTCAAGACGGGTGTGAAGCAAGGCTAGTGATGGGTGTGGCCTGGAGAGAGGGGGTATGGCCTGGGCAGAGTCCCAAGGGCCAGACAGAGAGTCCTGGAGGGACACATTAGGCATTGTGGCCTGAGGTTTCCCATCCTGTCACAGAAAGAATCCAACAAGTAGGAAATTCTGGTCATTTTAGTCTTTTTTAGGTTCACTACTCTGGTGGAATGTTGGGTTGTTGTCAATTAAGTTCTACTCAGAATAGACCCATGGCATTTAATGAACCAACTTAGATATCTCCAGTAATTTCAGTGGGTCTACTCTGAGTAGAACTTAGTTGAATACCATCCATTGTGTTTTCTTTTGTACACAATTGTAGTAATGCCTTGCTGTTGATTGATAAAACATACTTAGCCTGGCTAGTATTAGAGGTCATTAATTTTCAGGGATCTTGGCTCCCAGGGTGCCTTGCATCCTCATACTTTATGGGCCATGCAGCCATTTCAAAAAATGAATGAGAAATGAAACGAATGCAACCCCACCCATTTCAAATTTGTTTGAATATAAACAAAGGTAAAAACCAAACTGAATAGGAAAAAGAAACATGGGCAGAAACAACAAAGAGTGTTGGGACACAAATTGAAGACCAACAAATGCATTGTGTCATCAGCCTTTGTGGACTACAGTCTACTTCATCAGATGCCAAAAAGTGTATGTATAACCAAATGCAGGTGGTTGGTGGGGGATTTAGAAACAATGAGGTCAAAAGGAAATGAAATACAAAAAAGTACAGTGGCCATTCACTCCCCCTCACAAAAGAAGTTGTGTTGATGTCTGTGCTATCAGTACAGCCAGTGGTGGCTGGTGCCCATCAAGACTGGTGGGGTGGGCTAAGGGCAGCCCGAATAGTAGGTGGAGCTAGGCAGTGGTTCTTAACCGGGGGTGCACGCACCTCTGGGGGCATGAGACACTTTTTCTAGGGGTGCGAGGTGTTGTTCATAGATTTTGGAAAACTGTCATTTATCTTAGCTAAGTTAGGCTAAAACATTAAAATAAAATTAAAAAATGAACGGTATTTTTTCAGGAGGTGCAAGAGCATATTTTGGCAATCCAAGGGGTGCTGGCGGTGGAAAAGGTTAAGAACCACTGAGCTAGAGCCTATGACAGGCAGAGCCAGCTAATGATAGATTTCCCCAGTCCTGATTCCTGCTGAATTCTACAAGAGCAACACTGAGAATGTTGCTCTTGTAGAATGTTGCTCTTGTGGGTGCCGGGCAGCAGCAGAGCCTGGCGGTGCCGGAGGGCCTGTTGGGCCCATTGCCGGGCAGCACGCCACAGCCGCAGTTCAGCCTCTCTAACTCGGTGGCACCCTAACATCTACACCCCAACAGCTACGCCATCTATGACCTTATTGAGCGTGTCAAGGATCTCGCGCTCCAGAGCCGGATTTGCGAGCACGTCATCTCCATCGAGGGCCACAGAAATACAGCTGGAAGAGCTGGATCTAAAACCGTGCTGGAGACGAAGCCGTGACAACTCAAGTCAGAATTTCCAACAAGATCAGAAGGATCCAGTATGATACCTACTATTGGACGCTTGTAATTGCTTTTTTTCTTTTAATAATGTTATTCGTTATTTAATTTTGAGAATTGTATTATTTTATTGATGTATTATGTTGTATTGATGTATTGCTATATTCGTGCCTTTTGGCCTTAAGGCAGGGTATAAATTTAATAAATAAATAAAATAAATAAAAAATAATAAGGAGGAAGCTGACAAGTAGTACCACCACCCCCTGCACTGGTTGTAAGAAAGAGGGCTGGGTGAGAGCAGATGGAGGTTGGTGGGGCAGTGCCCCATTTACCCTAATGGATAAGCATCCACTGAATACAACAGGGTGGTGTTTGTTTTCTTAATGGCCACAGTTAATAATGTGCTTTGCTGCATTTGATTTTGTTCTGATGCCACTGTTTGCAATTGCCCCTCCTCACCATGTATCTCTGTCTATTGATTTACCTACAACTTAGGGTGAGTGGTGTAACAATCAATCTTTCTTCCCAGGTAACTCAGGGAATTGTAGCTCCATGAGGGAAACAGGGGCCTCCTAATAACTCACAGCACCCACAACAAAGTACAGTTCCCAGGATGCTTTGAGGGAAGCCATGATTGTTTAAAGTGCTATGATACTGCTTTAAATGTGTGGTGCATGATATGGGCAGTCAAGCACTCTCAGGTTGCTGGGAATTTTGAGCTAAAGGGAAGCACACCCTGGCCTCAGCCAATGGCCAGGAGACCTACAGCCACTGGGATGCTACTCCCCCTGCATCCTAGGCAGGTCTGCCTGGGATGCATGCCAGAAATGTCTCATCATTTAATCTCTGTTTAATCTCTGTGCAGTGCTTGGTACACTTTAGGCACTTTAGAAGTGATACTATTACTATTACTACTGATAATAATAATAATGTTGCAGAAAGAGTTTGAATGCACGTAAGAATTTCATCAAAATTTCTCTCCACTATGACAATTTTCCAATGCAATTTCTTGTATAATTAATTAATTAATTAGCTTTTCTGAGCCATGATGGGCAAGGGTCGAGTAAGCAAGTGGTTGGCTTTAAGGTTGAAAGCACCTTGTCCACTTCATCAGAAGGAAGAAGCTGGAACCGATCCCACACCACCGGAGCACCACTGGCCGCCTCTGGCTCGCTCACTGTGTCCACAGCGCATGGAATAGCACTCTTAATACGATCGATTTTCTCCATAAAGTGCTTTGCAAACTCATCACAGGAGGCCTTAGCATGTTCCATCGGTTCCGGGGCAACTGGACTGACCAGGCTCTGGACCACTTGGAACAGCCTCCTGGGACAGCACTCTGTGGATGCAATAGAGGCAGCATAAAAATCCTTTTTTCCTGCCCTCATTGCCACATGGTAGGCTGCCGCAGCCACTCTAACCCGTGTCCGATCGTCGTCAGAGCGAGATTTCCACCACCGGCGCTCTAGCCGTCTCACCTCCCGCCTCAGAGTTTGCAACCGTGGAGTATACCACGGTGCCGTCTGACCTCTATTCATGGAATGCCAACAGTTTTTTAACAGCCTGGAAACCCAGCAGTAAAACATAAGAAGAGTCTGCTGGATCAGTCCAGTGGCCCATCTGGTCCAGCATCCAGTTCTCACAGCGCCAGTCAGCTGCCCACAGGCATGATCTGAGCACAAGAGCATTCTCTCCTCTTGTGGTTTCCCACAACTGCTATTCAGGAGCATACTGCTCCCAACAGTGCCAAGGTAGAACATAGCCCTCTTGGCTAGTAGCACAGTCTTTGTCCTCTGGATTTGAGAGTGGCTGTGATTAGGAATGGACTAATGAGTATCAATTTTGCTGGTGTTCAATGACAGGTCTGCTCCATTCCATTTTGTGCAGATGTCTTTTTGAAAGACTGCACAAAAACTCTGCATTTAATTGAGCACATCTTGTACACATTTTTAATGTAAATGCTTTTCATCACATTTTGACATTTATTTCCAGATTCTTACTGCATAAAATATATTTGTGTGTGTGCATGCAGTTTTTGCACAGCAAAATCTGGAGAAATGTATGATCTGACTGGGAGTGGAATTCCAATCCACAGGCAATTTGGGGAGTATCAGATTGGGTAGAACCACAATGAAAAGCCAATTCCACCTCCATCCTTAGCTATGTTGGGGTGGTGGTAATGTGCGTTTACTACAGTGGTAAGGAACCTCCAGCACACAGGTCTAATAAGGCATGGCATGAATCCTAATTTGGCCTGCGAAGAAGTTTTCCCCAAACCACACCCACCTTTTCCACACCAATATCATGTCATGTCAGGTGTGGGTCAGGTAAAGACATGGTTCCAAAGGAACAACTGGGAACTTAAAATGAGCTACCCATTGTTCCTTTGCAAGTGGGGCTTGCTGACTGCCAATCAACTGACAGTGAACTCCACTGGAATTGGCTGCCCAAGGAGTTCCCCACTGGGAATTCCCCATTGCAGCAAAGGAGGCACTGGTGCCTTTGCCTGTAGCAGTTTGGTTTCAAACTGTGTGAGCAAAGGAAAATGGGCTGCCTGACATTGTTATGCCACCAGGTAACTGACTGGTAATTTGCCCTGCCTACCTGTCAAAGTTGGCCCACAGGAAGTGGGGTGACAAGGATCTGGCGTATTGGTCGGATCCAGTTCCCCTCCTTGGTTAACTGTTTGGCCAGCGAAGCAGATGACCACCTCTCCATATGGTAGCAGCTTTCAAGCAGCTACCTCATAGTCACTCGTTAACTGTTTCCATCCCAAATATTTAAATCCACAGGTATAACATAGCCCAGACTCAACACCAAACACATGTAAGGCCTCCGTCTCATGGTATCTTTGTGGAATGGGCTCCTTCCCACTCTTTCTGGTTAATGTTAGAAGCCCTGAACCATGCTGGAGGGATCTACAACTGTGGCTCCTTCTCATACCAAGTTGCTCTTCTGATAAACAGAGGTAGTGATGGCATGGAGAGGATCCACAGCACGGACATAAGAACATAAGAAGAGCCTGCTGGATCAGTACCTACCTAGTCCAGTAGGCTGTTTGCACAGTGGCCAACCAGATGCCTTTGGGAAGCGCACAAGCAGGACCTGAGCACAAGAGCACTTTCCCCTAGGTGCTGGTATTCAGAAGCATACTGCCTCCAACTGTGGAGGCAGAGCATACCCGTCATGGCTAATAGCCATTGATAGCAGTCTCCTCTCATCTCATTCAAGGCTTCTATCAAAACTTCTCATAGGCTTCCCAGAGGTATCTAATTGGCCACTGTGAGAACATGATTCTGAACTAGATGGACATTTGACCTGATCCAGCAGGGCTCTTCTTAGGTTCTTATGTATTTTTGGGAAGGAGCCATATTCCCAAGGCAAGAAAACAATGTGGGCAAAGAGTCTGAAGCACTATAGCAGATCTCTAAACAGAGAGAACATCATTGCTAACCTGACCTGGTGTCTTCATAATGCATGGCTGGTTTTTATTAACAAGGTATCTGGTTTTGCTGAGGAGACAGTTCTGAGGGTTATATGTCTGGAGGAACTGAAGCTGCATGCTAGAAGAAGATAAATGACCGCTCAGACCAGGAAATGCAGGGACTTGCTGACAAATTCAGCAATGACTAAGGGATCTAAAGCAGGCTAGACACTTAAGGAAGCCTGGATTGTCACATGTTAGCTTTCAGAGCCAGCTTTCAGAGCCTCTGTAATGTGCATGTCATTTCAAATTATCCTAGATGACACAGACTGCCTGATTCTGGTGATCCAAAAAGAAAGGATTGTTTATTATTATTATTATTATTAAGGTCCCAGGATGAGCTACAACAATAATACAACATTACATCCAAAGTCTTTATCAAGTGTACACAGATTTTCTTGCACCCTAAAAATAAAACTTTTGTCTGTTTGTGTTTAAGCCTAAGAAATAAAATAAATACATATGAAATATAAACACAATATTAAAATCAGTTAACACAATTTACAGTCCGACGAGTCGGACAAAGATGTATCAGGTGTTAAAGACAAGGGTAAAGCTGAGTATATTCAGCATATGAGAAAAGCTCCACGGTAAAGGAGACTACGTTTAACCCTCCTCCATCCCATTTTCCTATTCTAAATTGTACCTCCTGGGCTACTCCAAGGCCCACTAGGAAAAGGTTGACAGACACAGCTAAACATCTGCAGCTTTCAAAATTGATGATGAGCACCAGAAACAGGAAATGAGCCAGCATCCAGGAGCGGCATAACAACTCCCTCTCCCCAAAAGAAAAGAACCAGTGCATAGGCTGAGCGAGAACAGGATCCTAGAAACAACCATAGTTACGTTAAGTAATGTTATGTTATGGTTTATTTCTATGTCGCCTTTTGGCCAAAAAGGCCCGCAAGCTGGCTCACAAAGAATACAAAAATATACAAAATACAAGTAAGAAAAGAACAATAAAATTTACAAAATTAAGACAACAAATTCTTAACATTGCAAAAAAGCAACAACTAGAAGTGATGGTTCTTCCAGGTACTCTGTTGCTACTTTTTCCACACAGAGTTTCAAAATAAATACAATAAAAAAGTAGACAGCTAAAAGAAGAAAAAAAACCCAGCCAACCAACCTCTGGCGATAAAGGGGTGGCTGCTGTGGAGACTGGTGGTTCTGATGTTAGCGGAGCAGCGAATCTGCTTCAGGGTTCAGTCCAAACTTTCAAGGAGCTGTCCAGTGTGTAGAACCTTGGACAGCTCCTTGAAAATTTCAGACTAAAACCCAGAGTGGATTCACTGTCCCACTGACATCGAAACTACCAATCTTCACTGGGCGGCTGGTGAACACAGAGACATGCTTATTTTCAGTGCTATAGTTTTATTTAATTTAATTTAATTTAATTTAATTTATATACCGCCCTAAGCCTGAAGGCTCTCTGGGTGGTGTACATAAAAGGTAAAAGCAGGCACAATATATAAATACAATAAATATAATAACTCAAAAAACAAAAACACACAAACAATACGAGAACCAAACAACATCCAGAATACAACATAGTAATAAAATACTGTAAAAATACACTTTAAAATGCCTGGGCGTATAAAAAGGTTTTCACCTGGCGCCGAAGAAATAGCAGCGTCGGCGCCAGGCACACCTCATCGGGGAAACCATTCCACAGTTCGGGAGCCACAACTGAAAAGGCCCTATTTCTAGTCACCATCCTCCGAGCTTCTTGATGGGATGGTACTCGGAGGAGGGCCTTAGATGTTGAGCGCAGTGTACGGGTAGTTTCATATTGGGAGAGGCACTCCACCAGGTATTGCGGTCCCATGCCGTGTAAGGCTTTATAGGTCAAAACCAGCACTTTGAATTTAGCCCGGAAACAAATAGGAAGCCAGTGCAGACGGGCCAAAACAGGTGTTATATGAGCGGACCTTCTGGTCCGCGTCAACAATCTGGCCACTGCATTCTGGACTAACTGTAGTTTCCGAACTATCTTCAAGGGCAGCCCAACGTAGAGCGCATTGCAGTAGTCCAATCTAGAAGTTACCAGAGCATGAACGACTGAGGCGAGGTCGTCACTGTCCAGATAGGGACGTAGCTGGGCTACCAATCGGAGATGGTAGAAAGCATTCCGTGCCACTGAGGCTACCTGAGCCTCAAGAGACAGGGAAGGGTCGAAAAGAACTCCCAAGCTACGAACCTGTTCTTTCAAGGGGAGTGTAACCCCATCCAGAACAGGGTGAACATCCACCATCTGGACAGAGAAGGCACTCACTAACAGCGTCTCGGTCTTGTCTGGATTAAGTTTCAGTCTGTTAGCTCCCATCCAATCCATTATCGCGGCCAGGCAACGGTTTAGTACGTTAACAGCCTCACCTGAGGAAGATGCAAAGGAGAAATAGAGTTGCGTGTCATCAGCGTACTGGTGACAACGCACTCCAAAACTCCTGATGACCGCACCCAGCGGCTTCATATAGATGTTGAAAAGCATGGGGGACAGTACCGATCCCTGTGGGACTCCACAATGGAGAGTCCAGGGTGTCGAGCAGTGTTCCCCAAGCACTACCTTCTGTTGACGACCCACCAAGTAGGAGCGGAGCCACTGCCAAGCAATACCCCCAACTCCCAACTCCGTGAGCCTTCCCAGAAGGATACCATGGTCGATGGTATCAAAAGCAGCTGAGAGATCAAGGAGAATCAACAGGGTCACACTCCCCCTGTCCCTCTCCCGACAAAGGTCATCATACAGGGCGACCAAGGCTGTTTTGGTACCAAACCCAGGCCTAAAACCGGATTGAAACGGATCAAGATAATCAGTGCCATCCAAGAGTCCCTAGAGCTGGCCGGCCACCACCCGTTCCAGAACCTTGCCCAGGAACGGAACATTTGCCACAGGTCTATAGTTGTTCAAGTTATCTGGGTCCAAGGAGGGTTTCTTCAGGAGCGGTCTCACTACCGCCGCTTTTAGGCAGTCAGGGACCACACCCTCTCGCAAAGAGGCATTGATTACCTCCTTGGCCCAGCCGGCGGTTCCGGTCCTGCCAGCTTTCACCAGCCAAGAGGGGCAAGGATCCAGCACAGACGTGGTCGCCTGCACCAGTCCAAGGATCTTGTCAACATCCTCAAGCTGCACCAACTGAAACTCATCCAATAAATGAGGACAAGACCGTGGTCTGGATGCTTCATTGAATCCAACTGCTATAATATTGGAGTCTAAGTCCCAACGAATGCAAGCGATCTTAGTTTGGAAGTGTCCAGCGAACTCATCACAACGGGCTACAGATGAATCTATAGTATCCCGAGGGCCAAGATGTAAAAGCCCTCGTACAGTTTTAAAAAGCTCCGCTGGGCGGGGACTTCCGGGAAGGGTGACTTAGCCTGTGCCTGCTTTTGAGACGGGCTCCTGCCTCAAAAGAAGCTTATTCAGATATATCAGTCAGTTTTTTCTTTTTTTTTGACTGATTAAACTTCTCCCGGGTAGGGAGAAACGAAGAGATTAACCTCAAAGCCTATTTTTGTTGGGACGACCAGATCTCATTAATTTATGGGACGAGGTCCAGCCGACGAAGGTGGGACGGATTTTCAACAGCAAGCTCTATCTGATAAAGCGAACGTTCACCTTATCTTCTAAGAGAGAACGCACTAACAGGCAAGCACCCTTCTTTCTATATTTTTCTTTTACTTGACTTAAATTGTTGCTGTTTAAAAGAGATTTGCCAGATTGATCGGTTTTTGACATCTCACTGGGGAGCCATAACTTCTCTCTGCTACGCACTAATTAATAGCTTATCTCTGTTTTTGTTGCAAAAAGCTGTCCTGGATTTGCATTCTAAAGATATACACAGAAGAGGGATTTCTATTCCAGATTTTTATTTTGAAGAATATTATATTGTCTGAGACTACTCTCTTTTTGGTCTATTTTATTTTGACGAATCTGTTTTCTGACGACTGCCATTAATTGTTTCGATCCTGGGAACTGCATTTTGTTTACTTAACTATGGAGAGATAAGGCTGTCTGCTCTGTTTATACTGTGATGTCACCAAGTTTGGAGTATTAACCCAATTGTTGCTGAAATAAGAAGTGGTTTTCCTATATTTTTCTTTTAAAATGGCTATTAAGAAAGTGGCTGAGAATCTGGAAATAACTATGTTTCAGAAAATAATGGATGAGATTGAGATAACGAAACAAAACCTGCGACAGGGTTGTAAGGAGTTGAAAATTGAATTGAGTAAAATGACGCAGGAGATTAAAGATATAGGGGTCCCTGTGAGAGAGGCGACCCTGGAAGGGGTCCCTGTGAGAGAGGAGACCCCGGAGATTGGAACAAACGTGGAACAGGAAAAAGATTTGGAGTCTATGGACTTTAGAAATAAAATCTATTGTTTGGAGACACAGGAGATTAAAGACATAGGGGTCCTTGTGAGAGAGGAGACCCTGGAGACTGGAACAGGGGTCCCTGTGAGAGAGGAGACCCTGGAGACTGGAACAGGGGTCCCTGTGAGAGAGGAGACCCCGGAGATTGGAACAAACGTGGAACAGGAAAAAGATTTGGAGTCTATGGACTTTAGAAATAAAATTTATTGTTTGGAACCCAATGTTATCTCTGAAGAAATTAATGAAGATTCTAGAGATAAAGTTATCAATGGCATGGATAATCTTCTGGACTGGAATGACGTGATGGAGCCCAATATAGAGAAAATCTATGGAATTAACTGCAGCCATGTGACAATGGAAAAACTTTCAAGAGATGACCCAGTGTATTTTGAAAAAAAGAACAGAGATATGATTTTACAGCAGTATTTCAGCAACCTATTCAGAATGGATGGCAAGAAAATATTTGGGATAGAGGTAATTCCCATCAGACTCTTACTATATGACTATGGCTTTGACAGCAAGATTATTATGGAATACTGATAATGGAAGATTGGATACTGAAATTACTGGACTTAACAAAACTACTGAAGATGGAAGATGGAAAATGGAACTAATAGGGATAATAGAACAATGGCTACTGAAATTACTGAACCTAACAGATTCTGATGTGATGGATTAATTGAAATGTTTATTTTGACTATGGTTATGACAATAAGATTATCATAATTAGTAATGAGATGGATTAATCGATATGCTTATCTGGAAAAAAAAATTGATAGATATATTTCTTAAAGAATTGAAACCTCTCTTTGACTTTTTGTGGAAAGAATAAAGTAATGTTTATGAGATTTGATGATTAAGTAAGATAATTATTGGAGGAAAGTGATTTTATAATATGACTTAAGAGACAGGATTGTTATATATTATAGACTTATAACTGATCTGATCTTTGACAAATGGGAAGTCAATATTTTACTCTTTATTTTTTATTTTTATTTTTATTTTTATTTTTTTTGTTTTTTTTTTTGTTTAACTATTTTTGATTTTGTTTTTTGTCTTTGAATGTTTTATGATTTTGTCTTGTATGTTTTATGAAAATTTGAATAAAAATTATTGAAAAAAAAAAAAAAAAAGCTCCGCTGGGCGGGAGAGTGATGCCTTAATACTGACAGCAAAATAACTCTTTTTTGCTGCCCTCACCACTGCTGTATATCGCTTAGAGCAGGCACTTACCAAGGCATAATTGCATTCGTCAGGAGTCCGCCTCCATCTGCACTCAAGCCTCCTCCTCTCTTGCTTCATCGCTCTCAGCTCCGGGGTATACCATGGAGCTGTATGAGCTCTACATAGGAGGGGGCGCATGGGAGCGATCGTGTCAACCGCCCGGGTCATCTCCGTATTCCACAGTTCAACCAGGGCTTCAACAGGAGCGCCAGTCTTCTCAGTCGGAAAATCCCCTAGAGCCCTTTGGAAACCCTCAGGATCCATTAGTCTCCGGGGGCGGACCAATTTAATAGGTCCCCCACCTTTGCAGAGGGAAAGGGTCACCGTAAGCCTAAACCTCAGCAAGCGGTGATCTGTCCATGACAATGGGGTAGATGAAAAATCCCCAACCTTCAGATCACCATCTCCCTGCCCAGTGGCGAAGATCAAATCAAGGGTATGTCCCGACACATGCGTCGGGCCAGTAACAAACTGAGACAGCCCCATGATTGTCATGGACGCCATGAAGTCCTGAGCCGCACCAGATAAAGCAGTCTCGGTATGAACGTTGAAGTCCCCCAGTACCAACAGTCTAGGGGACTGCAACAATATCTCCGAGACTACCTCTGTCAGCTCAGTTAGGGAATTTGTTGAGCAGCAGGGCGGGCGGTACACCAACAAAATTCCCAACCTGTCTCTCTGGCCCAGCGCAAGGTGGAGACACTCCAAACCAGTCGTCACCTGTACAGGGTGCTTAGAGAGTGAGAAAGAACTCCTATAGACCACGGCAACCCCACCTCCCCGACCTTCGGCTCTACCATAATGCTGAACCATGTACCCAGGTGGGCAAAGCTGGGAAAGAGCAACTCCTCCCATATCACCCACCCAGGTCTCGGTTATACACTCCAGGTCAGCCACCTCCAACAACAACAGCCTGCTCCTGTCTTCTTGATAGAAGTTTGGTCTTCAGAAATCAGCTGGTGAAACTTTTCATAGCATGGAGATAAGCATTGTTACTTACAGAAGGCCCACAGCTCAGTGTCAGAGCTTTGAGTGCTGAAAGTTCCAGGTTCAATCCCTGGCATCTCCCATCTGAAATCCTGGAGAGCTGCTGCTAGTCACTGTAGACAATACTGAGTGAGAAGGCCCAATGGTGTCTGACTCAGTATAAGGCAGCTTGCTAGGTTCCTACCTACAAATATCAGCAGATCAAGGCATAGGAGCAAGGGCTAGCAAAACTTCGGCAGCCCAGTTCAGAAGACCCCATCACCAGGACTGGCACTGAGGCTCAGCATGGTCAGGCTTCTTCTGAGAGCTCAAATTCCAGCAGGGGGCACACTGACAAGAGTCCCCCCCCAGACCACTACCACTCTTCCAGTTTACCACTGTAATCTGACTGTTCACCCACCTGTGCACTCTGACCCAGACAACAGTGGTGGTGAGCAGAAGGAACAGTAGATGCCTCTGCCTGCTTGCTCATTAGCTCTCTACCTGGCAAGCAAGATGTGCAATAATGAGGAAGAGGGATGGCAGGAGCTGATGATAATGGCAGTGAACTGGCAGATTCACTGAAGGAGGAGAGCTCATGTAGGGAGAGGCTGGTCCATTAGGGCAACAGAGGTGCTGCTCCACTAAACTCAGTTTGCTCTCAGCCAGCTCCCACCTGCCTGCCTTCCAACTGTCAACCAGTCCAAGGGGTGGCACTGCCTGTGAGCTTCCTCCATCTCAGCATTGCCCTTGTACAACTCAGCAGGAAGGAGTGTGGGGATAAAACCAGAAATAGTTGGCTCCGCTTGTCATTTTCTCTGGCTCCACCTACTGTTGGGCTCTCTGCTGCCTGCCCCACCAGTCCGAATGGGCACTAACCACCTCTTCATGGAGGGTGTCTTGCACAAGGGCTGACAAAACATGGAGGTGATGCTGCCCATTGTGATCTCTGAGATTAATGAAGCTGTATCCCCCCCCCAAAAAAACACAACCAAACGATTCTTGCTAGCACTTATCGTACACTGGTATTAACAATTACAATATGCTGCCATGAAACCCACAGTACATATAGTTGAGCAGAGCTGCTGACAGGTCCCTAATTTCCAAAATGCTACATTGTTTATCCAAGTGGCTGGGAAATGACTAGCAGAGAAGGATTTAAAAACAAACAACAGCAGAAAGTTATAAGAGAAACATCAACTCGACAAAACATCACTGTTTAATTACCTGTCCCAGAGAGCGGGTGAAGATTTTGCGAGCCTGCCCTGGAGTATTCTAGGTTGCCATAGGCAGGTTGGCACCCAGGAATTTCGTACCCTGCAGCATGAATAGAGGATAAACCATGGCTAGGAAATGGGTCAAGATACATCTGCGTGGTAACCTCACTCAAAACCCTGAATACAAGCAGGCTACAAGCAGGCAATATCCATATATTTGGATACATCTGAATTCATTACTATGGATTGGATTAGGGATGGCTGAATCCATCCATTTTGGTTTCTCTTTCTCATTTTTTCCAATCTTAAATTCTGTCTTCCATTTTTTCACATCAGTTTGCAGTAATTTTTAAAGTCCTCATGAACATTCTTCATCATTTTGGTGCGAGTTTCTCCTAATATACACATTTTTGTAGGCACTTTTGCCTAATATACATATATTTGCAAAACAATTTCCCCAAATTTAATGCATTTCTGTGGTTATTTTCATGAATATATGCATTTTATGCACACTTTGCAGTAGTATATGCATTTTTAGACACATTATTTGGCATTGCAACATTTGGAGAAGTGTGAATTTAGAGGGATGGCGGTATTTTGGTTTGCGTATTGTTTCAGAAAATACAAATTAAGTAGGTCTGAATTTAAATGTGAACTGAATCGAATTTGTCTCCCATCCCTAGCTTGGATACATACAAAATTCATAATTAGCCCTTAATTTCTTCAAGCCTTGTAACTTCAGTGAGATCGGCTGTCTGTATCACAAAAAGAGGTTTACAGTGCAATCCTATGCATGTCTATTCATATGTAAACCCCATTGAGTTCTCAGGCAAGTGAGTATAGGATTGCGGGCTGAGGGCCAGATGCAGTCTGGAGAGCCTTTGGATCTGGCCCATGGCCTCTCCTCCTCAACCCCAACACCCACATAGCAATCAGACTAAGAGATAAGCTATTCATATAAACATGGCATTTTCCCTAAGCCTAATTGGCATGCAGGGTGGGGATTCTTTGGGGTGGGTGGGTGACAATAGAAAAGGATGGGTTAACCCTCCCTGCATGCTGCTACCCCATCCCACATCACATCTCTTGTGTGGCTTAGAAATAATATTCCATTGGTTTGAATGGGCCACACTCCCCAAAACTGTAATAACTGCATGGAGAAGGGTGATTTTTGGTGATGGTGGTGGCAACAGCTGGTGACTGCACTGTATAGGTTAAAATAAAGGCTGGGCTTAAGCAACTTTGTAGCTTGTGGTTGAGCAGCTTCCCCACTTTCCACACCTTCTGATATCCAACCACACTGGTAGGAATGGGTCAGTGGGATAGTCTGCCCCCAAGCCCACACTGTAGCAGGCTGTAACCTTACACTTGCAGTTATTTTTTAAAACTGTGGAAGCAGCGCTTTTTATAGAGACTGCGGTGGTGGAAATGGCTGCAATCTCTCTCTAGGTACACCATGTTTTTTGTTGAAAGTACTTTCATGTGATCCACAAGAAAGGAGCCTTTTGTAGCCGATGCACTTGCATGACTGGCCCTGATACGTAAGGCATTTTGTTGGTCAGCTGGTTCCTGAAACATCCTTATTTCCAATGGAGGCTGGTGGCTCCATGTCAGTGGGGAAGTAGAATCCACTCCAGGTTTTAGTCTGGACTGCTGAAGCACCTTGGACAGACTAAAACCCAGAGTGAATTCCACTGCCCCACTGGCATGAAGCCACCAGCCTCCATTATATATTTTCAAAATAAGCACCTTTGTGGTGGACTCAGACAACTGTTTTCTGATATCTAATGTTGACTTGTGTGTTACTTATGAGGACCAAGTAAAAATAGGTTTCAGAAGGTGTTCAATACATGATGGACACCACAGTTAAAAGTGACCCATTTAGACTTGGGTGGTCAGGCGGAGAAGAGGGCAGGGCTTCTGCACTTTTAATAGTTGTACAGAAGGACAAGCTGCACAACTAAAGGTGCATGAGCCCAGTCCTCTTTTCCATCTGGCTACTCTACTTCAAACAACCAACTTCTACTTGATTAATGACTTTAAAAATCGATACAGACTAGGGTGGGGGTATGTAGTTATATGAATCTATCCCATTAGTGTTGCATGGGAAATGATAGTCAGCCATTAAGCACACCAGAAGGTCTTCAGGAATGAAGGAATAGTTTTAGGATTGCAACTTGGAAATCCTTAGGCTATATTTAAAAAAGAATTATGCTGGCTGACATTTTTGCCTTTGGATTAGATATTTCTAAGGCCCTCATTAAGCCCCAGAATGCCTTAATCTTAAATGTGCACAAATGTAAATGAATGAATGTGTGAAAGTGACGGACAGCTACATATTCCTTCCTCGCTGGAATGGTGCCAGACCTACCAAGAGAGCTTCAAGGCAAGCACATTGATGTATTGTGTCCACTGCTCCAAAGGAATGGGGATCTCAACACTTGGGCCAGGAATCAAATTCTGCATATGTCACAAACTGAGCACATCCAGCAGCAGTGGCAGAACAAGAGCTGTGAAACATTTAAGGAAGGTGGGGAAAGCAGCACAAGGGGGATTAAAACCCCAAAGAAGCAAATATACATTAATGCAGAGCTAAAGCAGATTGGGAACTGGACAATGGAGCAACAGGTAAGCACACATGTAACAGGAACTGCTTATGAAAACACATTGCTGTGTAGCATCAACATTAGGCACTGCTCCTAGCCTTTAAAACAGTTTAAATTTAACCATCTATTTTCTGGTGTATTATGTATTATTTCCACTAAAACAAACTTGGCAGTTCCTTTATAGAGATTCACAATAAAGTGAGGAAAAGAAGATCCTCCCTTTTTTTTTTAACCCCCCCATATTTCTTTATGTTAGACATTATATCCTATCTCTTGCCTTTACAGCCCCCCCACCAAAAAAACAACAACACAACAACCATGGGTGGTTGACAATATGTAAAAATGAATATAGTTCTGTTGCTACAGGTTAAAACAAAAATGGCAGCATTATAATAAAGCAAATCCCAATGCACTGTGTGGATAGTGCCATCATAAACGTTAATCACTAGGTGGTGCTGGACTTAGTTGTATCTGGGGAGAGTCAGGAGTTTCCCTGTTGCTGCCCTGTTCTTATAGGAGAGAGACAATAAAGTTCTTGTATAGCTTCCTGACCAGGGTGTCCTCTAAGCCTTCCATGATAGTCACTGTAATATCTATTATTCTTTTAAATTAAATTTATATCCCCCCTTCCTCCCAGAAATAGCCCAGGTGGCAATATTTCCCGATCAAAGAACAACGAGACAGGAATAATTGTTAACAAAGTAAACATATGTTCACTGAAAAAAATATGATTTTCATTAATTTTTCAAAGATCATAACTGGGTGGACCTGCTGAACTTTACTGGGGTGAACCTTTGTGGAGAAAGCCTCAGTGTGCAGCCATCCAACTTGTCTAATGCTCTGAAGAAGGATTCAGAGTGCGGCACTGGGGCAGCGCTGAGCCCTGCTGACCATTTTGCTGCTGCAGCAAATTCTGTTTAAATATTTTTTACATCACCGCATAGCAGTGGCAGCATGGGTGCTGAAGCCACCTCAACCCATAATGCCTCACCCACAATGCTTCGCTCTGAGGAAAGACCCTACATCATGGCAACCTGTACCTAACCACATGTCTCTGGGAAGCCCACAAGCGATATCCCTCCCATGTGGTTGTTTCCCAGTAACAGCTATCCACGGGCTATATGTATCTAAGAACACAGTAAGAACCCTGCTCAATGAAAACAAAGGCCCATGTAGTCCAGGATCCTGTTCTCACGGTGGCCAATCAGATGCCTGTGGGAAGCCCGCAAGCAGGATATCAGTGCAATGGCGCTAGCTAGCCAACTGGCTGGCTACCTCAGCTTTCCTGGTACGTGCAGCTTAGCATGAGGCCTTTTCACATTTGCCTGCAGCACAGGCATCAGTGAGTCAACATTTTCAGTTCTAACTTGGCTCAGTCAGCCACAGAGATTTTCAGTGACTCACAAGTGTTTAGCAAACGTGTTTTTTCTTGTATTTGAAAAAGAAAGCTAGCCTTAATTTTGATGATTTTTTACATTAATTCTAGGAAAAACTGAAAGCTGCCACCAAAGTATGATTTGTAGGTGCTATGCATTTTCTCTCTCCCTGAAAATGTGTATTGTGAACTTTCTATTTCTGAACTATTCAGAAGGCTTTCTGGCATGTTTATCAAGCATTTTTACCAATTTACGAAAAGAAGCCTATTTATTACACAGTAAATATTTCATAAGGTTAAGGACTCAATCTCATTGACATTAACAAGAAAGTTACACATATTGTTCTCAGCACCACTTTCCCTAAATGCTTGACCATGGTTGCATTGTAATGTGGTCTTACTTTGTTTTTAACAAGGTTGTTTTTATATTGGTATTGTTGTGATACAAGATTAAAACGGAATTTTTGAGAAAACAAGCTTCACGCTAGTTTTTAACTTCTTAGTTATAGCATAAATTATTCTGTGTGTTTTATACCTTTTGGTATTCTCTTGCTCATGGTATCCATAACATCCTTTTTTCTTAAAAAACACACACACATGTTGGTCACTTGATTTCTTGTGTTCAAATTAAACTGACTATTAATTGACCTTTACATAGCCCATTGTGTAAGTTAAACACACATGGAGGAGGTGTGAGGGGGAAGATCACTGCCTTTCCCTTCCACTGGCATGGTCCTCATGTCCTCTCCACAAATGGGGGGGGGCTTTGCCTGGCGCGATGTGCCTCTCCCCCCCTTAATCCCCCCCCTAGGAATGTGGTGGCTCCAGCTAACAAGGAAGGCTGGCTACAGGGCTGGTGATGCTACAACCGCAGTAGGACTGGAATATTCCCAAACATCACTGGCTTCAGCCCTGGCAAATTATCCCCCTAAGGCAGTGGTTCTCAAACTTTTTTGGTTCGCGGCACACTGTAAAACATATAAAAATTTTCTGGCACATTTTGTGTACAAAATTAAAAATACATTAATATATTTTAAACTATGAATAGAAATAAACCATAGAAAACTATTATTTACCCTATACAAATGGGTTTCTTCTCATTTTTAAAATATACTTTGAGGCACACCTAGCCACCTCTTAGGGTGCACCAATGTGCCTCGGCGCACCGTTTGAGAATCACTGCCCTAAGGGAATGCCGTCCTCAACAGGAAAAAAAAAGGTTCACTATCATTGCTTTAGTTGTTGTATAGTAATTTTGCTCTACACATTATTTCAGGCCCAATTTATATACAGTATTCAATAAAATCAAGTAATAAATCTTTTCCTAGGCTGTATTAGATTGACTTGTGGATATGCATGGAGAGTGTGTGATTCAGTATTCTTGTGTATGTACAGTATTCTTTGCTGGGCCTCTGTCAACTTTTCAGAGTTTGTTTTATTTTTACCCTTGAAAATGGAAATGGACTGCTTTCAAGTCAATCCCGATTTATGGAGACCTTAAGAAAAGGGTTTTCATGGTAAGTGGTATTCAGAGTGGGTTTACCATTGCCTTCCTCCAAGGCTGAGAGGCAGTGAGTGGCCCAAGGTCACCCAGTGAGCTTCATGGCTGTGTGGGGATTTGAACCCTGTTCTCCCAGGTCGTAGTCCAACACTCTAACTACTACGCCACACTGGCTCTCTTAAATCTATTGCAGAGATGTCTCTTGTGAGGATGTTTTTGGGTGGTTCAGAGCTTGTGTGCATGTGTGCACATGCAGGGATGTCCACACAACTTTAGCTGCCTATAAGCATTGAGAAGAAGCATAGCATTTACATCATATTCCAGAAAGACTGCCCTTTGCAATGGAATCAGCTAATTATAGTCCTAAATGCCAAAGAAGGGGGGGCACTGCAGACCTGGCCTCCCAACCGCTGTGTCACTGCCATATACCGAGACTGACGGGACAGGGCAGCAGTGAGGTTGGAGCACTTTGGGAGTGCAGGATTTGCTTTGCCAGTGCACCCATCACACCCCAGCCTCACTGCAGCCCTGCCCCGCACCCTCACCACCAGTCACTCTTGAGCTTAGGGTGTGTGTGTGTGTGTGTGCAGACCAGGCTGTATGGCACACATATCCAACACACTGTTGCCATTCTCTGCCATCCATGTGCCTGCTGCCTTAGGTGTCTGCCTTCCTGTGCCTAATGGAAGGGCCGACTCTGCTGTCAAGTCACAAATGAGCTGGTGACCTTGCACATGCCTGTGGGGGCTGCTGACCCTGTGAATTGGGCCCAAGCATTTGGGCAGCTCTTCTTTAGCTTCAATACTTGATGTTGCTTCCAGACTTTTGTTTGAGGAGAAGCTGTTGCTATGACTAAAACTATTGGCTTGCTAACTGTGAAGTATGGCCTACTAGAACAGTATGGCTCAGGTGGCAACAATGGGTAGGAAGAGTGGAAATTGGCCTTACATTATTATAAGTGCTTCCCAATAGATTAAAACCAGAACTAGATACTGCTCTCAGACACCTTCTGGCCTACAGACACCATGCTGATGTCTGTCATAGCTGTTGTTATGTGCCTTCAAGTCGATTATGACTTACGGCGACCCTATGAATCAGTGACCTCCAAGAGCATTTGTCATAAACCACCCTGTTTAGACCTTGTAAGTTCAGGGCTGTGGCTTCCTTTATGGAATCAATCCATCTCTTGTTTGGCCTCTTTTTCTACTCCCTTCTGTTTCTCCCACCATTATTGTCTTTTCTAGTGAATCATATCTTCTCATGATGTGTCCAAAGTATGATAACCTCAGTTTCATCATTTTAGCTTCTAGTGACAGTTCTGGTTTAATTTGTTCTAACACCCAATTATTTGTCTTTTTTGCAGTCCATGGTATGCACAAAGCTCTTCTCCAACACCACATTTCAAATGCGTTGATTTTTCTCTTATCCGCTTTTTTCACTGTCCAACTTTCATATCCATACATAGAGATTGGGAATACCATGGTCTGAACGATCCTGACTTTAGTGTTCAGTGATACATCTTTGCATTTGAGGACCTTTTTCTAGTTCTCTCATAGCTGCCCTCCCCAGTCCTAGCCCTCTTCTGATTTCTTGACTATTGTCTTCATTTTGGTTAAGGACTGTACTGAGGTATTGATAATCCTTGACAAGTTCAATGTCCTCATTGTCAACTGTAAAGTTATATAAACCTTCTGTTGTCATTACTTTAGTTTTCTTGACGTTCAGCTGTAGTCCTGCTTTTGTGCTTTCCTCGTTAACTTTCAACAGCATTCGTTTCAAATCATTACTGGTTGGGGCCAGTAGTATGGTATCATCTGCATATCTCAAATTACTGATATTTCTCCTTCCAATTTTCACACGTCCATCTTGGGCCAATCTCGCTTTCCGTATGATGTTCTGCGTATAGATTAAACAAATAGGGTAATAAAATACACCCCTGTCTCACACCCTTTTCGATTGGGAACCAATCCGTTTCTCCATATGCTGTCCTTACAGTAGCCTCTTGTCCAGAGTATAGGTTGCGCATCAGGACAATTAGATCTGTGGCACCCCCATTTCTTTTAAAGCATTCCATAGTTTTTCATGATCTACACAGTCAAAGGCTTTGCTGTAATCTATACAGCACAGGGTGATTTTCTTCTGAAATTCCTTGGTCCGTTCCATTATCCAACATATGTTGGATCTCTGGTGCCTTTTCCCTTTCTAAACCCAGCTTGGACGTCTGGCATTTCTCGCTCCATATATGGTAAGAGCGTTTGTTATAGAATCTTGAGTATTACTTTACTTGCATGGGATATTAAGGCAATAGGGAAGTGCTCTGGAAATGGGGGCTGTTTCTTCCAGTCCCGTGTCATGGTCAGATCACTACCTGGTGAGAAGAGACCTCTCAATGCCACACACTCTCCGCAGGGGACAAGGACCTATTGGAATGGTCTGCCCCAGATGCCTGATGGATCCTAATGGATTCCTGAATGCGCTGGAAGATTATATGGAGCCGGCTGAAGGGCGCCCGGTCGAAACCCTGGTGATGGAGTGGAACAGGGAGATCACTAGGGCAATAGACCGGGTGGCTCCGAAACGTCCTCTCCCCCTGAATAGAACTCAGATAGCACCCTGGTATACACCACGGTTGCGGGGTCTGAGACAGGAGGTGAGACGACTAGAGCGCCGGTGGCGGAAATCTTGCTCTGAAAATGATCGGACACTGGTCAGAGCAGCAATAATGGCCTACCAGGTGGCAACAAGGGCAGCAAAGAGGGAATTCTTTGCTGCCTCTATTGCGTCGGCAGAGTGTTGTTCCAGGAGGTTGTTCCAAGTGGTCCGAAGCCTGGTCGGTCCAGTTGCTCAGGAACCCATGGAGCACTCTAAAGCGTCCTGTAACATAATTGCTAAACACTTTGCCGAAAAAATCGAGCGCTTGAAGAACATGATTCCATACGCCGTGGACACAGGAAGTGAGCCAGAGTCGGCCAGTTGCATTCCGGTCGGATGGGATCAGTTTCAGCCTCTTCCTTCTGAGGAAGTGGACAAGGTGCTCTCTACTGTGAAGCTAACCACCTGTCCGCTGGATCCTTGCCCGTCATGGCTCATTATGAGCTGTAAAGAGAAACTGGGAGAAGGGATCAAGGCAATGGTAAATGCATCCTTGGAAGAGGGTACAATGCCATTAGCCCTCAAGGAGGCAGTAATAAAGCCCATCTTGAAAAAGTCCTCCTTGGATCCCCATGTGTTGGACAACTTCCGCCCAGTCTCAAATCTACCATTCTTGGGCAAAGTGATTGAGCGAGTGGTGGCTAAACAGTTACAGAGACACTTGGATGAAACAGATTATCTAGATCCATTCCAATCGGGTTTCAGGACTGGACATGGAACTGAAACAGCCTTGGTCGCCCTGGTGGATGATATGAGGAGGGCATTGGATAGGGGAGAATATACCTTCCTTGTCCTCCTGGACCTCTCAGCGGCTTTTGATACCGTCGACCACGGTATCCTTCTAGATCGCCTGGAGGGATTAGGAATAGGGGCACTGTTTTACGATGGCTCCGTTCCTATCTCTCAGACAGGCAACAATGGGTAGCATTAGGGGATGAGGTTTCAGACCCTTGGCCTCTCAATTGTGGAGTGCCACAGGGTTCTATCCTCTCCCCTATGCTATTTAACATCTATGTAAAGCCGCTGGGGGGCATCATCAGGAGATTTGGGTTGCAGTGTCACCAATATGCGGATGACACTCAGCTCTATCTCTCATTTAAGTCCTCACCAGAGTTGGCTGTGGATACCATGTCCAAGTGCCTGGAATCCGTAAGTGGATGGATGGGAAGGAATAGGCTGAAACTGAACCCCGATAAGACCGAGGTGTTACTCGTGGGAGATAAGAGAAGGTTGGGGGATATAGACCTGGTGTTGAATGGGGTAAAGTTGCCCCTGAAAGACCAGGTTCGCAGCCTTGGGGTCATTCTTGACTCCCAGCTGTCCATGGAGGCTCAGGTTTTGGCAGTGAGCCGGGCAGCTTGGTATCAACTTCATCTGATACGGAGGCTGCAACCCTATCTTCCTTCCCACCTGCTCCCACGTGTGATACATGCCCTGGTCTCCTCTCGCTTAGACTACTGTAATGCGCTCTACGTGGGGTTACCCTTGAAAACGGTCCAGAAATTACAACTGATACAGAATGCAGCGGCTCATTTGATCAAGAACAGCCGCCGCCGTGACCATATCACCCCGGTGTTAGAAGATCTACACTGGCTACCAGTTGTTTACCGGGCCCAGTTCAAGGTGTTGGTACTGACCTTTAAAGCCCTATACGGTTTCGGCCCAGTTTATTTGAAGGAGCGCCTCCAGCATCACCAATTATGCCGCCTGACGAGATCAGCGACACAAGACCTTCTCTCGGTCCCGCCGGTCAAAACAGCGAGGCTGGTGCAGACCAGAGAGAGGGCATTTTCGATTGTGGCCCCCACCCTCTGGAATTCCCTTCCTTTCGATCTGCGACATGCCCCCTCCCTGTCAGTTTTCCACCGAGCCTTGAAGACCTGGCTATTCAGGCAGGCCTACGGTATTTCTGGGGTGGGTTAGTTTTAATGTTGTTTAACTGGAAGAGGGATCTAGATAACTATTGACTGTGGTCCTCTTTGTTTTTATATTGTATTTTGTTATGTTGTACGTCGCCTAGAGTGGCCGTTCATTCGGCCAGATAGGCGACTCAAAAATAAAATTTTATTATTATTATTATTTTATTATTTTATTATTATTATAGTATTTCAATAATTACTGCATTCCCTGGGATCCCCTTTCTTTGGAATTGGGATGCGTATTGAAAGCTTCCAGTCTGTGGGTCATTGTTTTGTTTTCCATATTTCTTGACAAATTTTTGTCAAAATTTGGACAGATTCAGTCAGTAGCTTGTAGCAACTCTATTGATATGCCATCTGCTCCTTGTGATTTGTTTCTTCCAAGTATTTTAAGAGCAGCTTTCACCTCACATTCTAAAATGTCTGGTTCTTCATCACACGGTTACCTTTCGAATGAATGTGTCATCCTTGCATTTCTTTTATAGAGTTCCTCAGTGAATTGCTTCCATCTTCCTTTTATTTCATCTCATTCAGTCAGTGTGTTTCCCTGTTGATTATTCAACATCCCTACTCTTGGTTTAACTTTCCCTTTCATTTCTCTAATCTTTTGGAATAGGGCTCTTGTTCTTCCTTTTTTGTTGTCCTCTTTTATTGCTATACAATAACTATTGTAATAGTTCTCTGCAACTATGGAATAGAATTTTGCATATATAGCATGCAATATAATTCTGCAACGTAAGAACAAAAGAACCTAGGAAGAGCCTGCTGGATCCGACCAATGCCCATCTAGTCCAGCATTCTCTTCTCACAGTGGCCAACCAGATGTCTATGGGAAGCCCATAAGCCTGACCTAAGTGCAAGAGCACTCTCCCCTCCTGCAGTTTCTGGCAACTGGTTTTCAGAAGCATATTGCATCTGACTGTGGAGGCAGAACACAGACATCATGGCTAGTGGCCATTGATAGCCTTATCCTCCATGGATTTCTGTACTCTTCTTTTGAAGCCATCTAAGTTGGTGGTCATCACTGCCTCTTATGGGAGCAAATTCCATAGTTCAACTATGTGCTGTGTGAAGGACTTTCTTATATTCCCCCACCACAGAACACCAATCGGGAACCAGGTGTGGATGCTGCCATTTTAATTTCCCACAACTGTCTCAAGTTAGCATTGTTTTGGGGGCATTGTGGGAAATTAAAATGGTGGTGGTTTCCTGACCCAGTGGAGTCTAAAACCTAATGCAACAGAATGAGCTAGTGGGTTCCTATATCCAGGGGTGCAACATTCTATGTAGACTGGGCCCCCTACATTTATTTATTTATTGTTTGATTTATATTCCACCCTTCCTCCCAGTGTGAGCCCAGGGCGGCAAACAAAAGCACTAAAACACTTTAAAATATCATAAAAAGAAGCTTTAAAATATATTAAAACAAAACATCTTTCAAAAACCTTTTTTAAAAAAGCTTTAAAAACATCTCTTTTTTTAAAAAAGTAAAGGTTTAAAAAACATATTAAAAACCAATTCCAACACAGACGCAGAGTGGGATAAGGTCTCAATTTAAAAGGCTTGTTGAAAGAAGAAGGACTTCAGTAGGCACCGAAAAGATAGCAGAGATGGCGCCTGTCTAATATTTAGGGGGAGGGAATTCCACGGGGTAGGTGCCACTACACTAAAGGTCCATCTCCTATGTTGGGTGGAATGGACCTCCTGATAAGATGTATCTGCAGGAGCCCCACACCTGCAGAGCACAGTGATCGGCTGGGTATATAAGGGATAAGATGGTCTTTCAGGTATCCTGGTCTCAAGCTGCATAGGGCTTTGCACACCAAAACTAGAACCTTGAACTTAGCCTGGTAGCTAATAGGTAGCCAGTGCAATTATTTCAGCAGCAGGGTGACATGTTAGTGATAACATGCCCCAGTGAGCAGTCTCGCTGTCACATTTTGCACTAGCTGCAGCTTCCAGACCAACCTCAAGGGTAGCCCCACATAGAGTGCATTGCAGTAATCAAGCTGGAGATTACTAGTGCATGGACAACAGTGGTCAGGCTATCCCAGTCCAGAAACGGCCGCACCTGTCTTACCAGCCAAAGGTGGTAAAAGGCACTCCTAGCTACTGAGGTCACCTGGGCCTCTAGTGACAAAGATAGATCCATGAGCACCCCCAGACTATGGGCCTGCTCTTTTAGAGGGAGTATGACCCCATCCAAAGCAGGCAACTGACTTATTACCTGAACTCGGGAACCACCAACCCACAGCGTCTCTGTTTTGCACGGATTCAGACTCAGTTTATCAGCCCTCATCCAGCCCACCACTGAGTCCAGGCAGTGGTCCAGCGTTTGCACAGCCTCTCTTGATTCAGATGTTACAGAGAAATAGAGTTGGGTATCATCAGCGTACTGCTGACCCCTCACCCCGAATCTCCTGATGACCACTCCCAAGGGCTCAATATAGTTGTTAAACAGCATGAGGGTAAGATGGTACCCTGAGGTACTCCACAGCACAACTGCCAGGGGGTCGAAAGACAACCACCCAATGCTATTCTCCAGAAATAATCCTAGAGATAGAATCGGAACCATGGTAAAACAGTGCCTCCAATACCCACCTCACCAAGTCGGCCCAGAAGGATACCATGGTCAATGGTATCAAAAGCTGCTGAGATCAAGTAAGAGTAACAGGGTCGCACTCCCCCTGTCCTTCTCCTGATAAAGGTCATCCATCAGGGTGACCAAGGCAATTCAGTCCCATAACCAGGCCTGAACCCAGATTGGAATGGATGAAGATAATCTGTTTCATCCAAGAGTATTTGCAATTGCTGCACCACAACCCTCTCAATCACCTTCCTTAAGAAGGGGGAATTTGCGACCAGTCGATAGTTGTTGCAAACGAATAGGTCCAGGGTGGGCTTTTGCAGGTCAGATCACCACCTCTTTTAGGGCGGCTGGAACCACTCCCTCGTGCAAAAATGTGTTGACCACACCCTGGATCCACTCAGACAAAGCCCCTTAGCAAGCTTTTATAAGCCAAGAAGGGCAAGGGTCAAGAGGACACGTTGCTGGCTGCATCATCGCAAGCACCTTGTCCACATCATCAAGCTGCATCAGCTGAAACTGTTCACAAGAAGTTGCAGCAGACATTGCACTGGACACCTCATTGGGGACTACAGTATATGGGGATGGAGCATCAAGATTGCTGCAGAGGCGAGCAACTTTACCCTCAAACTGCCTTACAAACAATTTACAGTGGGCCTCTGAAAGGTCTAAAACTTCATTTCCTGGAGTTTATGTCAACAGACCCCTGACAATATGGAAAAGCTCCACTGGATAGCTACTTGAAGATGTGATGGTGGCAGAGAAGTGGGCCTTCTTCGCTGCCCTCACTGCCGCACAGTAGGCGCAATAATCATGTTTATGTGTGCCTGATCAGCCTCACAGCACATATTTCGCCATTTGCGTTCTAGCCGCCGTCTAGCCGGTTTCATTGCCTTTAGCTCACTGGTGTATCAAGGTGCAAACCGGGCTCCACAATGCCAGAGAGGCCACTCAGGGGCAGCCTTCTGCTAGTTACAGACTCTCCCTCTGAAAGCATCTGGTGACTTTCTCCTATCATTTAGTTCACTGCACAAGCTCTCACCCTGCACCGGAATTACACATGTGCCATACACCCTCTCCACTACCAATCTCCTCTAGACTGGTTAAAAAAATAGCAGGGGGTAGCGCCTTCACCCTCAGGACTCCACAAGGGGCTCCCCAATGTTGCCCCTTCAGTGGCAACCCCACCACCTAAGGGCAGCTGGGCTTTTATGCCTCCTGATCCAGCAGGAACTGATGCAAGAGGCTGCAAGATTAACTGCTGCCTCTCTCTGGAGTCAGGGTCAGGCAGGGGGTCCCAGTCCTTGCAGCACTTACCAGGAACTTCAGGTGTCTCAAGAGACAGCAACCCAGAGGAGCGAACAAGGAAGCACCCAGATGCTCAGATACTCACTCCCAGGGCAGGTCTTCTTCGGTCCCCCAGTGCTGCAGCTGTTCACACTGCCACTCGCCCCCCACCTCCTGGCAATCTATTGGCATGAACTGCTGCTTATGTGTATATACTAATATGAAGTGTTATTTTGAATCCACAGTCTTGATTTAAGATGTATTTATTTAACAGATTTTTAACCTGCCTTTCAGAGTTTCTGCCCTCAGAATGCATTTTATAACAGTTATAATTAGTTCAAAAACATAAACATATAATAATTAAATAACATTTAAACATTAAAATGACATTAAAAAGATAGGTGCAACTGCAAAAATTGTACAGCTTGAGTGAACCAACTCTCAGCCTAACCTACCTCACATGGCTGTTGCAAAGATAAAAAAGGGAGGGAGGACCCAGGAAGAAAAGTGATGTACAAATTTATCATCTCATATTCACAAACCATGCAGTTAGTGGAAAAAGCATACACAAAGGCAGCCTCCTAAGTTGCTTTAACTGCAACATTCCACAGTCCAGATATGTTACAGCAAATTACAAAAAAATCCTTGCCAACTCTCTCTCTCTCTCTCTCTCTCAAGCCTGTGCAGCTTGACTGAACCAACTCTCAGCCTAACCTGGCAGCACAGGTGTGGCCACAGGCAAAACCTGGCAGAGGAGTGGATGTGACTCTAATCTATGTAAAATAGGCTACATTCCAGCCATGCAAAAAGTCAGCAGTTTCTATAGCCCCCATAGATCTCTCCATCCTCCATCCAGAAAAGCAAGAGGCATTATCAAAGTGAAAGGGCACATTCAAGCCAGGAAAAAAGCTGTTTGTAAGTTGCTTTGAGTTTCATTTTGGGGAAAAAGTGACTAATAGATATAATAAATAAAATTTAAAAAATGTAAGAAAGCACTCAAATGGAGGGTGTAGAGCTGGGCCAGTGAGGGTCATGGACTGGGGAAAGTGCTGGGAGGCAGACCAGACAGAGAGGCCTTGAATGCTGTGTTTGACCCATGAGCACTAGGTTCCCCACCCCTGTAATGGGCCAGCCCAGATAATGGCTTAAATATGCATAAAATTTGCTGAAACTTTTTACATCTGCTTATTATACAGTCACGAGAGTGGCTGTATACTATAGCCAGCATGGATTTTTCGCTTTCTGCAATGTTAAATTGAAAATACCCCCATGCCATTCTGCTACTTGCCATAAGCACATTTCAAACCAAAACCTTACAGAACTTATAGTTCTGAACTCAGAAACGCTTGCTTAACAACCTTCTAAATTTTCATGGTGATACACAAAACAGTCAGAGAGAATTGAGAGTTCACATTATAAAACAAGAGAAAAAAATCCAGTCCCCTGTTGGACTTTTTTTTGTCAATGGTCTCATAATCTGTTGAAATTCATTAAAAATCAGCCATGTTCACAGAGTACCTGTAATCCTATTACTGACCTTGCCCCATACTCTGACCTTCATCTTCTGCAGTTTAAAAGTTTTAAAAATGCCTAACTGATTTTTAATTAATTTAAGAAATTTAGCATTGAACTCAATGATAAGGCTGGGCATGCTCAGTAAGAACCAACTGTCAGTGTTCTAAAAGCCAGACTCACAGCTGTTTGGCATTGCTAATCAGGGGGCCACAGCCATGCCAGACCTTTATTTCACTTTAGACAGTCCTGGCTTCCACCGAAGAATCCTGGGAAGTGTAGTTTGTGAAGGGTGCTGAGAGTTGCTAGGAGGGGCCCTACTCCCTTCACCGAGCTACAAACCTCAGACGAGGGTCTGACTGTTAAGCCATTCTGGCCACTGGAGGGAAATAGGGCCTCTCCTAGCAACTCTCAGCACGCTTCACAAATGTTGGAAGGCAGAGCTGGGGTCCCAATCCCGGGGAGCTGGATCCCGGAGAGTTGGGAGTAGAGTATTCGGATGGATGGCAGAGGGAAGGGGGAGGAACTTCCCCCCTTTGGAGCAAAGACGAAACAGAGGAACTGCCAGTGATAAGGTCGCTTAGCAACGGGGAGCCTGAGCCCTCCCTGGACATTCTCACGCCTCCCCCTCTTTCAGGCTCAGAGCAAGAGGGGGAAGAGGGAGGGCTGCTCACAGCCGAAAAGCGGGGAGGCAGTTTACCACCAGCCCCTCCCCTATCCCCCATCCTGGAATCGGAAACTTCAGAAGAGGAGGGGGTGATGCTTCCCCCCTCACCGCGCACACGCAGACAGCTGAAAAGACAGGAGAGAAGGGGGGGAAGGCGGGCAGTACCTGAGGGGCAGTTAAGGAGGAGCGAAAGATTGCGCGCCCGTTTGGCCCCTTCTTAAAGAACAGGCGGGAAGAAGTCCCTTGCTCTGTCAACTTTCTCCCAATGCCGCAGGACCTGTATCCCTGTATTGCTTCATGAGAAAACACAGTCTTTGTTTGGACATTACCCTAATAAAACACGAATTAACTACAACCGCTGGTCTGGTTCCTGAGTCACATCCTGGGCCTGATAGCTTGACAGAGCCACCTAAATCACCCTCAACACTCTCTTCACTTGACTGGGACAAAATGTCAAAGGGAGCAGCGGGGGGGACGAACCCCACTTCTGAGACGGAAGAAGTGAAACTCTTGAGGACTAAGGTAGCTGATTTGCAGACGGATGTTCAAGCCCTGCTAGCAGCAGTCAAGGTGCTGAAGACGGATAATCAAACCTTGAAGGCCACGATAGACCAGATGCGAACAGCCCCTCCAGCTGCCATAGTAAAGGTTCCCATTGGATTGCCCCCAAAATACGCGGGACAAAGTGATCAGTTGGCAACTTTCGTGGCTCAATGTGAGTTATATCTGGATGTCAGGCACATGGAATTTCCAGACGATGGGGCTAAAGTGGCCTTCGTGATTAGCCTCCTGGAGGGAGAAGCTGCAAAATGGGTGACTCCATATCTCATGAGAAAGGATACTGTCTTAAGAAGGTACAGAGGATTTATACAGGAGATGACCGAGATGTTCCAAGACCCGCAAAGAGCTGAAACAGTAGCGCGGCAACTAGGCACTCTGAAGCAAGCTAAAGGGACTGTTTCCGAGTACACTAACGCTTTTAAAATTCTGTCCCAGGAAACTGGTTACAATGACGCCGCCCTGATGTTTATGTACCGGAGTGGATTAAATGCTGAAATCCTGGATGAGTTGGCCAGGACCTCCCCCTCCGCTGACCTACCAGGGCTCATCCGGCTATGCCTACAGATAGATCACTGGATGGAAGGAAGGCGCCTGGAAAGGAAGCAGGAGGTCCCGAGATACTCAGCCTCGGCATCCCGCAGCAAGACCCTTCCCTCTGCAGGGATGGCAGGTAATGCAACTGAGGGACAGGGAGGGGCTAGGCCAAGACTGTCGGAAGAAGAAAAGGAAAGACGCCGTCGGGAACGTTTATGCTTTTATTGTTCAAAGCCGGGCCACGTGGCCAGAGACTGTGGACTGAAAGGGGGGAAAGCTGAGCCGTCGGGAAACTAGAACACCCAGTCCACGTGCAGGCCGGTGGACTGGGGGCAGCGTTGTATAAAGGCCCCCCAACGATCCAACGTCCCTCAAAGGGGGTGTTGGTCTTGCCTATTCGGATTACAACTTCCAGAGGAGTGGTGTTTAATTCCACTGCCTTAATTGACAGTGGAGCCTCCACAAATTTTATTGATGCAAAGTTAGTCAAGCGTCATGGAATTTCCCGGTGGAAACTGGACGCTCCCCTAGCTGTGGAGACTATCGATGGGAGACCCCTGAAGTCAGGAGGGGTGACACAAGACCTCCAAGGTGGCTTTCTCTGAAATGCTACCGGTTCCACGCGCAGGACCAGCCAGACAGGCCCAGCTTCGCAGTCTTAATGCGTGGATGAGACGATGGTGTTGGGTGGAAGGGTTTGGATTTGTTAGGCACTGGGGAACATTTTGGGACAAGCCGGGCCTGTACAAAAGGGACGGGCTCCACTTGAACCAGAATGGAACCAGACTGCTGGCACTTAAAATTAAAAAGGTAGCAGAGCAGCTTTTAAACTGACTGAGGGGGGAAACCCGACAGGAGCTGAGAAAGGTCCGGTTCGGAATAAACCTCCCCCCTGGGATAAAAACCAAAGAAATGATGAAATTTTAAAAGGGGTAGGCCTAGAAGTAGGCATTGTGAGAGCAGGGGCACAGGATATAAATTCAGAAGAGCAAAATTACCACAGGCCTAACCACAAGTGCCAAAGACACTTGAAGAGAGACACTGCTTACAAGTGCCTGTACGCTAATGCTAGGAGCCTGCGAACCAAGATGGGAGAACTGGAGTGCTTGGTCTTAGAGGAGAGCATTGATATAGTGAGCATAACCGAGACCTGGTGGAATGGAGAAAACCAGTGGGATACGGTTATCCCTGGATATAAACTATATCGGAAGGACAGGGAAGGACGTATTGGTGGCGGAGTTGCTCTATACGTGAAAGAAGGCATTGAATCCAGCAAGCTCGAAACCCCAAAAGAGGCAGACTCCTCCACAGAATCGTTGTGGGTGGTGATACCGTGCCCCAGGAGGGACTTAATACTGGGAACGATCTATCGTCCCCCTGATCAAAATGCTCAGGGAGACCTTGAGATGAGATATGAAATTGAGGAAGCATCCAAACTAGGAAATGTGGTAGTAATGGGTGACTTCAACTACCCGGACATAGACTGGCTGCATATGTGTTCCAGTCATGACAAAGAAGCAAAGTTTCTAGATATTCTAAATGACTATTCCCTAGACCAGTTGGTCATGGAACCGACCAGAGGGACGGCAACCCTGGACTTAATCCTCAGTGGGGACCGGGACCTGGTGCGAGATGTAAGTGTTGTTGAACCGATTGGGAGCAGTGACCACAGTGCTATTAAATTAAACATACATGTAACTGGCCAATTGCCAAGAAAATCCAACACGGTCACATTTGACTTCAAAAGAGGAAACTTCACAAAAATGAGGGGATTGGTAAAAAGAAAGCTGAAAAACAAAGTCCAGAGGGTCACATCACTCGAAAATGCTTGGAAGTTGTTTAAAAACACTCTATTAGAAGCTCAACTGGAGTGCATACCGCAGATCAGAAAAGGTACCGCCAGGGCCAAGAAGATGCCAGCATGGTTAACGAGCAAAGTCAAGGAAGCTCTTAGAGGCAAAAAGTCTTCCTTCAGAAAATGGAAGTCTTGTCCGAATGAAGAAAATAAAAAAGAACACAAACTCTGGCAAAAGAAATGCAAGAAGACAATAAGGGATGCTAAAAAAGAATTTGAGGAGCACATTGCTAAGAACATAAAAACCAACAACAAAAAATTCTATAAATACATTCAAAGCAGGAGACCATCTAGGGAGACAATTGGACCCTTGGATGATAAGGGAGTCAAAGGTGTCCTAAAGAACGATAAGGAGATTGCAGAGAAGCTAAATGAATTCTTTGCATCTGTCTTCACAGTGGAAGATATAGGGCAGATCCCTGAACCTGAACTAACATTTGCAGGAAGGGATTCTGAGGAACTAAGACAAATAGTGGTAACGAGAGAGGAAGTTCTAAGCTTAATGGACAATATAAAAACTGACAAATCACCGGGCCCGGATGGCATCCACCCGAGAGTTCTCAAAGAACTCAAAGGTGAAATTGCTGATCTGCTAACTAAAATATGTAATTCGTCCCTCGGGTCGTCCTCCGTGCCTGAGGACTGGAAAGTGGCAAATGTAACACCAATCTTCAAAAAGGGATCCAGAGGGGATCCCGGAAATTACAGGCCAGTTAGCTTAACTTCTGTCCCTGGAAAACTGGTAGAAAGTATTATTAAAGCTAGATTAACCAAGCACATAGAAGAACAAGCCTTGCTGAAGCAGAGCCAGCATGGCTTGTGCAAGGGAAAGTCCTGTCTCAGTAACCTATTAGAATTCTTTGAGCGTGTCAACAAGCATATAGATAGAGGTGATCCAGTGGACATAGTGTACTTAGACTTTCAAAAAGCGTTTGACAAGGTACCTCACCAAAGGCTTCTGAGGAAGCTTAGCAGTCATGGAATAAGAGGAGAGGTCCTCTTGTGGATAAGGAATTGGTTAAGAAGCAGAAAGCAGAGAGTAGGAATAAACGGACAGTTCTCCCAATGGAGGGCTGTAGAAAGTGGAGTCCCTCAAGGATCGGTATTGGGACCTGTACTTTTCAACTTGTTCATTAATGACCTAGACTTAGGAGTGAGCAGTGAAGTGGCCAAGTTTGCTGACGACACTAAATTGTTCAGGGTTGTTAAAACAAAAAGGGATTGCGAAGAGCTCCAAAAAGATCTCTCCAAACTGAGTGAATGGGTGGGGAAATGGCAAATGCAATTCAATATAAACAAGTGTAAAATTATGCATATCGGAGCAAAAAGTCTTAATTTCACATATACGCTCATGGGGTCTGAACTGGCGGTGACCGACCAGGAGAGAGACCTCGGGGTTGTAGTGGACAGCACGATGAAAATGTTGACCCAGTGTGCGGCAGCTGTGAAAAAGGCAAATTCCATGCTAGGGATCATTAGGAAAGGTATTGAAAATAAAACAGCCGATATCATAATGCCGTTGTAGAAATCTATGGTGCGGCCGCATTTGGAATACTGTGTACAGTTCTGGTCGCCTCAACTCAAAAAGGATATTATAGAGTTGGAAAAGGTTCAGAAGAGGGCAACCAGAATGATCAAGGGGATGGAGCGACTCCGTTACGAGGAAAGGTTGCAGCATTTGGGGCTTTTTAGTTTAGAGAAAAGGCGGTTCAGAGGAGACATGATAGAAGTGTATAAAATTATGCATGGCATTGAGAAAGTGGATAGAGAAAAGTTCTTCTCCCTCTCTCATAATACTAGAACTCGTGGACATTCAAAGAAGCTGAATGTTGGAAGATTCAGGACAGACAAAAGGAAGTACTTCTTTACTCAGCGCATAGTTAAACTATGGAATTTGCTCCCACAAGATGCAGTAATGGCCACCAGCTTGGATGGCTTTAAAAGAAGATTAGACAAATTCATGGAGGACAGGGCTATCAATGGCTACTAGCCATGATGGCTGTGCTCTGCCACCCTAGTCAGAGGCAGCATGCTTCTGAAAAACAGTTGCCGGAAGCCTCGGGAGGGGAGAGTGTTCTTGCACTCGGGTCCTGCTTGCGGGCTTCCCCCAGGCACCTGGTTGGCCACTGTGAGAACAGGATGCTGGACTAGATGGGCCACTGGCTGATCCAGCAGGCTCTTCTTATGTTCTTATGTTCTTAGGAAGTGAAACTTCAAATCCCTGGGTACGAAGAGTTCATTTCGCTATACGTGTCAGATCTCTCGAACTTTGAGGTGATTCTGGGAATGCCCTGGCTAGCAAAGCATGAACCCAAAATAAGTTGGAAGGAGGCGGTGGTGTGGTTCACCTCACTGTATTGCCAGGAGAACTGTCAACCTGAAGGAATCAAGAACACCTTAGTGGGGGCAGTGCAAGAGATCGAGCAAGTGACCCTGCCACCAAAGTATGAAGAATTCAAAGATGTGTTTGATGAAAAAGAGGCAGAGACTTTACCCCCCCACCGCCCTTACGACTGTGCGATTGATCTAGTGCCAGGAGCCAGCATCCCATCAGGGAGAATCTACTCTCTCACAGAGAATGAGAGGGAGGCCCTGAAGGAATTCCTGGATAAAAACCTGAGGCGAGGATTCATACGCCCCTCACAATCCCCTGCTGGAGCGCCACTATTGTTTGTGAAAAAGAAGGGGGGGGAACTCAGACCCTGTAACGACTATCGCGCATTGAACCAGATCACCATCCCCAACAGCTACCCGCTGCCCCTGATCTCAGAGTTGCTGGACCGACTGCGCTCTGCAAAAATCTTCACGAAGTTGGATTTGAGAGGAGCGTACAATCTGATCAGAATGAAGGAGGGAGATGAATGGAAAACAGGATTCTTGACCGCTTACGGACAGTATGAATACCTGGTCATGCCGTTCTGGCTTTGTGGAAGTCCAGGAATTTTTCAAAAATTCATGAACGACGTGTTTAGAGACTTGTTGGACACGTATGTAATCTGTTACTTAGATGATATCCTGGTGTTCTCAAAGAACCAGGAAGACCATGACCAGCATGTGAAGACGGTGTTGAAGAGACTGAGAGAAAATCACCTGTATGCTAAATTAGAGAAATGTGGATTTGACCTCAAGTCTCTAGACTTCCTTGGATATCGAATCTCAGCGGAAGGCGTGGAGATGGACCCAGGGAAAGTAAGCTGCATATTGGACTGGGGCCAACCTGTCACCAAAAAGGATGTACAACGGTTTTTGGGGTTTGCCAATTATTACAGAAAGTTCATTCCAGGGTTTTCCAAATTAACAGCTCCTCTGACTGACTGTTTAAGGGGGAAGAAGAAGTTTCAATGGACAGAGAACGCCACTGAGGCCTTTGAGGAGCTGAAGAGAAGGTTTGCTACTGAGCCCATTCTGCGCTTTGCTGATCCAAACCGCCCTTTCGTAGTGGAAGCAGATGCTTCAGATTTTGCCATCGGGGGGGTCCTGCTACAATTAGACCAAGAAGGGAAGGAGCTGCATCCCTGTGCGTACTTCTCTCGGAAGTTAAAGCCTGCAGAGAAGAACTACACAGTTTGGGAGAAGGAGCTGCTGGCCATCAAGGACTCTTTTGAAAACTGGAGACAATACCTAGAGGGGGCCTCTCATTGAATTGAAGTGCGCTCTGACCACAAGAATCTTGAAAGCCTCCAAACAGCCAGAAAGCTGAACCAGAGACAGATAAGATGGTCCCAGTTCTTCACTAGGTTTAACTTCCAGATTATTTACCATGCCCAAGCCAAAAACCAGAGAGCGGATGCCTTATCCAGACAGCCACAATACAAAGAAAGTGAATCCGAGGACCAGCCTCAGTACGTAATCCCGCCAGAGAAATTAACGTTGGGAGTATGCCAGCCTTCATGGGAAGAGGAACTCAAAAAGGCACAACAAGAAGATGCAGACATGCTAAAATATCAGCAGGAGACGGGACAAGGTCAAGACTCAGAAGTAACCTTTCACTGGAGAAATGGACTGTTATGGTTCAAAACCGCCAGATATGTGCCAGAAGGGGAATTAAGGCTCAGAATCCTACGCCAGTGTCATGATTCCATCACAGCGGGACACTTTGGGATTTACAAGACCATTCAGAACGTGGCCAAGGACTTCTGGTGGCCTAAAATGCGTCGGGATATTGAGAGTTATGTAAAGTCCTGCTCTGTCTGTCTGCGGACAAAAACACAAACAGGGACACCAGCAGGACTGTTACAACCGTTGCCTGTCCCACACGAACCCTGGAAGGACCTCTCCATGGATTTTATAACTGATCTACCCAAGTCCCAAGGAATGACAGTCATCTTAGTAGTGGTGGATCTACTTACCAAAATGGCACACTTTCTTCCTTGTGCAGGGGCCTTAGAGGCTAAAGAAACGGCCAAGTTATTCATAAAAGAAGTCTACCGGCTGCATGGATTGCCAAACAGCGTAGTCTCAGACCGAGGAACTCAGTTCACAGCCAAATTTTGGAGAGCAATGTGGAAACAGTTGCAGACGGAATTAAAACTCTCCTCCGCCCATCACCCCCAGACAGATGGGCAGACGGAACGCTTGAACGCCGTTTTGGAAAGATATTTACGAAGTTATGTGTCCTATCAACAGACTGACTGGGTATCATACTTGCATTTTGCAGAGTTCGCCTACAACAATTCTCTGCACTCCAGCACTCAACAAACCCCGTTCTTCGCTAACTATGGATTCCATCCTAAAGTCTTTCCAAGCAGCTCAGAAGGAATGCTGGTACCGGCAGCTGAGAACTTCCTTAAGGAATTGCAAGCGGCGCAACAGACACTGAAACAGCAGTTAAACGAAGCCAAAATGGAGTACAAGCGAGTTGCTGACCTGCACAGGAAGGAGGGCCCCCCCGTTCAACCGGGAGACCAGGTATGGCTGTCCACCCGCTTCCTCCAGATGCCGGGCAAATGTAGAAAATTACAAGACAAGAGGGTGGGTCCTTTCGAAATAGAAACTCAAATTAATCCCGTGGCATACCGACTGAAGCTGCCTGACACGTTTAAAATACATCCTGTGTTCCATCGATCCCTCTTAACGAAAGCCGCCCCTCCCAGTGAGTTACGGCCGGAGGAACCTCCCGGAGCTCCACTCCTGGTAAATGAGCAGCTTGAGTTTGAAGTTGAGGAGATCTTAGATTCCAGGATCAGACGCCACAAGCTGCAGTACTTGATTCACTGGAAAGGCTATGGGGTGGCTGACAGATCATGGGAAGATGCAGCTGATGTGCATGCTCCAGAATTGGTAAAACTTTTCCATCAACGTTTTCCCCACCGTCCCAAGCCAGACAAGGGGAAGGGGGCACAGCCTGGGAGGGGGGATGGTGTTGGAAGGCAGAGCTGGGGTCCCAATCCCGGGGAGCTGGATCCCGGAGAGTTGGGAGAAGAGTATTCGGATGGATGGCAGAGGGAAGGGGGAGGAACTTCCCCCCTTTGGAGCGAAGACGAAACTGAGGAACTGCCAGTGATAAGGTCGCTTAGCAACGGGGAGCCTGAGCCCTCCCTGGACATTCTCATGCCTCCCCCTCTTTCAGGCTCAGAGCAAGAGGGGGAAGAGGGAGGGCTGCTCACAGCCGAAAAGCGGGGAGGCAGTTTACCACCAGCCCCTCCCCTATCCCCCATCCTGGAATCGGAAACTTCAGAAGAGGAGGGGGTGATGCTTCCCCCCTCACCGCGCACACGCAGACAGCTGAAAAGACAGGAGAGAAGGGGGGGAAGGCGGGCAGTACCTGAGGGGCAGTTAAGGAGGAGCGAAAGATTGCACGCCCGTTTGGCCCCTTCTTAAAGAACAGGCGGGAAGAAGTCCCTTGCTCTGTCAACTTTCTCCCAATGCTGCAGGACCTGTATCCCTGTATTGCTTCATGAGAAAATGCAGTCTTTGTTTGGACATTACCCTAATAAAACACGAATTAACTACAACCACTGGTCTGGTTCCTGAGTCACATCCTGGGCCTGACAACAAACTACACTTCCCAGGATTATTTGGGGAAGCCAGGACTGTTTAAAGTGAAAACAATGCCTGGTGTGGATGTGGCCAAGGACAGCTTTGGTTTTAATTTGGGTGGGAAACTACATGTGCCTGCTGAAGAATAAAAAGGTGGGGGAAACCCTGAAAAACAATGAGGCAGTTCACAGTGTTTTCCTTTTGGAAAGGAAAGGGGCTTTCCCTCTGCCCAGTGCCCGCCCACCCAATCTCTTCCCCTCACCCTCCTCCCTCCTCCTCCCCTCACCCCTCCCCCAGGTCAGTTTCACCTATCCTCAGCATGATTGTACAGGAGTAAATCCCATTGAACTAAAAAATCATGCAAATGATCAAACCTGCCCTCCCCTCCTCCTCCCCCTATCCCCTTCCTTTTCCCCCTTCCCTTCCCTTTCCTTCACCCCTCCCTTCCCTTTCCCTTCTAATCCTCTCCTTTCTTCCTTCCCTCTCTTGTCCCCTCCTCCATTGTCACTTTTGCCTATTCTCAGCATAATTGTAGAGGAGTAAATCCCACTGAACTCAAGAAGTATGCAAATGATCAGACCTGCCCTCCCTTCCTCATCCCTCTCTCTCCTCTCCTTCCCCTCTCCTCCTTCCCCTCTCATCTCCCTTCCTCCTCCCCTCCCTTCTCCCTTCTCCCTTGCCCATTTCAGCCCTCCCTCCCTTCCTCCCTCCTTCTCCATGGTCACTTTCACCTATCCTAAACATGATTGCACAAGAGTAAATCCCACTGAACTCAATAAGAATGTAAATGATCAAACCTGCCCTCCCCTGCCCTCCCCCTGTACTTCCCCCTCCCCCTCCCCGTCCCTGTCCCCCTCCCCCCATGGTCAGTTTCACTTATCCTGATTGCAGGGGAGTAAATCACATTGAACTCAATAAGCATGCAAATGATCAATCCATTCTCAGCAAACTTGCACAGGATGCCATTTTTACCTCCTGGATTAAAAAGCAGAGAAATTCACTAATAGGCAAAAAAAAAAACCATTGCAGTTTAAGAACGTACCTATAGCCAACAGATATTTCTATCAAACTTTAAAAAGCAGGCAAATTGGGCAGCTACAGTGAATGCACCAAGGGAGCAGGAGGCCTGACCTCCTCTCTGAGATATTGTACTGCTCTACAATTTGTAAAAATGCAAACACAATTTGGGTTGGTCTTTCACAGTGCAATCTACTTCCTGGGTAGCTTGGAAGAATTTGGTAACATGTGCCTCTGAGCATATGGTGAGTGGCGGCAACACCTGCAATCAGCCCAAATAACAGAAACAAAATATGTGCTGTGCTGATCTTGTTTTTGCAGGGAGGAAGCAACAATATTAAGACAGTTGATATAGTTCAGATAGTCAGTTTAAATGTTTGATTTACTTGCAGTTTTAGTGAAGCTTCCTATAGTAAATCATTTTGTTTTGCTTCTGTTTCTGTGAATATGTGAAGTACAGCAACACGTTGCAAAATTTACACTAAAAAAAGTCCAAAAACAATTGTGGAATAATGGCACTGACTGTTCCGCAGAATAGTCTCCAGTGGACACGAGGAGTGTCTCAGTTTGCACAAGATAAAACAGTAGGGAGTGAAATATATTCTAGCAAATTTCTAGGCATCCTCTATGTTTTTAATTGACCATGCCCACCTTTCCTTAAGTGAAGTGGTTGAAGCATAGCAGGCTGAAAACATGCATCTTGGGCAGGCCATGTTTATTTTTTCCAACAGCTGGAGTCATTGCTTAAGTAGTAACATATTGTAATCAGTCTGATTTTACATCAAATTGCAGTTTCAGATTCAACTGTTAACTAGAAACTCAACTAAAAACACACACAACCCATCCTACCCAAAGGAATTTAATAATTTTCAGGACAGAGATAATCGATGTCAGCTGAAGCCACGCTAACCCAATTCAAAAGTATAAAGTTGAGAGATAACGAGTAATTATATAACATATATTTGCCTGGCACATTAGAAATATGAAAATGAAGCTAGCAATATTGCAAAATTATACTGGAAATGGTTTCATCTCCAGCAGAAGGAGAGGAGAAAAAGAGAATCTGACATTAATTCTCATCTGGAAGTTTTTCCTTGAAAAGTCAATGGGGAGGGGGGGGCGAATCCGCATTCTGATGAGCACCCCCTTTATAAATTAGTACTTGCTGAATTGATGCAAGTGCCCATTCCTAAAAGAGCAATGTTTTTATTTTGTCTTTAGTGCGAAGCTGGTGAGCTTTCCTGCAGGGAAAAGGCTTCTTTCTATAAATAGCTCCACAAAGTAGTGAATATACTGTATTTCACATTAGAAATAAGGAGCCTTTTATTACACTGTGGCATGATACAATTTGTCTTTCTACCCAACCCCCGAGAATTCATTATCAATTCACATTCAGTACTTTTTATGCTATGATGCACAGTCAGGATTTTCTCAACTCACCCTCCTGTGGATGAGAAAACAAAGGTAAATTCCAGGGTCAAGTGAGGCCTTAATCGATGCAATTGTTGTGAGGTTTTAGTGGCCACTTATGCTTTGCCAACCTCCCAAAAGGAAATTCATCAGCATAAAAAGGAAAAAAAATGTGCATCAAATTTGCATATGTGGATTTATATGTATACATGCCTATTTAGAAATAATTACTATTGTTTAAATAGAAATATCGCATGTTGAACCATAGTGGGCAAAATCTGTGAGCAGGTGACCTCTGTGTCTGCTCAGTCTGCTGTCCCATGTCTCATTGGTGACGTGCAACTTCAAGGGCCAACTGCTGTGCTTTGTCAGGCCACATTCACACCAGACATTTATTCTACTTTTATTCCACTTTAAACTGTCATGGCTTCCCCCATATAATTCTGGGAAGTGTAGTTTGTGAGGGGTGGTGAGAGGAGACCCCTATTCTCCTCTCAGAGATGCACTTTGCTGGAGTAGTTTGACAGTCATTTCTTTTTCACAGAAATCTCTGAGAATTGTAGCTCTGTGAAGGGAACAGGAGTCTTCTAACAGCTTTCAGCACTCTTCACAAACTACGTTGCTCAGGATTCTTTGGGAGAATCCATGACTGTTTAAAGTGGAATAATAGAGGAATAAATGTCTAGTGTGAACGTGGCCTCAGGGTTCTTTATCTTTAACCCAGACTTGGCCTGGGCAGCCTTTCAAATGGAGGACTATCCTCTGTAAAGAAGGACACATGGCCACCCTAGCAGTGAAGCACTCTGGTCATTCTATGCAGACTGCTGCAGCGAGATTCCGAACTCAGTGGTGGGTGGTGGCTCCATGTCAGTGGGGCAGTGGAACCCGCTGCAGGTTTTAGTCCAAACTTTTAAGGATCTGTCCCAGGTGCTGGTCCAGACTTAATAGTATTAGCTCCCCCACACACTTTAAATAGTAATGTGCATTCCTGTACTAAGTTCAGCATGTGGTAAGCCAGCCCTGCTGTGTTTGGGGCCCTCCTGCATATGGGTGCTATGATTTGGCTGAAATTGGGTGGAAACAGGAGTTTGGGCTTGTAGATTCCACAACAATCCCCCAACTTTCCCCTCCAATCAGAGCATCATGCAATACCATTAGGATTAAGTTGAACGAGTTCTGATTGGGAAAGAGCCATAGCTCAGTGGCAGAGCGTCTTCTTTGCATGCAGAAGGCCCCAGGTTCAGTCCTCAGCATCATTAGGTAGGGCTGGGAGAGATCCTTGTCTGAAATCCCAGAGAGTTGCTGTCAGTCAGTGTAGGCAATACTGAGCTAGATGGACAAACTCGGTAGAAGGCAGCTTCCTATGTTCTTATGGTTTCAAATGCCAACTCGAGAAATTCTCCTGGAGCTGCCTGGACCCCCTTAAAGACCACTTGTTGCCTTGGAGTGAAGCCCCAAATCTGGGTTCAGTTACACATGAAAAATGCCTTAACTTCCCCCACTAGGGGTTACATCTACTCACTTTCTCCAGGTACTGAATGCGGAAGCTGACTGTTCCTTTTATGACTGGGGTGGATTCCTGGAGTTGCTTTGTCACGAGGGTATTTTTGGAATAATATTCAAGGGGGAGTGGAAGCAATGTGGAAAGGAAAGACAAAGGAAAAGAAAGAAAGAATGCCAGCATGTGAACAATAAACCCTGCAATTCTGCAGATGGGTAGAAGCTGAGGCCACTCAAGGCATTCAATAACCAAGGTCTGACTTTTATATATATATAAAATGTTCTTATGTTCTGAAAGCACTTTACATATATAACCTAGCTGTAATACTTACAACAACCCTGCAAGGATTTCAGTATTATTATTCCCACTAATACAGATGGGGTGGGCATGGAGGGTGAGAAAGAGTGGCCTGCTTCCTGTACAAAGGTAAGGTTCACATCTGTTCTTTGTCCACTTTTACTACCTCCACTGGCATGCAGCTCCAGAAAGCTTGGCTATGAGGAAATGTGGCCTGAAGAATGTTCCCCTCTATGCTAGATGATGCAAAAAACAAAACAAAACACCCCCCAGGCTTTTTATTTTAGAAAAAGAGGGTTTTTCTGAGTAATGCCCCTTCGATTTGCAGCATCTTTGAATGTCCTTTCTCTACGCTATTGGTGCTTTGTCTTTCAAGAGACACCAGAAGCATCCTTCCAAATCCACAGATGATTACCCAAATTTCTGTGGGAGAATAAAACTGGAGGGTGAGGTCAAACTGAAGTGTGTGTATATATAAGCTAGCTGTATAAATATATAGCTACATATTATAATAGGCTGCCTATATAAATCTCAGGTATTTTAGCTGACCTCAGTAATACTTTAAAGGCATTTAACTGCACTGATTCTTGTGCCAAATACTTAATTTTACAAGATAAAGAGATACTTTGTTTTATAATGCTCCTCCAAGAGCATACACGAGCTCAAATGACAATAAAGTCCATAGGTGATCATCATGATGATAAGAACATAAGAAGAGCCTTCTGGATCAGGCCAGTGGCCCGTCTAGTCCATCATCCTGTCCTCACAGTGGCCAATCAGATGCTTATGGGAAGCTTGCAAGCTGAATCTGAGCGCAAAACTACTCTCCCCTCCTGTGGTTTCCAGCAACTGGAGTTTAGAAACATGCTGCCTCTGACCATGGAGACAGAGCATAGTCATCATAGCTAGTAGCCATTGATAGCCTCATCCATATATTTGTCTAATCCTCTTTTAAAGCCATCCAGTTCAGTGACCATCACCTCTCTGAAGCCATCTCATCTATTCATGGAGTTAGGCAAAGATATGTTCTTGGCTCCCACCTTATTCAATTTACCTCTAGCTAATCTTCCCTTATGTCTGCGTTTGATAATTGCTCATCCTCCCAAATTAAATTGCACCACAGTTGCCACATTTAAATCCACAGGCAATGCTGTCTTAATTTCACAGACCCATTTGGAACACAGGAAGCTGTCATATACCACGTCAGGCGACTGGTCCATCTAGCGCATTATTGTCTCACCACTGTTCTTCAGCCTTGAGTCCCCAGATGTTGTTGGACTACAGTTCCCATCATCCTTGGCTATTGGCTAAGCTGGATGGGGTTGATGGGAGTTGTAGTCTGACAACATTTGTGGACCCAAGGTTGAAGAACAGTGGCCTGCACTGACTGACAGTGGCTCTCCAAGGTTTCAGAAAGAGCCAGGCTTTTCCAGTCCTAGCTAGAGCAGTGGGCTGCAAGAGGGACACTGCAGCCATCAGCTGTGATTACCTGTTCATGGCTGTTCCTTTGAAGAGGGGCAGTGTAGCAATCAGCTGCAATTGCCGGCTAGTGCACAACCTTCTCATTACAGTATATTTTTTTAAAGATTAAGCTTTCCTGAACCGTGGATAGTCACAGACTAGAACAAGTTAATTCCGATAAGTACTTTGAGATTTGATTTCATGAGTCTACCAACTGGAAAGTGTAGGGTAAGCTAGGCCGAAGCAAACAAAACATAAGAGCAATAGTCTGATATTTTTTCCTCCCCAGAAAAGGAGTCGCAATACAGATGTGCGATGCAGGAGTTGTGACTCAAGCTTTTACATGGAGCCTCAATATGGTTTCCAGGGTCCTAAATTTTCCTTGGAAGGAATTAAATACTCCTTCCTTAGATCCATAGTGGGTATGCCTAAATGTGTTGCTAGCACTGCCCTTTATTTGTAGGGGTGCAATCCAACTTACCCTTCTACTGGGCTGGCTTCAGTTGGATGCTGTGGGTCCCTGGCTGCGCTGGCCAGCTCCCAGCTGCACTGGGCTCTGCTGGACTCCACCGCCAGCAGCCCTCCATGGCGGCTGAGCCGTGGTGGTGCCATAAGCCTGCCAGTGCTGCTGGGGTCTGCTGGGGACAGCCAGCCTGGCACATGGAGGTCTGGCAGAATCCTCAAAAATGGGATGTTCCAGGGATGTGGTGGCGGTGGAGCCATGGGGGATACTTATGCAAGATCCTCCTCGCGTTTTGATGCCTCCCTTGGGTCCTGACCCCCCCCCCAAAAACTCTGCCAGCCAAAAGGCCAGTGCAGTAAAATAATTTTCTTAAATTACCATTGTGGCCTACGGGGAGTGCTTACTCCCTGGGAGGTCTGTTCATCAGATCCAGCATTTCCCAGCTGGCTCATGTGTGTGGCTCCTAATGGAGCCGGCATTCACCCAGGCTGGCAGTTTCTGAGCGGGAGGAGGATCCCACGGAGCTTTCTGCTGGCTCCTCCTCCACTGGCTCCTCCCTCCACCAGCCCCATTTGGATTGCTCTGTGGGTCAGTCTTTGCTCTTTTAGCAGTCTGGTTTGGATAGGGATGGACAAATTTCTGGGCTTTGTAAGTTCCGAATGTGTTAGTCACAAGTCCATTCCACCCTGTTTCTGCACTTTTTGAAAAAACTACACCCCTCCAAAAAAAATTGCATTTGAATTCCACATTTCCCCCTAAAATAGATATTTTTAGATTAGGTTAGATTTATTTGTCACCTAACACAAATATATGCCCTTAGATGTTTACAACAGAAAAAGATATGTGCAATATAAAGGATACACAACTTTTAAAATAGAGGAGGAAGGGTGGGATATAAATTTAATAAATAAATAAAATAAAAATAAATAAAAATAAACATCAATAACAACAATAAAACCACCACAAACTCTGAAATATTAGAGCTGTTCCCAGTGCAGATGCCATGCACCACTGAAACTTTTTAAAAGTTAAAATCACTGGGTAAGAGTGAAAGTCTTTGCTTGGCACCTAAATGTAGTTTGGTATGCATTTTCTCATACTTTTTTGGAGTTTGTATGCATTTTCTCATACATTCATTGCAACATTCAAAGATGTGTGTATTCTGAAAGATAACCACGTTCCGATCTATGTATTAGTCTGGAAGGGGCAAATTATGCAGCTTCCGTTAAAAATTCTCCTCCATCTGGGCCACCTGGATAGATAATAGAAGATGGGGGAGAAATTGGTTCAATTCACATTATAATGCAAATCTTCCTAATTTGCACTTCCTAAACCAATTTGCAAACTGAAACACAGCTATCCTTCAAACGTCATACTTCTCCAAATTTTATGATGCCCAAACATGTGTATAGAAAAGCATGTGTATAGAAAAGCATAGCCTGACCATTGTTGTCCACTCACTGGTAACCTCCAGGCTGGATTACTGTAATGCGCTCTATGTGGGGCTGTCCTTGAGGTTGGTCTGGAAGCTGCAGCTGGTGCAAAATGTGGTGGCGAGACTGCTCACTGGCGCAGGGTATCGCCAACATGTCATCCCGCTGCAGAAAGAATTGCACTGGCTGACCATTTGTTACTGGGCCAAGTTCAATGTTCTGGTTTTGGTGTACAAAACCCTATACAGTTCAGGACCAGGATACCCGAAAGACCGTCTTACCCCTTATATACCCAGTCAATCAATGTGCTCTGCAGGTGAGGGCCTCCTGCAGATACCAATCATACCTTGGATGATAAGGGAGTCAAAGGTGTACTAAAGAACGATAAGGAGATTGCAGAGAAGCTAAATGAATTCTTTGCATCTGTCTTCACAGTGGAAGATATAGGGCAGATCCCTGAACCTGAACTAACATTTGCAGGAAGGGATTCTGAGGAACTGAGACAAATAGTGGTAACGAGAGAGGAAGTTCTAGGCTTAATCAACAATATAAAAACTGACAAATCACCGGGCCTGGATGGCATCCACCCGAGAGTTCTCAAAGAACTCAGAAGTGAAATTGCTGATCTGCTAACTAAAATATGTAACTTGTCCCTCGGGTCCTCCTCCGTGCCTGAGGACTGGAAAGTGGCAAATGTAACGCCAATCTTCAAAAAGGGATCCAGAGGGGATCCCGGAAATTACAGGCCAGTTAGCTTAACTTCTGTCCCTGGAAAACTGGTAGAAAGTATTATTAAAGCTAGATTAACTAAGCACATAGAAGAACAAGCCTTGCTGAAGCAGAGCCAGCATGGCTTCTGCAAGGGAAAGTCCTGTCTCAGTAACCTATTAGAATTCTTTGAGAGTGTCAACAAGCATATAGATAGAGGTGATCCAGTGGACATAGTGTACTTAGACTTTCAAAAAGCGTTTGACAAGGTACCTCACCAAAGACTTCTGAGGAAGCTTAGCAGTCATGGAATAAGAGGAGAGGTCCTCTTGTGGATAAGGAATTGGTTGAGAAGCAGAAAGCAGAGAGTAGGAATAAACGGACAGTTCTCCCAATGGAGGGCTATAGAAAGTGGAGTCCCTCAAGGATCGGTATTGGGACCTGTACTTTTCAACTTGTTCATTAATGACCTAGAATTAGGAGTGAGCAGTGAAGTGGCCAAGTTTGCTGATGACACTAAATTGTTCAGGGTTGTTAAAACAAAAAGGGATTGCGAAGAGCTCCAAAAAGACCTCTCCAAAGCGGAAAAATGGCAAATGCAATTCAATATAAACAAGTGTAAAATTATGCATATTGGAGCAAAAAATCTTAATTTCACATATACGCTCATGGGGTCTGAACTGGCGGTGACCGACCAGGAGAGAGACCTCGGGGTTGTAGTGGACAGCACGATGAAAATGTTGACCTAGTGTGCGGCAGCTGTGAAAAAGGCAAATTCCATGCTAGCGATAATTAGGAAAGGTATTGAAAATAAAACAGCCGATATCATAATGCCGTTGTATAAATCTATGGTGCGGCCGCATTTGGAATACTGTGTACAGTTCTGGTTGCCTCATCTCAAAAAGGATATTATAGAGTTGGAAAAGGTTCAGAAGAGTGCAACCAGAATGATCAAAGGGATGGAGCGACTCCCTTATGAGGAAAGGTTGCAGCATTTGGGGCTTTTTAGTTTAGAGAAAAGGCGGGTCAGAGGAGACATGATAGAAGTGTATAAAATTATGCATGGCATTGAGAAAGTGGATAGAGAAAAGTTCTTCTCTCTCTCTCATAATACTAGAACTCGGGGACATTCAAAGAAGCTGAATGTTGGAAGATTCAGGACAGACAAAAGGAAGTACTTCTTTACTCAGTGCATAGTTAAACTATGGAATTTGCTCCCACAAGATGCAGTAATGGCCACCAGCTTGGATGGCTTTAAAAGAAGATTAGACAAATTCATGGAGGACAGGGCTATCAATGGCTACTAGCCGTGATGGCTGTGCTCTGCCACCCTAGTCAGAGGCAGCATGCTTCTGAAAACCAGTTGCTGGAAGCCTCAGGAGGGGAGAGTGTTCTTGCACTCGGGTCCTGCTTGTGGGCTTCCCCCAGGCACCTGGTTGGCCACTGTGAGAACAGGATGCTGGACTAGATTCGCCACTGGCCTGATCCAGCAGGCTCTTCTTATGTTCTTACCATCTTATCAGGAGGTCCATTCTGCACAATATTGGAAACAGAGCTTTAGTATAGCGGCATCTACCCTGTGGAATCCCCTCCCCTTGAATATTAGGCAGGCGCCATCTCTGCTATCTTTTCGGCACCTTTTGAAGACTTTCCTCTTTCAACAAGCCTTTTAAGTAGAGACCTATCCTAGTCTGCGTCTGTGTTAGGATTGCTTGTTATATGCTTTTTTAATAATGTTTTTAACCCTTTTTTAAAGACGTTATTAAAGCTTTTTTAAAAAATGTTTTTAACGTTGTTTTGTTTTAATGTATTTTTAAGGTCTGTTTTTATGATATTTTAAAGTGTTTTTAGCACTTCTGTTTGCTGCCCTGGGCTCCTGCTGGGAGGAAGGGTGGGATATAAATGAAATAATAAATAAATAAATGTATCATGGCAAAGTGTGGACAAACGGGCATGTATTAGTGAAAATAAGTTTAAATAAAAAGCAATATATTATTATATGCATTATACCATTTTGGAGTTAGTGTTGTTCTGGGGAATTATAGGGGACAAATGGAGGCCACTCCCAAGAAACTATAACCTTTTTCTAAGTGTGTATGTGAGAGAAAAAAGAAAAATCTTAGAAATTTTGTCAGAAAATTGTTTTGCCTCAGCTCTGAAAAACCTCCTTGGTTGCAGGATTCTGTCAAGTTTCCTAATGCTATATCATCGGTTTGATATGAAAGTCCATCAGAAATTCTCAAAAGCTCTTTCCTGTACGTCCTTGAGATTTGTCAAAGGGTTTAATGTGCAAATATTATTAGCAAACGTTTAGAAGTTACTCATTTTAAACAAAAAAATATTACAATCAATCTTAAAGAAAAAGAACCAGAAGAATTCACCAGGTGTGAGCAATCATTGCACAATTAATTCCATTATGAACTAACTGAATTATCTTCCTTCCCATCCTTTAAACTCACTGTTGTTGAACATGTCACATTTAATAATTTTTTAAAATCTGTAAATTCAGGTGAGGCTTAATGCCACCTGGTTAAGCTCCGTCATGTGCTCCTTTATGCTTTCTCCTCAAGTTCAAAAAGGCCTTTGCAGCAAAAGAGAAGCATCAGTCCTTTTTGTGCATATAAAATCTGGTGGGCATGGAGGCTTTGATCTGGGTTAAGCAAAATCTTAAAATGAATACATTATAGCGACATTTAAATTTATTTAAATTTAATGCAGTGACAAATTCTTCCTGCATTTGCTAGTCATTAGGACAGTCCTATTTGATTACAGAAAAGATGGATTCAGTTAAAGACAGATGGCTTCTAACTGCATCCAGTTCTGATGCAGACAAACTGGAACGGGTTCAGAGGAGGGCAACAAAGATGATCAGGGAACTGGAAACAAAGCCCTATGAGGAGAGACTGAAAAAACTGGGCTTGTTTAGCCTGGAGAAGAGAAGACTGAGGGGAGATAGGATAGCACTCTTCAAGTACCTGAAAGGTTGTCACATAGAGGAGGGCCGGGATCTCTTCTCAATCGTCCCAGAGTGCAGGACACAGAATAATGGGCTCAAGTTGCAGGAAGCCAGATTTCAACTGGACATCAGAAAAAACTTCCTAACTGTTAGAGCCTTACGACAATGGAACCAATTACCTAGAGAGGTAGTGGGCTCTCCGACACTGGAGGCCTTCAAGAGGCATCTGGACAGCTATCTGTCAGGAATGCTTTGATTTGGATTCCTGCATTGAGCAGGGGTTTGGACTCGATGGCCTTATAGGCCCCGTCCAACTCTACTATTCTATGATTCTATGTAATCTCTAATGTGGCACCATGCTGACCATTTCCAACTATCTAATGATCTCAGGGACAACAATTGTTTAGCCCAGGGTTAGGGAACCTCAGGCCTGGGGGCCAAATGCAGACCTCCAGGTCTTTTTATCTGGCCATTGAAACTCACCCCAGGCCACATCTCTCACCAGATTGGTTTTGTACTCAAAGGTTTTTTCCTGGCTAGAATGTGCTGTTGAACTCTAATCTACTGCACAATGGCAACATTGACATTTGTAGCTCTGCCCACTTTTCCCTCTGGCCCTACCCACTAGTGGCACATGGACCTCAGAAGGTTGCCCTTGTTAGGGCCAGTCCTGCAATTAGGCAGAGTGAGGCAGCAGCCTTAGGTGGCAGACTCTGGGGGGTGGGGAGCAGTGGCAAGATGTTGGGGGATTGAGCTGTGCATGCCATGTGCATCCCCTGCATCCCCTAAACTAGACTCCAGCCCTCCCATGCAGTGGAAGATACAGTCTCACCACCACGGTTGAAGTAAGTTTTGTTGCCAGTTTGGTCTGCTTCTATGAGGAGGATGCTATTTTTATCCTTCAAGCAGCAAAATGTCTTAAGGCAGTCTTGTCCTGCCTTCTGGTGCCAAAATAAGACGCATGGCCAGCTCCAGAGGATGTAGGAAAAGCAGGGGGAAATGAGGAAGTCTGAGGACGCCAAGCCAAAAGCACATATTGTCTATGTTTCCCCTTAGCCTGATTTATACTTTCTATGAAGCATCTTGGTATATAACAAAATGAGAGGGTCAAAAGGATGATCTTGTTTTTGTTTTTAAAAAATACACTAACAGTACATATCTGCAGATGGATTCACGACTCCTTTAATCATTGCAAGGATGGATCCAGGGCGGTGTTTTGGATAAATGCCAAAAAGAAAGGCATGGTGTTGTATATGTAGCCTAAGAAATTGGGGGAGAGAATGCACAGTTTTGTTCCTGGGCTTGAGAGTCTGTTTTTCAGGAACATCTTGGAGAGTTGGAAGATGATGTGGTTTTAAATTTGGCATGGCTTGCTTACCTGAGTTATTTGGGTAGAGTACTCTGGGATGCTAGTAGTTACATGTTTGACTCTTCACTGGTTAAGAGTGTCATTTCCCCTGTCCTCAGAGTCCCAGTGTTGGCCCAAGGAAGACTCTTGATTCAGATGATGCACCAATAATTCCACTTGAGGGAAAGCCCTCAGCACCTTCTTCTACAGTGCCCCAGCCTCAGGATATTGCTCTTCCATCTTTGTCAGAGTAAGAGGATGATTACTCTACAATTTCTGCTGTTCCACTGCAATGCAGGAGCATCCAACTGTAGAAACAGGTGACAGGTCCCTTAACTATTGCAAACAGCTCTCGGGAGGGGAGCAGAGTTACTGGAAGGTCAAGCCTTTTTTAGACTTCAGATGACTCTAAGCCAGATTTGCTGATGATACTGAATTGTTCAGGGCTGTTAAAACAAAGAAGGATTGCAAAGAGCTACAAAATGGACCTCTCCAAACTGAGTGAATGAGTGATAAAATGGCAACTGAAATTCAATGTAAACAAGTGTAAAGTTAGGCATATTGGAACAAAAAATAATAATTTCACATATACGCTTATGGGGTCTACACTGGTGGTGACTGACCAGGAATGAGGTCTTGGGGTTCTAGTGGATAGCTTGATGATGTTGACCCAATGTTTGTCAGCTATGAAAAAGGCAAATTCCATGCTGGGGATAATTAGGAAAGATATTGAAAATAAAACTGCTGCTGTCATAATGCCGTTGTATACATCTATGGTGTGACCACATTTGGACAGAGCTTGGAAAAGTTACTTTTTTGAACTACAACTCCCATCAGCCCAATCCAATGGCCATGCTGGCTGGGGCTGATGGGAGTTGTAGTTCAAAAAAGTAACTTTTCCAAGCTCTGCATTTGAAATACTATGTACAGTTCTGGTTGCCTCACTTCAAAAAAGGATATTGTACAGTTAGGAAAGGGCAATCAGAATGATCAAGGGATGGAGTGGCTCCTATAAGGAGAAAAGTTGCAGCTTTGGGGCTTTTCAGTTTAGAGAAAAGACGAGTCAGAGGCAATATGATAGAGGTGTATAAAATTATGCATGGCATGAAGAAAGTGTATAGGGAAAAGTTCTTCTCCCTCTCTCGTAACACTAGTACTCATGAATGTTCAATGAAGCTGGAAGATTCAGGACAGCCAAACAAAAGAAGACAGACAAAAGAAGTACTTCTTCATGCAACCCATAGTTAAGCTATGGCACTTGCTCCCACAAGAGGCAGTGGTGGCCACAAACTTGGATGGCTTTAAAATAAGATTAGGCACATTCATGGAGGATAAGGCTATCAATGGGTACTAGCCATGATGGCTGTGCTCTGCCACCATAGACAGATGCACTATGTTTCCGAAAACAGTTGCCAGTAGCCTCAGGAGGGAAGAGTGCTCTTGCACTCAGGTCCTGCTTGTGGTGTTCGCATGGACATCTGGTTGACCATTCTGAGAACAGGATGCTGGACTAGATGGGCCGCTGGCCTGATCCAGCAGGCTGTTCTTATGTTCTTTGGTGAGACAACATCTTCAAAAACTCAGCCAGTAGGGTTCACTGCGAGTGGTCCAGGGTCCTGCCTTTTGACTTGTCTTGGACTTGTCTTGATGTTGTTGAACTACATCTTCCATGAGCTTTAGCAAGCATGACCAATGATCTGGGATGATGAGAGCTGTAGTCCAGCTGTATCTGAAGGACACTGTTGGTTACCCCTTGTGTAGACCAGCCCTATGACTGCATTTGAGTTCATACTGGCAGGCCAGGGGCTTCACATATGGGTCAGAGCAGTGGATGGCCTCTGCAGGTAGTTATGTACTAACTACCCATGTCCTTCAGCCCAAATTTCCTTATCATCTGTTTCTGTTTTGTTTTTTTTGCAGAAGAAAGATCTGAACTGTTTCCACAAATGACATAGAATAGGATATTTGGCTGTCTTTCAAGGGGAGAAACAAAAGAGAAGACATTAATCAAGGCTTCACAGCTTGACTGCTTGTCTCTGAGAATCATCATGTGGAATATTCAGAGATAAGAGCCAGGAAATTATTGATTGATCGATTGATTGATTTATATCCCGCCCTTCCTCTCAGTAGGAGCCCAGGGCGGCAAACAAAAGTTCTAAAAGCAGACTCTAAAATATATTAAAACAAAACATCTTTAAAAACATGTTTTAAAAAAGCTTTAAAAACATCTTTAAAAAAAGGTTTTAAAACATATTAAAAAGCGATTCCAACACAGACGTGGACTGGGATAAATTCTCAACTTAAAAGGCTTGAAAGATTAAAAGGAGAATAAAATGGAAATAACAGTTAATGAAGTAGTTGGCTGATATTAGCTGCAGACAGTTCTGGCTTAAAGTGCGTATTTCAAGTTTTTTTTATAAAAAAAGTGTATCACTAATAAAGCAAGCTTGAACAGTTCAGTTTTAATATAATTTTAATTCCTGAGGATTAAAATACTGATAGAATATCTCATCTTCATCCCTTTAATGTTCAATTTATGTTTCTTTCCTATATATTTTGAAGAAGGCAACAATCTGCCAAGAAAGGTCTCCCTGAGCTGATGTCAGTTCAATTACCGTTAACTCAGCATATGCTTTCCTCTCAGAGAAGTGAATGCATCAGTTGAAGAAACAGGCTGAGTTATTGCTGTGATTGTGTAAACACAGAGCTGATGATTTGACCTCACTGGCAATTTTGGTGCACAGTTTTCCACTGGCCTCCACTTCATTCAGACCTGACAAGTTAAATCAGAAGGAAAAAATAGAGCCCTAAATGCTGAACAAATTGTGATCTTCCATTGCAGAGTGAAGCTGATAGAACCAGTGGGACTGGCAACCAGTGGAGGCTAGTCCATTAGAGGAAATGGGGCACTGCTCTACCGGCCTGAGTCTACTCTCAGCCAGCCCCCACCTGCCTGCCTTCTTACGTACAACAACTCCATTGGGTGGCACTGCTTGTCAGCTGCCTCATTGACCTCAGTCTACCCACCTTGGCCTAAATGTTCTTAGTTTCAGTGTTGCCCCTTGTAGAACTCAGCCGGGAGGAGGATGGGGCAAAGCTTGCATTAGTTGGCTCTGCCTGTCATTGGCTCTGGCTCCACCTACTGTTGGTCCCCTTGCCTTCTGCCCTACCAATCCCAATGGGCACCAACCGTCGCTGCTGGCAACAAACTGGTGCAGTGTGGAGGGCACCTGTTCAATGTCCCAGCCAGGTAGCCAGCCATGCCCTCTTCCAGAATGCTCCATTCAAAATGGAGGGTTGTCCCACGCATGCTGATTCCACCTCCTATTTCTCAGTTGGTCCATTTTGTCTACAGTCCCTTTGGCACTCAGCAGCCAAGTTCGCTATTAGAAGGGGTGGTAGTTTCGTTTAAAGCTCCCTTTCTTTCAGGACAGTTGCCATTCTGTCCCCCCTCCCGCGACTGTAGCTTTTAAAAGAAAAGACAACGAAGAAGCAAGACCATTCTTGAGCATGGATGGCAATGATGTGCCATAATACCAGTTAGTCACCTAGAGTGTTTAACTCTCAGTTGGACGTTCTCTTATCCCTTCAGATATTTGGGGGGAGGAAGTGATATATCTGCTAACGCGAATATGAGAGATGTCCATTATTCCATATGGAAAGCTGAAAGAATCGTGACAGAGCATATACTGTGCATGCCAAATATCCCAGGTTTAGTGTGTGGCATCTTCAGGTAGGGCTTGGAACATCCCATGGCTGAAGCCCGAGAGAGCTGCTGCCAGTCAGTGTAGACAATACTGAGCTAGGTGGACCAATAGCCTGACTTGGCATGAGGCAGCTTCTTATGTTCATATGAAAGCAATGGAGAGAGACAGGACATCGGGTGCAGACATGGGGAGTTTTTTAGATTTTTTTTAAGAAAGAAACTTTTATAATTTTCAAAATTCTCAAAGCCAGTGTTATTGGCTGATCCCATGTTTAATGTAAATTTCTCCTCTTAAAGTCCTGAAAATGTATTATGTATGGGATGTTAAAGTCTGAGGCTTTCCTTTCTTAGCATAATGCAGCCATTATGCTAAGAAATTGAGACTTTTTTCCTCTGCTCCCCCTGCCCCATTCCTGGGCAGGCAGCCAACACTCATTTTGTTCTGTAAACTTAAGGTAACACAGTTCAGGCAGTAGATGGGACTCCTTATAAGGGAGATGATTACTGTGACTTTTGGGGGATACAGGATTGTGGATGCAGGACCCTCTAGGTATCTGAGCACTTCAGATGGAACAACCAGGTTGAGACCCTGGACTTAGAAACTACATGGAGAAACCAGATTCATGAGAATGCACACCTTCTGTTAAGTAAACATATAAAAAGCTATAAAAAGCTATGCTACATGGGGTACCATATGAGTGCTCCTGTAGCACTGGTTGAAGCAAGAAGCCTATATCCCATCCATCCATGTCATCTGATGGTGATAAGTATTATTGTATGTTTCCGTATTTCCAACTCCTCTGTAACTCAGTAAGACTTTGAGCTTGGAGTCTCTCTTTTGCAACAATGTAACCTAAGAGATTTTGTACCTTGGTTTTATACTTTGATGTTAAGTGAATGTATACAGCAATATATTTTGTCTTGATTCTGTATTCTTATTTTCTGTTTCTGATATGATGGCTAGAGCAGTAGTGCAGAAGACACAAAAATATAGTATATTAGAAAAACATTCTGTTGTCTGAATCCCCATTTAATTTACTGAAACCTCCCGGGACCGTCTTCAACTTTTAAATCTGCCTATTCAGATGACTGCTGTTGGAAACCTGCAAGCTTACATGAGCTAACATCTAACATATAAGGACTAGATGCAGGTAAAATAGAGAAAGCAAGAACCTTTGATCCTGTGCATTCACAAAAAGAGGAGCACTCTTGCCAGTTTCACAGGCAAGAGTCAAAACATATAATTCAAACTTCAATTAAAATAATTGCAAGTAATAATAACTACATAATCCAGCTCAGACAGACAATCCTACCATTAGGCAGAGTGAAGCAGCTGCCTCAGGCAGCAAATGGTGGTTGAGTGGTAGCAGCAGATTTCCCATCATCCACTCTGAGTCCCCTAACTAGTCTGCCCTGCACCCTCTAAGCTAGGGCAGATCTGCATCATACATTTAAAGCATTGTTATGCCATTTTAGCAAGCATGGCTTCCTCCAAAGAATCCTGGGAACTGTATTTATTAGGGGTGCTGAGAGTTGTTAGGAGACCCCTTCTCGCCCTCACAGAGCTACAATTCCCAAAGTGGCTCAGCAATCGATCTTTCTCCCCAAGGAAGACAGAGTCTAAAAAAGGAGGGAGAGGAAGGGGGAAAGGAAAAATAAGTTCCGGAATGATGTGGGACAAGGGTTCTGAAATGTTTGGTTTTACCCTTGGCAGCTGAGAATAGCCTGTGTATCAGAAAAAGATAGGCATTTTTAAAGTCCCCTTTTAAGGTAATAAACCAGATTAAATTCCATGTATGTTGAGACCTCTTACAGGTGGTACTTTATGTTCTAATTGTGGGACTAATATCATTTTGGTTTAATATTCTGGAGTCCCAAGCATACCTCTCAGTTCCAAGGAATCTCTAGCTTGTACACATCTACACATTTTTCCTGGACAACCACCCACTGGTTTTAGGATTTCTCTGTGAAGAAACTCAACTTTCGACAAAAGTTCAAAATTCAAATTCTCTCGACTTCAATTACTTAAGAACAGTCTTGGTAACATGACTTGAAGGAAGAGGATCCCTTACCATTTTTATCCAAAGAGAATTGTAGAAACATTACTGAAGAAAGCACTGTCTTTACTTTAAAGAAACTTGGAAGTGGAGCGTTAATGGGAGTGAGAACTCGCAGACCAGCAGTATTCTACATGTTTGGCCACATCCACATTTTGCAAAGCAGGCATGGGGAATCCAGCTGATGCTAGATTATAGCTCACACCATTCCCAGCTATTGGTCTTCCCGGCTGGGATTGTTGGAGTCCAACAACATCTGGAGGGCTTCAAGTTCCCCATCTCTGGTATAAACTTTTATCATTTCTTTTTATTAGGCCACAATGAACCCACAGGCTACTGTATTAAGCTGTCTTGGAGAAAACAGGTCTTGTCTCCAACTGATGGGCTCATAGCATTTCGCTGCTGCTAATAGCTGTTAGGCACACCGAGTACTTGAGAGGAATCAGCCTCTGTGTCTAACAAGACTGATATAGTACCGGTGCTCCGCTAATGTGCCCCTTAAGTGCATTAGGAGCATGAAAATGCTGGATAAACTGAATGAGCCAAGCTCCAATACCCACTGCAGAGAACAGTCTATGAATGCAAGTGAGCAACTGACATTATGTCACCTGCCACTGTCCCCAGTTGATGCTAGAAAACACAGGATACACAGAACCGTAGGCTTATTTCCTGTTTAATACAGAGGCACAGCCCCCATTCTTCAATCATTTAGGCATACACTTATAGTTAGTTACTTTAGAAGGGACACCTATAGCACTCAACAGCATTGGATCATGTTGGGAGAAGCACACTAGTAGCAGTTTGTAAGTTTAGTACACAGAGCTCCCAAGGTCCCACTTCTACAGATCTTAGACCATAGAAAGCTGCCTTAGAACAAGTTGGACTATTGGTTCATCCTGTATTGTATCAACCCTGTATTGTCCACTCTGACTTGCAGTGGCTTTCCAAAGTCTTAGGCAGAGGTCTTTCCCATCACCAGCTTCCTGCCTATTGTAACATGAGATTACAGGGATCAAACCCTGGACCTTCTGCAGGCCAAAGCTTGTGCTCTACCACTGGTCTACATCAGGATGAAGAAAGAGGTACTGCAATATGAAGAGTACCCAGTTATCAAGCATGCCATTTTTGACTATATGGGATATTGTTTTTTAGCAGGCAGTCCACTGAAGTGGACTCGAATGCATTCTATTTTCCTGTCATTGACACTGTCCACCTCCAACACATCTCTTTGCTGTTTTCCATGGCTGGCAGCTTTCCCATTTTAGCCGCCATGTTTTCCCAGGATTCTCTGCAAGCATAAAACAAAGAAAGTGAGATTGGGGTCCTTCTGGCTAGCAAGAGCTGCGCATGCACAGAATAGATGACAGCTCTGAGAACAGCTCCCCAAAGTCAAAGGGAGAAGTTGGATGGCCAACTGTGATAGACCACATGGTTTGCATGCAAAAGGTCCCATGTTCAAGCTATGCAATCTTCAGGGAGGGCTGGGAAAAAGCTCTAGCCTGAAGCCTTGGAGAGCTACTTCCAGTCAGTGTAGTCAGACCTGAGCTAGAAGCAGTGGCAACTGGTAGCTCCATGTCAGTAGGGCAGTGGAATCTGCTCCAGCTTTTAGTCAGAACTTTCAAGGAGATTCCACTGCCTCACTGACATGGAGACACCAGCCACCACTGGCTTTGTTGTTGTTATATGCCTTTAAGTCAGTTATGACTTATGGAGACCCTATGAATCAGTGACCTCCAATAGCATCTTGTTATAAACCACCCTGTTTAGATCTTGTAAGTTCAGGTCTGTGGCTTCCTTTATGGAATCAATCCATCTCTTGTTTGGCCTTCCTCTTTTTCTACTCCCTTCTGTTTTTCCCAGCATTGTTGTCTTTTTTAGTAGATGGATCAATTCCTTAACTCTGTTTAAGGCCTGTTATTTTGTGATATTCCACCCAGCTGCTGTTTTTAGAAGGCTTTGAAAGGGGTATGATTTAGCTAAAATTGGGGAGTTGGGATGGAGCATGCGTATTTCATTAAGAGCTACCTTTGCTGCACTCCGCATAATTTGTGTACTGCTACCTACTTAAATGGTGGGGATATGAAGGATACTGTAACCCACCCCTTCATTTGTTTTTGTTGGTCTAAAGGTATGGTTCTCATTTAGCTTGAATAGGATACAGTAGGACCCTGCTTTACGGCGCTTCGGTTTACAGTGATTCGCTAATACAGCGGTCTCAATTAGACACAATTAGACTAAAGCCCCACTCATATGGTGCTTGTTCCGCTTTTACAGCGGTTTTCCATCTATGCCACAGCATATGCAAATCTATGCCCCTCTTTTGTCCTCTTTTGGTAGAGCATTTCCTTTCATTGCGATGTACCCTGGACTTCTCAGTATAAAGAATGTGCTCCGAGCTACTGATCACCTACTCTCTGGCCTTGCTGTAGTTCAAAACACTGACAGTTGGGTTCCTTCAAAAAGAAGCTCTGGAGAAGGAATATCCACATAACCTAGAAAGATTTTCATGCCTTGGTCTACTCTACACCGATTAGATAAATACATGGAAAATAGAGCTAAATGATTGAAGGCAACACGCTTCTGAATACTGTAGGAGTGCTCTTGCACTCAGGCTCTAAGCAGGCTTCCCTTAGGCATTTGGTTGGCCATTGTAAGAACAAGATGCTGGACTAGATGAGCCATTGGCCCGATCCAGCAAGCTGTTCTTATGTTCTTATCAATGTCTAGAAAGTTACTTTTTCCACTTGGCATTATTTCAGCTCTGCAATTACTATTTGGAAAGGGAGGGAGAATTGTTCCCCTGCATTTCATGTTACATTTCAAGTTGTCTGTATAGAATGCTTTGCCTAACCTCTGGACTCCCAAATGTCACCACCTTTTTTGTTGCTTGCTTGAAGTCATCATGAATTTGGTCTTAGGGTCTGACCACTATTGAGTATGGTTATTATTTGTCCTACACAATCCCATTCATTGACTGCTGGTCTCATCGACTGGATATAGTTTTTGACTGTCTTTTATTTTTAGTCTGATCTTTAACCCTCAACGGGATGGGGAACATATTCTTGGTAGTACACACATCTCATGGCAATTTTAAAACAGAAGTAGGTAGTAAAATTCCCGCAGTGCCAAACACTTGTTATTGACCTCACTCAGATAATAAGAACATCACGATTATATTCCTTTGAGGCGATGTGCACAGAATACTTTTTATTGCTCAAGCAATAGGAATTTTGGTAGAAAGAAATCAAACCATTCAGACACTGTGATAAAATTGAAGAGTAGGCCATGCACAAAACCTTCTCTATAAGGTTTAGGCTTTTAAATTGGAAACTTTTACTGCATTTTAGATTTGTATATTTTTAGTGATGCAGCATATTTTTTCTATACTGCTCTGCTTTCTGAAGCTGAAATCTTTATGCTGAATCTTAATGCTGGAATTTGTATGCTGTTTTTACTTTGTAGTTTTATTGGTTTTAATGTTTCTATTGCTGTAAGTTGTCCAGAGATGATACTGATAACGATAATGGGTGGCCATCAACAATGTCATACTCAGACTAGATCCATTGGAAATCAACAGACGTAAGTTAGTCAAGATTTAATAAATAAATATCAACATACACAATTCCTGGAGTGTTGAAAATTTACACTGCATATTTGGGGAATTTCTTCTTAAGAAAACAAATATATAATTTTCATGAGGACTAGAATTTTCAGTTTGTTAAGTTCTTATATTAGTTCAGACTCTAGCATCAGTCTACATTGGTCCCCATCCATTTAAAGGTAATGAGGCCTTTTCCATCTCTCCCGCCCACCGAAACTCAGATTTGTATGTCTGGAGGGTCACAAGTTCCGTACCCCTGTTCTATAATCTCCAGGCATGTCAGGGTAGTCAAATCCATTAAACAGACAGGGCATTTATCCAGTGTTCAAGTCACAAAGGTAGCATTGAGTAGCCAGCTTGTAACAGTAGCTCATGTCATATAATTGGGCCCAGTAGCACTGGGCAGCTGCTGAGAATCTGGCTTCACTGGATTTACCTTCTTATTGCTGACCCCTCATCCTCCCCACCCTTGCCTCCACTTCTGTTTCCTGCTCTGCCAACACCATATCCACATTTCACTCCCTGCTTTTTGCAAAAAGTGGACTTTATAGGACAGAAGAAAGGATGAGAGAGCAGATGGGGCCACTTGCTGCAATGGGGAAGGGGCACCAACACTGGTGGGTATGTCAAGGGTCCCCACAGATCTGAAGCCAGCACTGAATATAATACATTTGTGATTATATACTATAAATATTTTGTAATGCGCCTTGTCCAGACAGAGGGATTGCACTGGCCCAGGTTCCTCTGCATCCTGAACTGACCCCACTGCCATCACCAAATCAGATTTGGTTATGTGGTTTCCCTGAGGTTAAACTATGGCAAATGAGAGCAAGGGCAGTGCTTCATGGATCACTCATACGGGTGATCTTATCCCATCATAGTTCACATAATGATCACTTTATGGCCATGATGCTACCTAGTCAAACAGTTGGCTATGTGATGACATAAATTAAGTCCATTCCAAGTGAAGACAATCTTTCCTGAACAAGTGAACGCTTTTGAAGGAATCACTGAAAAACCCTACGCTACTAGTGGGTAGGGGGTGCCCATTTAAGAGAAAAAAACAGTGAATACTTTTGGCTTGGACCTAATCTCATGATAGAGGAGAAAATGAGTGGTTTATGTATGCATATGATAATTTAATATTTAATGAATAGTTTTAATGCTACACACATTTCTGGCAGTCACTGATAACCAGCGACGATCCATATGGTGCATGGCTGTCAAGTATTACATGCAAAGCCACACCCATGTTGAAACATTTCCAGTGGCTTCTATGTGACAGATGTTATGTCAGAAGTAGACCTACAGCTGGGGAAAAGCAGGTAAGCACTGAGTGGAAGAGAAGCAGCAATTGGGCTCATCCAGAGACCACTTCTGCATTCTGGAGTGTCAAAGATCACATGGAACTCCTCTGCTCTGTGGGTTTTTGTACTTATTTCAGTGAAAGAACTCATCTAATATGTATTTGGAAACTGAATGGGGAACAGCCATGGCTCAGTTGTAGAGTACATGCTTTGCAAGCAAAAGGTCCCATGTTCAATCCCTGGCATTTCCAGGTGGGGCTGGGATAGACTTTGCATTCAGAAGGTGTGAAGTCCTGCCCGCTAGACATCCAGATAAAAAGACCTCTTACGTCTGAGGCTGCTGATCAAAATAGACAGCACCAGACCAGATGGATCAAAGGCCCAACGTGGCAAAAGCAGTTTCAAATGACAACAGGAGCCTTAACTAGATAAACCTGTTAAAAGTTAAAACAAGTTGACTCTAAAGAACAAAATAACATGCAACTGCCTGGTGGAGATGTGAGGCGAAGATAGGTGGCTGCTGTAAAAGAGCCATGAGAAATTACATATTTTACCAGGGACCTCTGGATGCTGCTGGACTCCAACTTCCATAATCCCTGCCCATTGGCCATGCTGGCTGGGGCTGATAGGAGTGGAGAGTCTGGAAGGCCACCGGTACCCCATGCCTCACATGGTATAATTGGGAGAAGGTCCATAGCTCTGTGTTACAGCATCTGCGGAAGGTCCCTGGTTCAATCCCTGGCATCTATAGGTAGGGCCGGGAATGTCTCCTACCTGAAATCCTAGAGAGCTGCTTCCAGTCAGCATAGGCAATACTGAACTAGATGATTCAATGGTGTGACTCGGTGTAAGGCAGATCCTTATGTTCCTATCACAAGGCTGACCCAGGCTCATTGAGGGACAAATCTACTTTATAAGCCACTGAATTGGCCGAATAAGCCACGATGAACTGTGTCCCTCAGGTTCAAGGTGTTATTTCTGCTAAAAATATATGCTCATACAATTTGGAGAGCAGTGAGAGGGAGAATGAGTGGAAAGACTGGCGAATTATCATTATATGTAGTCAATTTTGACAGTCTGGGAAGATGGTAACCAACTTCTGATTCCCACCAGTGCTTATGCGGGATGTTGCCAGCTAGCTGACATGTAGTTTTAAAACTATAGTGTCAGCTTCCTACAATGGAATAATTAATGTAGCCTTAATGTGACAAAGGCATTGCCCATTAAAGCCACTGCGAACTATTAACTTGACAGTTTTACTCCAAGCACTCATTGCAAGAGCTCTTCTCAGACGCTCACCCTGAAGCCATTCTGTGATTATGCATCTGATTAAGGCAGGTGGAGGTGGAATAGCTGTGCTGTGCAAACCAATGGGAACAACCCTGAACAGGATCAAAAGAGTGAGCAAATAAGAAAATACTCAGCCATTGCCAACTTGGTGATAACTACACCAGGGCAAGTAACAGAAGGCTAAATGGACAGAACCGCAGAAAGAACGTTGAGGGAGAAAAACAAAGTTATGATATTTGTCAGGTCGTTAATCTGAATTTCTGCACATCACTCCATGCATAAGAGTAGTTCTCCTGCTCTCCCTCCCTTCCCTCCGGGACAGTCTGCCCTGCCTCTGGGCTTCCTGAAAGCATCTGGCAAACTACTGTTGGAAACAGGATACTAGACTAGGTGGCCCTTTGATCTGACCCAAGAGAGTTCTTTTTATGTTCCCCAGCAAGAGGTAGACTGTGCATTCCATGGAGCAATGTCTATGGTCATCTGTAAAAAGATGACACACATTTATAATACTATATTTAAAACAGCATGGACTGTCCCTCTTCACAATTCCAGCTGACCAGTCAGCCATGCCCTCTTCCAAGATACATTCCAGTTTTCTGTCCATATTCAGTCAGCATTCCATGTCCACTGACTATGCTAAGTCCTTAAAGAGCGGCATTGTGGTGTCCCCTCATCCTCCACACTCACCCCTCTTAAGAAAATTAATGTTTTCCTTTGGATCAAACTAGTTTTGCTGTTATGTGCCTTCAAGTCGATTACAACTTATGGTGAACCTATCAATCAGTGACCTCCAAGAGCATCTCTCATGAACCACCCTGTTCAGATGTTGTAAGTTCAGGTCTGTGGCTTCCTTTATGGAATCAATCCACCTCTTGTTTGGCCTTCCTCTTCTTCTACTCCCTTCTGTTTTCCCCAGCATTATTGTCTTTTCTGACATTACTGTAAATTACTGTAAAATATGCAGATGACACCCAACATGGCAGCTAGACATCTAGTTCCCCTGCCTCCTCTGGTTCATGTTGTGATGTCATGATGCTCTCCGTGTCCAGAGCCCCACTGTATGCTGCTTTTGCTGCTGCCGATGGTGGCGGATGGGGAACTAACACAGGTGTGGGAAATTTGTTGCCCTCCAGTTATTGTTGGACTCCAGCTCCCATCAGCCCCCGCTAATATGGCCAGCGGTCAGGGATTATGGAAGTTCTAGCCCAGCAACGTCTGGAGGAGTGCAGGATGCTGCCTTAATCTGAGTCAGACCATTAGTTCCTATATAGCTCAGTGTCGTCTACATTGAATGGCAGCCATTCAGTGTTGTTGATTGGGGATGAAATCTAGCACTCCAGGTTGCCCATTCATCACACTTTGATACCTGCTGAAACTAACAGCACAGTGCTATGCATGTCTTTCTCAGAAGTATTCTTTGGACTTCTCCCGTGCCCATCCTTCTTCTCACCCACATTTATTTATTTATGTATTGACTACTGTAAATTGTAAATTGTATTGTTTTATTGATGTATTTTGAAGTATTTTGATGTATTGATGTATTTTATTGATGTATTTTTATGTTTGTGCTTTTTTGTAAGCTGCCTTGAGGGCCTTTTGGCCAAAAGGCAGAGTAGAAATAAACAACAACAACAATAATAATAATTCTCAAGTGGATAGAGAAAAGCTTTTCTCCCTCTCTCATAATACTAGAACTCTGGGACATCCAATGAAGCTGAATGCTGGAAGATCCAGGACAGACAAAAGAAAGTACTTCTTCACACAGCATATAGTTAAAACTGTGGGATTTGCTCCCATAGGAGGCAGTGATGGCCACCAACTTGGATGGATTTAAAAGATTAGACAAATTCATGGAGGATACGGCTATCAATGGCTATTATTTTATTTATTAATTAATTTATTACATTTATGTCCCACCCTACCTCCCAGATGGAGCCTAGGGTGGCAAACAAAAACATTAAAAGCACTTTAAAACATCTTAAAAACAAAAGACTTTAAAATATATCATGTTTAAAAACACTATCATCTTTTCGGCGCCAGGTTAAAACCTTTCTCTTCTCTGAGGCATTTTAATTCCTGTTAATTCTAAATTATTATATTTTGATTTTAGACTGTACAGTTTTGTGTACAGTTTTGTGTTATTTTTATTGTATTTTTAATGTTCACCGCCCAGAGAGCTGTTGCTAGTCGGGCAGTATATAAGCTTAATTAAATAAATAAATAAATAAATAAAAACTCCTTGAAAAACAACTTTAAAAACATCTTAAAAAGCAATTCCAGCACAGACACAGACTGGGATAAGGTCTCTACTTAAAAGGCTTGTTGAAAGAGGAAGGTCTTCAACAGGCACTGAAAAGATAACAGAGATGGCGCCTGTCTAATATTTAAAGGGAGGGAATTCCACAGGGTAGGTGCCACACACTAAATGTTCACTTCCTATGTTGTAAAGAATGGACCCTGTGATACGATGGTATCTGCAGAGGCCCTTACCTGCAGAGCACAGTGATTGACTGGGTATATAAGGGGTAAGTCGACCTTGCAGGTATCCTTGACCCAATCTGTGTAGGGCTTTGTATACCAGAACCAGAACCTTCAACTTGGCCCGGTAGCTAATGGGCAGCCAGTGCAATTCTTTGAGCAGCCGGGTGACATGTTGGCCCAGTGAGCAGTCCTGCCACCACATTTTGCACCAGCTGCAGCTTCCGGACCAACCTCGAGGGCACCCCTGTATACAGCATATCACAGTCATCCAGCCTGGAGGTTACCAGTGCATGAACAACAGTGGTCAGGCTATCCAGGTCCAGAAGCGGCTGCAACTGTCTTACCAGCCAGAGCTGTTAAAAGGCACTCCTCGCCACTGAGGTCATCTGGACCTCTGGCAACAAAGATAGATCCATGATGGCTATGCTCTGCCTCCATTGTTAGAGGCAGTATGTTTCCTAATACCATTTCCCGGAAGCCATAGGAGGTAGATTGCTCTGGCACTCGGGTCCTGCTTGTGGGCTTCGCAAGGGCAACTGGTTAGCCAGTATGAGAACAGGTTGCTGGATTAGAAGGCACATTGGCCTGATCCGGCAGCTTTTTCTTATGTTCTTATGATTTCAGTCAGGGAGTCTTTTCGATCCGTTCTTGAGGATTCCAGGGATTGAACCTGGGGCCTTTTGCATGCAAAGCAGGTGTTAAGGAATGAGCTACAGGTTCTTCATCCCTAAATTAATACATTGCAGAGGGGGATTGGGGGAATGATACAGGATGGTGACCATGCATTTACAGGAAGGTCGAAAGCCCTCTTCAGTCATGCCTCTCATGTGTTATGGGGGGGGGGAAGGGAATGCGCTTTTCAATGAGCTCATTTCCATTTCCCCCTTTAACTCATGAGAGGCAGACCTTTGGCCATCTAACTTAGAATTATCTACTCTGACTGGTAGAGGCTCTTCAGGGTTTTAGGCAGGAGTTTTCCCCAACCCTACCTGGAGACACCAGGGATTGAACCTGCGACCTTCTGCATGCAAGACAGATACTCTGTCACTGAGCTATGGTCCTGAGCTATGCTGACAGAATGGGATTAGAATTCAAATGCTCAAAACCCAAGGTGTTTAAGGACTGAAATAATGCACGTGTGAAATCATGCATCTTCCAAGTGCTGGAGTAGCCTAAAGTTGGTGGAGATCCCCACAATGATTAATTGATGCACTGTGATTCCTGGGGTGTAACTGAAGCCCACAAAGCTTGTTGCACAGCATTGCTTATGTTCAGTTACTTTAAGCATCACTATAGCTGAATCTTATGGATGCAGAAACTCACCACAACACAGAGCTGTGTGATTTTCACAGTCCTCCTCATAGGTGCAGGGACAAGCCCTGCAAAATTAATTCTTCAGAATCATGTTATGGCTATTTCTAATTGACTATGGCATGAAGCAATGACTAGATACCTCTATTGTGTCCCACCTTTCCCCCCTAAACTAAATAACCCCCAGTGTTCGAACTTTTCCCCATAGACTACTTGCTGACCCCCTGATCATTATGGTTGCCCTTTTCTGCACCTTTCCCCTGCTTTTTAATATCCTTTTTTGTTTTTGGAGAGACATCAACCAGAATTGTGTGCAGTAATCCAAGCTGCCTGGTGTTCAGTAAGGAATTCAGTCAATTTACTAATCCATTACTTTGCTGCTTAATTGTTCTAAGACAATATTCAGTTACTATCAGCTTTTTTAAAAAGACTGCTTTGGCATCCCTTGTGTATCTTGGCCTGAGCAATTCACATTGTACTTTTTAAACTTCCCACAATGCAGTGGGAGAAAAGGACAGGAAGAACAAAGAGAAAAAGCAGCAGTGCCTCATCGCCCCAGGGCTAGCTCAAGATATTTTTTGGCTGAGGTGGACTACCAAATGGCGACACTCACCCCCTCCCACACAACTCATTCCACATGTCAGCAGAGGGACACTGGAGCCAGCCAGTGGGTGGCATCTTTATTACCCCCACAACCTGCATGCCAAGTTTGAAAGGTGGGTGAGGTCACCTGCCTGGCAATCAGCTGATGTCACAATGACATCAGGTGATCCTTTTTTGCCTGCCCAGACAACCAGCTGATTGTTGGGGCTTGCAAAGTGCTTCACATTGAGCTATGCAAATCCCACAGCTTGGAAAAGTTACTTTTTTGAACTACAACTCTCATCAGCCCAATCCAGTGGCCATGCTGGCTGGGGCTGATGGGAGTTGTAGTTTAAAAAAGTAACTTTTCCAAGCTCTGCCAAATCCTTATGATCAGCTGGGCATTTTGAAAGCTCTGGTGATCAGCTGATCATCAGGGCTTGCAAAGCACCACACATGGAACTATGCAAACCCTGACAATCACAGGGTCCTTGGGGCTTGCACAGCTGGAGGTTCCCCAACCCTGCCACATACAGAACTCCTTGCCCCAAGAGGCTAGATCATCTTCTTCACATCAGAAATCATATCAGACTTTGAAGCTCTGGGAAGAAAACTCAAGGACTTTGGGGCCCAGATAGTTTTGGTACTTAGATGAGGAGTAGAAAGCGAAAGAAAAATACTCCAAGTGAATGACTGACTATGAAGGTGGTGCTGATGTGAGAGATTTAGATTCTGGGACCACAGGCTACCCTTTCTGGAAGATGGACTGCTGGCAAGTGATGGGATGCACCTCATAAGGACTGGGGAAAATGTGTTTGGCCACAGCATGGAGAATGTCACCAGGAGAAATTTAAACTGAATCCTAAGGGAGAGGGAGACATAAACTTGGTGGTAATGACTAATAAAGGCTGGTGCACAGTAAGAGAAACTGAGGGAATGGCTCTAATGGGGCCCAGCAACAGTCTTCATAAAAATGTAGAAAGGAAGCCAGGCCATAAATCACATGGTCTTTGATGTCTGTATACTAATGCCCAGAGTATGGGAAACAACCCTGTTATGTTTTTGGTGCCAGGTCAAGACTTTCCTCTTCTCCCAGGCATTTTAAACAGCATTTGAATAACATGTGTTTTTAACTTGCTTATCGGCTTTTATGGGTTTTAATGGTTTAAATTTGTATATTTGTTTTTAATGTTCTTAATGGCTGTAAACCGCCCAAACAGCTTCGGCTATGGGCCAGTATATAAATGCAATCAATCAATCAATCAATCCAGGAGAGTAAATATGACTTGACAGGTATAACTGAAACTTGGTGGGATGACTCCCATGACTGGAATACAGCGATTGAAAGATATAACTTGTTCAAAAAGAACAGAAAGAATAGAAAGGGAGACAGAGTCACACTATATGTTAAAAATATATATTCCTGCACAGAAATGCAGGAGGATGAGCTTGGTAGCTCCATTGAGAGTATCTGGATTAAAATTAATGGGGCAAGAAATAAAAGGAACATGGTGGTTGAAGTCTACTACCGACCACCCAGTCAAGGAGAAGACCAGACAAAAACTTTTGAAAAGCATATTGCCAATTTTTCAGGGAGTAGTAATGGGGGGCTTCAATTACCCCAATATCTGTTGGGAGACAAATTCTGCCAAACATGGCCCCTTGCAAGAAATTCCTGACTTGTGTTGGAGATAACTTGCTCCTATAGAAAGTTGTGGAAGCAACTATCCTTGACTTGATTCTAACCAATAGAGATGGATGAAGTGGCAGTTACGGGGACTCTGGGGGAAAGTAACCATGCTATACTTGAGTTCTTGATTTGAAAGGAAGTAAAAGCTGAGAGTAGCCATACACATACCCTGGACTTCAGGAAAGCTGATTTTAATAAACTCAGAACAATGGTAAGTAAGGTTCCATGGCAAGTGAACCTAATGAGAAAAGGAGTCCAAGATGGCTGGGAGTTTCTAAAACAGGAAATTCTAAGGGCACAATGGCAAACAATTCCATCAAGGGAAAAAGGAGGAAGACAGCAGAAGAAGCCAATGTGGCTTCACAGAAAGCTTAGAGATGACCTGAAAACAAAAAAGGACAAATACAGGAAGTGGAAGGAAGGCCAGGCCACAAAGGAAGAGTATAGACAGGGAGCATGTAATTGCAGGGATGGTGTCAGGAAGGCTAAAGCTGAGAATGAGCTGAGGTTAGCAAGAGATGCCAAAAGCAGCAAAACAGCTTTCTTCATACATCCATAGTAAGAGACCAAGAAAAGAAATGGTGGTACAGCTTCTTGATGAGGATGGCAAAATGTTATCAGATGACAAAGAAAAGGAAGAAGTGCTCAATTCCTATTTTAGCTCAGTCTTCTCCCAAAAGAGGGTTTATGACCCTCCTGGCTAATGTGTAGTTTAAGGGACAGGATTGCTGCATGAGCCTGATAGATAAATGATCAAAAATATCTAATCACTTTGAACAAATTCAAATCTTCAGAGCCCGATGAACTGCATCCTAGAGTATTGAAGGAACTGGCTGAAGAACTCTCTTAACCGCAGTCCATTATATTTGTGAAATCGTGGAGGATGGGTGAAGTGCTGGATGACTGGAGGAGGGCGAATGTTGTCCCTACCTTCAAGAAGAGCAAAAAGGAGGAACTAGGGAACTACAAACCAGTCAGCCTGACATCAATCCCTGGGAAAAATCTGGAGCAGATTGTAAAGCGGTCAATGTGTTAGCACCTTGAAAACAATGCAGTCATTACTAGAAGCCAACATGGATTTATCAAGAACAAATCTTGCCAGACTAACCTTTTCTAATTTTTTAATCGGGTAGCCTTCCTCATAGACTGTGGGAATGCTGTGGGCATAATATATCTCTACTTCAGCAAAGCTTTTGACAAAGTGCCCCATGATATTCTGACTTGCAAGCTAGCTAAATGTGGGCTGGATGGAACCACTATCTGGTGGATCCATAGCTGACTACAGAATCATACTCAAAGAGTGCTTATCAATGATTCCTTTTCAAACTGGGGGGAGGCAACAAGAGGGGTACCACAGGGCTTGGTCCTGGTTCCAGTGCTCTTCAACATTTTTATTAATGACTTGGATGAGGAGGTGCAGGGAATGCTTATCAGATTTGCACATGATACACAATTGGAAGGGATAGCTAATACCCTGGAAGACAGAAACAAAATAGAAAGGGATCTTGATAGGCTGGAGCATTGGGCTGAAAACAACAGAATGAAACTTATCAAGGATAACTGCAAAGTTCTCCACCTAGGAAAAATAAACCAAATGGGGGATACTTGGCTCTGCAATACTACATGTGAGAAGGTCTTGGGATTGTTGTTGATCACAAGCTGAAAGTGAGCGAACAGTGTGATGTGGCTGCAAAAAAGGCAAATGCTATATTAGGCTGCATTAACAGAAGTAAAGTTTCCAAATCGCGTGAAGTATTGGTTCCCCTCTATGCAGCACTGGTTAGGCCTCATCTTGAATACTGTTCAATTCTGAGCACCACACTTTAAGAAGGATGTAGACAAACTGGAATGGATTCAGAGGAGGGCAACAAGGATCATTAGGGGACTGGAAACAAAACCCTATGAGGAAAGACTGAAAGAACTGGGCATGTTTAGCCTTGAGAAGAGAAGACTTGAGGGGAGATCTGATTGCACTTTTCAAGTACTTGAAAGGTTGCCACACAGAAGAGGGCCAAGATCTTTTCTTGATCATCCTAGAATGCAGGACATGGAATAATGGGCTCAAGTTGCAGGACCCAGATTTTGACTGAACATCAGGCAAACCCTAACTGTTAGAGCGGTACAACAATGGCAGCAATTACCTAGGGATGAGGTGAGCTTTCCAACACTGGATGCATTCAAGAGGTAACTGTCAGATATCCTTTAATTTGTATTCCTGCACTGAGCAGATGGTTGGACTTGATGGCCTTATAGGCCCCTTGCAATTCTATGATTCTATAATTTTATGATTCTATATTGTTGTTACATTTATTTGTTACCTCTGGCTGTCTGGGCCAACAATGCTCCTCCCCCCCGTTGTTATTTAATAATGATTTTAATGATGAGATTATCATTATTTTGTGTTTTTTATATTTTGTTAGCCACTTTGAGCAACTCCTTTGAAGTGGGATCTAAATTGGTGTATATATAAAATAAGGCCACATCAAAGCACCCCAAGCAAGCTAAGTTAGTTTGGAACATCAGGCAGAAAATCCCACAGGGACCTCTTTGCCTCCCTGGCAGTAAAAACATGATGATATAAACCACAACAAATTAAATAACTAGCAGTTTGCTGCTCTTTTGTGACATCCCAAATCAGTTGTCTGTCATTCTGCCCACTCTGCTGTTTTGCAAAAATATAAATATATATATTTTTTCTTTAAAAACCAGGTAATTTGTGCTCTCTTATAGGATAGAGAAGTGCAATATAATTACAGCAGACAGGCCAATGGAGCGATTTAAAGGCAACAGTTTGGATCTCCAGCTTGTTAACCCTGCCTGTGCTGTTTTTGAAGAGAGCCCAGTTATTCTAAAGCAGGGCTGCAGATCCCTAGGGCCATCAAGATGTCGCTGGACTCCAATTTCCATGAGCCCCAGCCAGCATGGCAAATTGTCAGGGATGATGTGAGTTGCAGTGTAGCAACAGCTGAGGGAGCCACAGGTTCCACATCTCCATTTTCAAGGCATGTCCACATAGGAACCAGGTTCACTTGAGTAGCTTCTGGGAGGGTGAAAGTTGTTCACATATGCCTGCTTATCACTCATTGCGATGTTTTGCATTTGTGAAACAGCCATCACATCAATCAGCAGAGTGGGAGCTAGCCCACTGCCTGACATCATATCCAAGATAATTGTTTGAGGCAATTCATTAGCCATGAGAAGCTGAGTAAGCAAGATGGCCTTGATTCCCATAGCCACTGGCCTTGGTCCAATTGCAAGCGTGAGTGTGTACAGCCCTATCAAATAAGCAGTGGTTGCATTATACCAGTTTGCAGCCATCCTGAACAACTGCTGAGTATGAAGGCATCTAACTTGACAGCCTTGTGATGGACATGTAGATCCAGTGACTGGATTGGACTGGGCAATCCTCTTCCAACTAGGGACAAGCATGAAGGATCCTGGTTCAGCACAGAAATGGCACTTAGTTGGACTGGGATCATTTTCTCAGCTGTAAAATTATTTGAAACTGCTGTAAGAAACATCTCTTGATTCCCTCTTTGTGTGTATGTGTGTGTATGCAGATAAGTCCATAATCATAGCCAATATGTACACAAGACAGGTATATTTTCTCCTAGGTATATGTGCTAAAAGCATACATGATATGCTAAAGATGTACATGATGGTTAGGTTGTAGAGAAAAGAATTTTTGCTCTACAAAAATTTAGAAAATCCTCTCCAAATCTATCTCCTCATTATTATCTTGAGATGTGGGTCACTTGCTTGCTGAATCACGGCAGAAGGACATTAGCTATGGGTTATTGACCCTATCTTAGCAGAGCTTAATTTTCTTTTCATGACATGAAATCTGTTGGTTTCAACGTCCAGTGTCTAATTTCTCTGTAATGAATAGGTGATTTAGTCTGAGGTGTTAACTTGCTGAATGGCATTAGAAGTTGGATTACCAGTCTGAGCTTTGCACAACCAGGATTTTGTTGTGTTTCCTCTCCTAGTCAATACTGAACTAATCACTCTGTAAATATATTTTTCTTATGATCAATTCCATATTGACTGGAAAGTTAGGTAAATTAGAGCCCGAAATAGAAAGATTACTCAGGCAGAAACAGCAGGAACTTTATTTGGAACTACCTTTTAAAATTATGTTCAGGACTCTCTTGCTAAAGTGAGGTGTCATAGGGCTGGTTCACGCTGGAGCTGAACCCTGTTTTAAAGGTGAAGCTTTTCTCATTGCGATGGAGTTTAAAGGTTCACACTTTTTACCTTATATGAGCCCTCAATCCGCTGTTTTGCATTCATACTGAAGGGGAAGGGTTAATCTCCCAGCTTCCTAATGACCACGCCCTCTTAAGATCAAACTATCTCTTCCTCTGGTTACCTTGGCACCAAGCATGCTCAGTTTGTTCCAGAGTAAAAAAAAACAAAGGGAGGAGGAGGGAGCGGGCGTGGACTCACCAAAGCATCAGAGTTAAGCGTCTGCAGGCTCCTAGAGATGCAAAGCTCAGATGGTTTTTCCTTCCCTTTTCAGATTAAAATTGGATTGATTTGCTTCGGATTTAAGGGAGAAAGCAGCGACTTGCCTTCCCATGGGCTGAAACGTCATGTAAACTCAGCAAATTTAACAGGCATGCGAGTAGCACCATCTCGGAGTAAGTCCCCATGTGAATGAGCCCATAATTTAGTGAAAGAACATGTGTCTTATATACAGCAAGTCCCAGGTTTATATTCAGTGCCAGTGTGGTACAGTGGACAGAACACTAGACTAGGGCAGGGGAGACCTAGGTTCAAGACTCCACTCTGCCATGAAGCTCGTTGGATAATTTCCAACCTATCAATAGTTTAATCAATTCTGTCAGGAACTGCTGAACAATGGTAGAGCACCTGCTTTGCATGCAGAAGGCCCCAAATTTATTCTCTAGTATTTCCAGGGAAAGACTGTTGGCTGAAACTCTGGCAAGCTGCTGTCAGGCAATGTAGACCAGCCTTCCTCAATCTGTTGCCCTCTAGATGTTTTGGATTACAGCTCCAAGCAGCGCTTGTAGCATGACCAATGGTCAGGTAACATAAACATCATCATCACTGTTATTCTTTAAATTTGTATGCCACTTTCCCATATAAATATGCTCAAATGGCCCACAGCAGAACAAAAATGCACACAGCTACACCCATAACATTCCAATACTAGATTATTTCAAAACATAACAATCTGACAAACAACTCAGTTTGATTACATGAACATTATAACATTTAAGGTCATCACAAAATGAACTATAAATTAATTAAAGCAGATCAATTAATGACAAAAATAATACACATTCCAAGTGTATTACAAGTAAAAACGAGTAAACAGTCCGTCATCCCAGCTCAGGCGCTACAGCCTCTGCTGGTTGCTGCTGCTGCTGCTGCTGCTAGGAAAGGGTTTGCAGCGGCATCTCCTTTTATCCCTGTTCCAAACACCAGCCAGAGCCTTTCCAAGGAAGTGGCCAGTGCTCACTCAGGTATTGCTGGTATGGAAATTGGGGTTAACACCATCTCCCTTCACCCGCACGCTTGAGCTGCTAGAAAAGTTCCCATGCACTTAAAGTACCACTAGTCCTCAGCAGGGGAGATGTTCCAAGAGCAAAGGGGGGGATACAAGAAAACACTCTGTCACCCCAGCTTCTGCTAGCTCACGGAAATCATGCTGCTGCTGCTAAAAGCTGTGGCTCCAAACATTTGGAGGGCTCCATGTTGGGAAAGGCTGGTGTAGACCATACTGAGATAGATGGATTGGTGGTGAGATTCAGTACAAGGCGGCTTCCTATGTTCCTAATGCGACGTCACTGACTGGAAATGGAAAGAAGCAGCCGCTGTACGGCAAACAGTTGTTTACAGACACCATTGAAATAGCCCCATTTCATGTCATAGTTAACTGTGCACACAAGGTGAACGTAGGAAGCTGAGGTAGACCTTTGGCCCATCCAGCCCAATGCTGTCCATACTGACAGGTAAGAGTAAGAAAGCTGTTTTGCTGCTTTTGGCATCTCTTGCTAACCTCAGGTAAGACAGGTAGAGATAGGGAGATGCCAGGGCTTGAACTTGAGATGTTCTCCATGCAACACATGCACTCTACAAGAGAGTGCACTGAGATTCACCAGCACTGCCCTTACACTGGATACAAGACGGTGACATTTGAGATGCTCCGAATGGTTAGAAAGGGCCAAATGCCCTGATACAGAGCGGTGCCATCTACAGGCTAAAGCACTGCAGATCAATTGGGGCAGGCACAGAGTTAAACTACGGAATTCACTCCCACAAGAGGCAGTGATGGCCACCAACTCAGATAGCTTTAAAAAAAAGTTTAGACAAATGCATGGAGGATAAGGCTGTCAACGGCTGATAGCCATGATGGCTCTGCTCTGCTTCCACAGTTGGAGACAGTATGCTGCTCAATGGCAGTTGCTGAAAATTGCAGAATGGGGGAGTGCGCTTGCACGCAGGTCCTGCTTGCGGGCTTCCCATAGGCATCTGGTTGGCCACAGTGAGAATAGGATGCTTGAAGAGATGCATCACTAGGCCTGATGTATTCTGACATACACACCACCAAAACCAAAACAAAAAAGGAAATGCATCACCAAAAGAGAAGATGAAAGAGAATATGGATTTGCATAACATTTGCATATGCTAACATATGCATAGATACAAATGTAGAAATAAATATTAATAATTTACACAGAAATACAATACATCCTACCGTAATGGGAAAGACTGTCACCGGATGACCTGTGTGCCTTGCTCAGTCTATGCTGTCCAGGTGCTTACTGCTGATGGGCAACTTCAGGATCCCTTCTTAAGGTTCTTTATCTTTAAATCGGACTTTGACCAGGTAGCCCCTGAAACAGAGGACTTTCAAAACTGTCCCCTAGCAAGCCCTCCAATAGAGGGCTATAAACTAGGCCACGGGGCCACTCAAAGATCAACACCTGTGTGCTCGAGTGCAGCTCCACATAGCACATTGCCTACCTACCACTTGCAGTTCTGTGCCAGCAGCTCTGCGCCATTTCAGCATTCAGTGGCAGAGGGGCCATGGGACTGCAATAGAGGAGGGATGATTCTCAGCAGTATTTAAAGGCCTGGTCTTGGAGAGAGCCAACATAAAATGTCATTAAAAATAGTGCTCTTAAAGATAATTTGGTGTAATTGCTTTTCAGGCCTCAAAATGATGACACCGTTATTATCAGCACAGGCCTGTCAGTCACTCCTGTTTTCTTTTTTAAAGGCAGGGGGGCACCTTTTTCAGCTCGAGGGCCACATTCCCTTCTGGGCAGCCAACTGGAGGCCACATGGTAGTGGTGGGCAGAGCCATAGGCAAAAGTGGGCAGGGTAATGAATGTACATTTTAACTTTGCACAGTAGCCTAGTTTCTACACACCTCAGAGCTTGGAAAAGTTACTTTTTTGAACTACAACTCCCATCAGCCCAATCCAGTGGCCATGCTGGCTGGGGCTGATGGGCATTGTAGTTCAAAAAAAGTAACTTTTCCAAAGCTCTGACCTGTCTGCCATAGCTCTGTCACCAAGTAGTCTCATGTTAATATTTTTATATTGTATTGTGGTTGGGTGACTGAAATAAAATTATTCCTCTTCTTCCCTCCTCCCAAAGCTCTGACCTCTCTCTATCTTCCACCCAGGCAAGCAAGAGGCATTCTCCCACTACCCATGCTCTATCCCAGGGGTTCCCAAATTATAACCCACCAGTTGTCCATGGACTTCATTCTTGTAGTCCACAGTGTGTCAGAGAAGAATGGCAGGAGCAGTGGCTGTGAATAGTGGATGAAGTGGCGTCTCCAGCCTTCTAAGAACCCAGCAGTTCACCCAGAAGTGACCTGGGAGGAAGCCACTTGCAAGGAGTGGAGAGGAATCTGGAGCAATGTTAATGGGAGGCTAAAATTAAGAAGTTTAATCACTATGTAAAAAATAAAGAAGCAATAAAAATGCAGCAAAAAAACCCAAATGGCATCTAGCACGGCATATCACAATGGCTACAACAGGCAGAAAAATCATTACGTGACCTGCGAAGACCCTCAGCAACTTTCAAGCGGTCTGTGGAGAAAAATGTTTTGGAAAACTACTCTAATTTCTACACCATAGTAAAAACATATATAAAACCATTTCACACAATAATGCTGGGGAAAATAGAAGGGAGTAAAACAAGTGTAAAATTATGCATATTGGAGCAAAAAATCTGAATTTCACATATACGCTCATGGGGTCTGAACTGGCGGTGACCGACCAGGAGAGAGACCTCGGGGTTGTAGTGGACAGCACGATGAAAATGTCGACCCAGTGTGCGGCAGCTGTGAAAAAGGCAAATTCCATGCTAGCGATAATTAGGAAAGGTATTGAAAATAAAACAGCCGATATCATAATGCCGTTGTATAAATCTATGGTGCGGCCGCATTTGGAATACTGTGTACAGTCCTGGTCGCCTCATCTCAAAAAGGATATTCTAGAGTTGGAAAAGGTTCAGAAGACGGCAACCAGAATGATCAAGGGGATGGAGCGACTCCCTTACAAGGAAAGGTTGCAGCATTTGGGGCTTTTTAGTTTAGAGAAAAGGCGGGTCAGAGGAGACATGATAGAAGTGTATAAAATTATGCATGGCATTGAGAAAGTGGATAGAGAAAAGTTCTTCTCCCTCTCTCATAATACTAGAACTCGTGGACATTGAAAGAAGCTGAATGTTGGAAGATTCAGGACAGACAAAAGGAAGTACTTCTTTACTCAGCGCATAGTTAAACTATGGAATTTGCTCCCACAAGATGCAGTAATGGCCACCAGCTTGGACGGCTTTAAAAGAAGATTAGACAAATTCATGCAGGACAGGGCTATCAATGGCTACTAGCCATGATGGCTGTGCTCTGCCACCCTAGTCAGAGGCAGCATGCTTCTGAAAACCAGTTGCCGGAAGCCTCAGGAGGGGAGAGTGTTCTTGCACTCGGGTCCTGCTTGCGGGCTTCCCCCAGGCACCTGGTTGGCCACTGTGAGAACAGGATGCTGGACTAGATGGGCCACTGGCCTGATCCAGCAGGCTCTTCTTATGTTCTTATGTTCTTATGAGTAGAAAAAGAAGAAGACCAAACAAGAGATGGATTGATTCCATAAAGGAAGCAACAGTCCTGAACTTAGAAGATCTGAACAGGGTAGTTCACGACAGATACTATTGGAGGTCACTGATTCATAGGGTTGCCATAAGTCTTATGGCACATAACATAATAATAATAATAATACTGAAGGCACATAACAAAATAATAATAATAATAAAATTCCCACCATCATCACAACAATATAAAATTCATTATTAAAGTTTCAAACAAATCACATTGACAGCTAGAGAATATATATATTCCACAAGTGTCAAAAGCTAGGGTGAAGAGGTGCACAATCACAACCGTTGGGCATTGGCTGGGGCAGATGGGCGTTGGAGCCCAAGGACATCTGAAAAGCCACTAGTTCTCATGCAGTACAAACATTTACAATGGTAATAACCCCTGCCATGTGGGTTTGCCAGCCCAGGAAAGTGGCACAAGGGGATGTGTAAACCAGTTCACACAATTTCTGACAGTCAGGGAGCAGACAAGCCCCTGGCAGGCTTGCCATTGTAGCATACTGATTTCAGATTACTTCTGCGTGGGTTTCCTTAAGTATATGCCCTGTTCATTTTAGATAAGCCGAGTGGAATGACATGAACGGCCTTTTACAAGGAGCTGTCATTCGAGGAAAATATTGGCAAAGTCATGTGGGGACAGGGAACAGCATTCTGACTCATCCAGAGCAGATCTTCTGTATGCAGCAGGCAGACCATTTAATGAGGAGAAATAGGAAGCAGGGCAGCCCGTGAAACCACAGAGGAGTCTGAGTCACAGGTGACAGGTCCCCCCTGCCTTAATTACTACAATCTCACAAGTATAGGGGAATGCAAGCCGGAAAATGTCAACAGGCCTCTGGTACTGTGCTGTTATTGTTGTTTTATAAACCTCTTGCAGAAAGATTGGAAGCATCTCCATCAGAGAAGGTGGCAACGTGTGCCAAGGATGGCTCTCCTCCATTGTATTAAATCCTATTAAGAACATAAAATGAGGCTGCTGGATCAGGCCATTGACCCATCCAGTCCTGCATCCTGTTCTCACAGGGGCTAACCAGATGCCCTTGGGAAACCTGCCAGCAGGACTTGAGTGCAAGAGCGCTTTCACCTCTTGCAGTGTCCATCAACTGGTTTTCAGAAGCATACTGCCACTCTATGGTGCCAGAGCACAGCCATCATGGCTAGTAGCCACTGACAGCCTTTTCCTCCATGAATTAGCCTAACCCTCTTTTAAAGCTATCCAAGTTGGTGGCCATCACTGCTTGGTGTGGGAGCGAGTCCCATAGTTAAACAATGTGTTGGGTGAAGAAGCCTTTTCTCTTGTCTGTCCTGAATCTTCCAGCATTCAGTTTCATTGGATGTGAAATAAAGGGTGCAGAATCTCAGGCTTGGGGAACAAATGAAGCCCTCCAGGCCTATCTATATGGTCCTGAGATCTCTCCCCAGACCACACCTCTTCCTCAGACAACCTTCTTGCCAGCCCTGCTCTGTGCCCCGCCTTGAATGCTGTTGCCTCAGTAGAATATCCTTGAATGCCTCTTCCTTTTCTGGATGGAGAAGCGTGTCTCTCTCTCTCCAGAAACCTCTAGTTTTTGTCTGTTTGGAATGTAGCCTACTGAACAAAGGTAAAAACCACATCAGTTGCCCCGCCCACAGTTGCTTTTGGCCCCTCCCACCACTGGCTTGCAGCCCCTGGAAAGTTGCCCATGAGATGGAATGCAGCCCTTGTGCTAAAAAAGGTTGCCTCGCCCCGTATTAAAACGGTGGCTACCGGAAAAAAGACTGCAAGACATATCTATAGGGTTAAGTGAGCAACTCTGTTTTCTGTCAGTTTTCGCAGTGGCCTTTTAATTGTGGCTTGTCAGCACAATTTGCAGGCTTCGAGTAATTGCTGAGCTATTTTCTTCCCAAGAGATTATTTTTATATGCATACACTCTCATTTCAGTTTCTGAATTAGGAAGTTCTAAGAATGGAAGTACTCATCTTTCCCCAAAGATGTACAATTAAAAAAGAGAGAGAGAGAGAGAGAGTGAATGACAGAGAGAGAGAGTGAATGGACAAGTCTTAAAAAGGATGTAGGGCTGAGCCAATCCACTTGAAGCCAATTAGAATGAGTGAAGCAATACTCCACTGCAGTAACATAAACAGAGAAGACAGGCTTGGAAAGGGGAGGAACACAGGGAAGGTGTTAGTCCTCAGAGTTTGAATATTATTCATGAGGTCAGAGACCAACTGACTTGGAATCCAAATAGCCAGTTTTTGTCCCCTTTACCCTCCATCTTTTTTGCTAGAAACCCTGTGGTCCACTGATGTGTTTGTATATTTAGAAAGCAAGAATGTATACTCAGGGTCTCGGAGTGTTCAAAGCAAAACTAATTGGCATTATGTTAGAATCAGAGAATTGGAAGGGGCCTATAAGGTCACTGAGTCCAACCCCCTGCTCAATGCAGGAATCCAAATTAAAGCATAATGTTATCACAAGCAAGCGCTTTCGAAGACATGCAACTGTTTGGAGGATCAAAGCATGGTTGATCCAGACATGGATGTGATGAGCAGACATATCCACTGCTCAGGTGCTATGAGACCCTTGTATAGTATAGACTCTGGAATGCTGGGTTGTATTCAATGCAGCGATATGTGAACATTTAGTCCGTGCAAGGATTTCTGCTTGTGCAACAGAAATTCTTCCCGTTTCCTTTCCCTGCACACTCACTAAATCTATTCTAGGGGTTCCCCTAATCATCTGGAGCAGAGTTGGGGGGGATGTGGGGCCTGTATGGTAGGAAGAAAATGGGGGGAAATCTAATTGTGCAAGCAGAAATCCTTGCACTGATGCGACATTAGTTGAATACTGTCCATTATTTGTGCATTGAGGGAACTGAGATCTTCCTCAATGTGAGAAAATTTTGTTAGATGGAAGGCATGGGAAAATATGTATTTTTTTTAAAGGGAAAGTTCTCTGAAAGCACTAAGCAGGTGGCAGGCTGCTTTTGACAGTTATAAGAGTGTTGAACTAGGTCTGGGTAGGCCCGTGTTCAAATCTCCAGTCCATTATGAAGCTCATGTGTGACTTTGGCCCAGTTCAGCCAATCCCATTCCATGAGGTTGTTGTTCAAGGATAAAATGGGAGAAAACTTGTACACCAACTTGGGCTCCTCTGATATAAATGTAACAAATAAAATAATAGCTTCAAAATATTTCCTACATCCTTATGACCCTCCTGGGAAACATGAAGCTGAAGGGGCAGGACTGTGCCAGATGACTGGAGGAGAACATATGTTGTCCCTATCTTCAGAAAGGGCAAAAAGGAGGAACTGGGGAACTACAGACCAATCAGCCTGACATCAACCCCTGGAAAAACTCTGGAGCAGATTATAAAGCGGTTAATCTGTAAGCACCTTGAAAACAATGCAGTGATTACTGAAAGACAGCATGGATTTATCAAGAACAAATCTTGCCAGACTAACCTTATCTCATTTTTCAATTGGGTAACCTCCCTGGTAGACTGTGGGAATGCTATGGGCATAATATATCTTGACTTTAGCAAAGCTTTTGACAAAGTGTCCCATGAAATTTCTGATTAGCAAGGTAGCTAAATGTGGGCTGGATGGAATAACTATCAGGTGGATCCACAGTTGGCTACAGAATCATGCCCAAAGAGTGCTTATTGAGGGTTCCTTCCCAAACTGGGTGGAGGTAAGGAGTGGCATACCAGAGGGCTTGGCTGGGCCCAGTGCTCGTCAACATTTTTATTAATGACTTGGAGGAGGAGGTGCAGGGAATCCTTATCAAATTTGCAGATGATACCAAATTGGGAGGGATAGCTAATACCTTGGAAGACAGAAACAAAATTTGAAGTGATCTTGATAGGCTGGAGCATTGGGCTAAAAACAATAAAATATTTAACAGGGATAAGTGCAAAGTTCTCCACCTAGAAAAAAGAAACCAAATGCACATTTATAAGATGGGGGATACTTGGCTCTGCAATACTACACACGAGAATTGGGACTGTTGTTGATCACTAGCTCAATATGAGCCAACAGTGCGATGTGGCTGCAAAAAAGGCAAATGCTATTTTAGGCTGCATTAACAGAAGTATAGTTTCCAAATCACATGAAGTATTGGTTCCCCTCTATTCAGCATTGGTTAGGACTCATCTTGAGTAGTTGGTCCAGTTCTGGACACCACACTTTAAGAAGAATGCTGACAAGCTGGAACAGTTTTAAAGAAGGGCAACAAGGATGATCAGGGGACTGGAAACAAAGTCCTATGAGGAGAGACTGAAAGAACTGGGCATGTTTACTTTTAAGAAAAGAAGACTATGAGGAGATATGATAGCACAGTACTTGAAAGGTTGCCACACAGAAGAAGGCCTGGATCTCTTCTAGATTGTCCCAGAGTGCAGGACACAGAATAATGGGCTCAAGTTGCAGGAAGCCAGATTTCGATTGAACATCAGGAAAAGCCTCCTCACTATTAGAGTGCTATGACAATGGAACCAATTACCTAGGGAGGTGGTGGGCTCTCCAACATTGGAGGAATTCAAGAGGCAGATGTCGAATATGCTTTAATTTGGATTCCTGCATTGAGCAGGGGGTTGGACTCAATGACCTTATAGGCCCCTTTCAACTCTACTGTTCTATGATTCTATGAAGGTTACTGTGTGGTCATGGGACACTGTTATTCTTTTCTCTCTGGCAGAGAGAGGTGCAGAGACAAGTTTCCAGGTGCAACACTAAACTATGGTTTAGTATTTTATACACTAACATTTGGCTTGTGTTCTTCCTCCTGCTCCTCCTCTGATGCAGACAAATGATCTGAATCTTTCAAACTAATCAGAGTACCTTGTTACATCTGAATTTGGAGAACAATGGTTAATTCAAACAAACCTGGATCAAACCATAGTTTATGCTCTTCATTTGTTTACTAATCAGAGTTTGAATTAACCAGAATCCCCAAAGTTCAGATGTAGCATCTTTCCCTTTTTCCTTTCCTTCATTTAAAAATGGGAATAAAATAGTGTGTGGTTTCAGAGGGCACCCATGCTCTGCTCAATATAAGACAGCTTCCTATGGCTCCATTCCATTCATGTAAAGCAGCTTGAGCAGGAACTGGCAACTGACCAGGGAGACTCTATTGACTGTTTCTAGTATGGCAGTCTCATCGTAAAGCTTTGCATCCTCCTACTCTCCTGATGCAAGTAGCAAAGTCCCCTTTAATATTGGCAAAATAGGTCATGGCTTAATAATGTTGCCCTGATGCAGCAGGTGGCTCACTCTAGGCAATAACTTGGCAGGCACAAAAAGTCTTAGGGCTGCTAGATTGATGAAAGCAATACGAATCATGTGGAGATGCTTGTGGATCTTATAAATAAAATGTTGTTAACAGGAAGCTGATAAATCTGTCCCTAGCCTGGAAATAGCCAAGATTTATTGAACACAGTTGTATTCCCCCCCCCCGCTTTCTCCCAATTGTGCAGGGGCCGTATAACCCATGTAATCAAGACATCTGCCCCATGAGATAGGTTAGTCTGGGAGACAATTACTTGCCCAGGGCTTCTTAGTGGGGTTTATGGCCAAGTCACGATTTGAACCCAGATCGCCACTGTTTAATGCCATCCTCCAAATGACAGTAGCTCTCATGTTTAGCCTACTTTTTGGTTGCTCTAAAGAAAAAAAAATACAGTACATATGAAGAGATAGAACTACTCTGCACTGAAACAGAACATTTGTCCACACATAGCCCAGCTTTATCTATTCTGTCTGCAGCAGTTCTCCAATGAAGAGTCAAAGACATTGTTAGCAGCAAGAAAGCTTTCTTTAAAAAAAATGGCAGTCTTGTCCAAATGAAGAGAACAAAAAAGGATCGGGGGGGGGATCCTGGAAATTACAGGATGGCTAGCTTAATGTCAGTCCTGGGAAAATTGGTGGAAAGTATTGTTAAAGATAAAATAAGCAAGCATATAGAAGAACAAGCCTTGCTGAAGCAGGACCAGTATAGCTTCTGCAAGGGTAAGTCCAGTCTCACTAGCATATTGGATTTATTTGAGAGGTCAACAAGCATATAGATGGGGTGCTTCAGTTGATATAGTGTACTTGGACTTTCAAAAAGCTTTCAACAAGGTACCTCAACAAAGACTCCTGAATAAGCTAAGCAGTCATGGAATAAGAGATGTTCTCTTGTAGATCAGGAAGCAGAGTTAGGAATAAATGTACAGCTCTCCCAATGGAGGGATGTAGAAAGCGGAGTCCCCCAAGCATCAATATTGGGACCTGTGCTTTTTAACTTGTTCATAAACAATGTAGAGTTGGGGTAAACAGTGAGGCGGCCCGGTTTGCTGACGATACCAAATTCTTCAGGATCATTATAGCAAAAAGGGATTGTGAAGAGCTCCAAAAGGACCTGTCCAATGAACCTCTGAAATGCAAATAGTGATAGTTCAATCATATAAACATCTACCAGAAGCAAGCATGTTAAGTGGGGCTTATTACCAGTTAAGTGGGTCTGGAACTGTAGCAAACAACTCTTTTACAATCATCCATCGGAAGTGGAAAGGTGAACAAATACACACACAGACACACACAAAATACTATTTCAAAGGCAAGAAGATACTTGTGTGAGATAAACTTTCAGTTTATGTTTTGACAGCTAAGGAAAATACTTTCAAATTCTGGTCTGAAAAAAAGTAATTGGCTTCATTTGTTAGTCTTCAAAGTGCTTTGATGGTAACACGCCCTGGTGAAATGAATGGGACTCAAGTGCACACAGAATGGTTTATGGATTGTAAGTAGGGTTGCCAGGTTCAGGGCCTGATCCTGTATCTTTAGGAGAAGAGAAAGTCAGTGACTTCCGGGAAGGGTGATTCGCCTGTGCTGCCTCTGAGACAAGCTCTTGTCTTAGATGAAGTTTTTTCAGCTTTAATCAGTCAGAATGTTTTTTTTTTGACTGGTTAAGATTTTCTCCCGGCCAGGGAGAAACGTGAGATTAACCACAAAGCCTGTTTTTGTTGGGAGGACTGGATTTCATTAATTTATGAGAGAAAGTTCAGCCAGCGAATGCCAGACGGACTTCCATCAAAGCTCTTGCTGATTAAGCGACACGTTTATCTTTTCTTCAAAGAAAAACGAACTAACAGGCAAGCATCCTTCTTTCCATTTTTTTTTACTTGGTTTAAATTGTTGCACCAAAAAGAGATTTGTCAATGAATCAGCTATAAAGAACTGGGTGAGTTAAAAAATTTCTTTTTCACTCACGAAACTAAGGAGGAAAGAAATCGAAAAAAGCTTATCTTTGTTTTTATTGCAAAAAGCGGGCCTGGAAGTGCATTCTAAAGATATTAACGGAAGAGGGATTTTTATTTCGAGGAGGGGAAAAAAAATAAACAAATTTGATTTATGAACTTTGGAGTATCATGTCTGGAACTATTTTTTTTGGTCTATTTCATTTTGACGAATCTGCTTATTCACGACGCCACTAACTGTTTGAAGCTGGGAACTAAACTTGTTTTGTTTTCCTGAATATATAAGAGATAAGACAGGCTGTATTGATGTCTGCAAGCCTGAAACATTAACCCAATTGTGGCTGAAATAATTTTTTGTTTTTGTGGTTTTAAGAATGACAACCAGGAAAGTGACTGAGACCATGGAAGAAATTATGTTTCAGAAAATAACGAGTGAGATTGAGATAATGAAACAAACCCTGAGACAGGGCAGACAGGAGATGAAAATTGAACTTAGCAAAATGATGCAGGAATTTAAAAAAATAGGGGATTCTGTGAAAGAGGATTTTGATGGAATTAGAGATGAGAAAAGAAAAATTAAAGGGAAGATACAAGCCATGGAGACTGGAACAAATGAGGAATTGGAAAAAGATCTGGAGTTTACGGATGTTAGAAATAAAGTTTACTGTTTGGAATTCAACGTTGTCTCTGAAGAAACTAATGAAGATATTAGTGATAAAGTTATCAACGTCTTGGATAATTTTCTTGACTGGAATGATGTGATGGAGCTTGACATAGAAAAAATCTATGGAATTAATTACAAATATGTGACAATGGAAAAACTCTTAAGAGATGAGCCAGTGCATTTTGTAAAAAAGAAGAGCAGAGAAGTGACTTTACAACAATATTTCAGCAACATATTTAGAATTGATGGCAAGGACATATTTGTGAAGGGGGAAATTCCCATCAGACTCTTGTTATATGACTATGGCTATGACAGCAAGATCATCATGAGATACTGATAATGGATGAGTGGATACTGAAACCACTGGATTTAACAGGACTATTGAAGATGGAATTAATATTGATAATGGAAGAATGGTTATGGAAATTATTGGACCTAATAGATTCGACGAGATGGATTAATCGATATGTTTATTCGGATTATGGCTATGACAACAAGATTATTATGGGATACTGATAATGGAAGAATGGCTACTGAAATTACTGGATTTAACAGGATTATTGAAGATGGAAGATGGAATTAATATAGATAATGGAGGAATGGCTATTGAAATTACTGGACCTAACAGATTTGAATCAAGATGGATTAAGCGACATGTTTATTTGGAGAAAAATTGAAAGATACATCTCTCAAGGAATTGAAATCTCTTTTGGACTTTTTGTGGAAAGAATAAAGTAATGTTTATGAGATTTGATGATTAATTAAGATAACTACTGGAGGAAAGTGATTTTGTAATATAATTTTAGAGACAGGATTGTTATATATTGTAGACTTATGGTTGATCTGCGACAAATCAGAAGTCAACATTTTTTTTTGTATAATTGTTTTTGTTTTGTGTTGTTTTTTTGTTTTTGAAAATTTGAATAAAAATTAATTAAAAAAAGGAGAAGAGAAAGTCAGCCAAGTGCAGATGTTCTTGCAACACTGTAATGAGAAAAACCACAAAGTGGAATTCTCCCTTCCCCCTGCACAACTTTTAAAGATACAGATGACCTCTTGGAGACCAGGCTTGGCAACCAAGAGATCTTCTGTATCTTTGCACGGGGAAGGGAGAATTCCACCTTGTGGTTTTTTTCCATTACAGTGTTGCAAGAATACCTGCACTTGGCTGACTTTCTCTTCTCCTAAAGACACAGGATCAGTCTCAGGACCTGAACCTGGCAACCCTAGAGCATAGCCATCATGGCCAGTAGCCATTGATAGCCTTCCCACCACACAAGCTGACTCTCTACAAAGAGAGAAAGCAAGAAAGAGTCCTGAAGCACACTCGTTTTACAAGCTAAGGTTAGTTCTCCAATTGCTGGCCTTTGCCAAGTTCAATGACAACTCTCACAAAGTGGCACTTAAGCATATTTTAGCATTTCCTGTCTGTGCCTAATGATATTGTGCTGATCTAGATTATAATAGTGTGTAGGTGAATTATTTTTTACATTCAGTTCCATTGTTCTATGCACCAGGCAGTAAAGCCTCTGATAACAACTGGCTGACCTGGTTTGGTGGCTCAGTGTGTTCAGTTGCCCAAGTAGCAAAGTAGTTTGCACACCACGAGGAAAGGGAAATTGTCATTTGGGGTTGGGTTAAAACTTCACACAGGAACAGGCTGAGGACAGGGAAGAGGCCTTGGGATGTAGGGATAAGGGTCACAGGGATTAGAAACATGGAGACACCTTTCATTGATACTGTTAGCATTACTGCAGGCTTCCCAAGAGGCAGGGTCAAGGGGAAGAGTAGAGAAGGGGCCATCAGGATGAACAGCTCAGTGCCTCTGTTCTTTGCTTGTTAGTTTGGATTGCCCAGTTAATTATGAGTGAGTTAAAGGCAGATGGCTCTTCCTTCTGGAGGGACTTCCTTGAACCTTTGGTCGCTCCCAGCTCTGTGACCCTACCTAAACATGTGGCATAGATCTGTATAATGGAGGCTTTCGTTTGATAAATATGCTTACCAAAATATTATAGACTGAGGACCAGAGATCCTGTTTTGCATGCTGGGCAGCTACCTTCCTTATTCTGGAACATTTGAGCACAGGAAAAACAAAGAGCATCAAGAGATTCTCTTCTGCAGACCATACCCTTGCTGGTCCTTGTGCAAGTTGGTCCTCTCCCTCCTCTCAGATTGCAACCCATCAGTATGGATGTTTCCTCAAACACTGTCGGTTTCAAGAGGGAACTTTGTACTGCAGAAGGCTGTCAACTTTTCAGCAACACCTTGCACCTGTGCCTTTAACAGCAATTGTATTGTTGGTTTTATTATTTCTATTAGTTTATTATTATCTATTTACAAATCCAATAAATAATAATAAATTAAAAGAAACAATAAAATCAATCATACAATTGCTATTAAAAAGGCACAGATAAAAAGTGTTGCTGAATACATTCTACATTTCAAGTCAAAGATTACCAGATGTAAGCAAGTAATAATATTTATCTTCCGGTTTTGAAGAGTTTCATTTGCTGATATCTGCAAATCAAGAAACTGTTATATGTGAAAGAGCAGATCAGGCTGGATTGTTGTCCCTCCCCCCATTATTTGGCACCCTAAGTGAACGTCACCCTTGATGGTTAAACCAAAAATTAAACATCAGGCTACCTAGCAGTACCTGTGTTCTGTGCCAATGCACACCATCATTCCAAAGACTTTAGAGGCTGACTATCTTCCTTTTCAAATCCAGCTCTGTCCAGTTTGTTCTGTAGGAGCACCAGGTAATTAAATTGCAGCTGGTTTTTATTTATTATAACTCCCTGTCTGACTTGGCTTGGAAAGCAAAGTGTCAATGCCTTTGAATTATCTGTCTGTGAGGCTGCATTCTGCATTCTACAAATGGTCTATTATTGCAGATCCTAGCATTAAATATTTAGATGTTTAGAAGTTGCAGCATGTGTTATACTTTTGGCTCGGATTTGGTGGATGGAATAGGCGTGGTCTGACAGATGCTTGAGAAACCTCTCTCTCTCTCTCTCTCACACACACACACACACGCTCACACTCACACACACCAGTTTTGCTGTCCCAGGCTGGCATCAAAGAATATGATGTTTGTGCATTCCTTTGTGGGTCATGTTCAGTTTGGTGGATATGCTTGCTTTTAACAAAGCCATGCAAAACATCATGGCAGCTCAAAGTGAGCAAGTACAATGCCATGAATAAATATGTATAGGGTACAAGCCAGAAAAATCTGTCCGCCTTCTCACCTCAGCAGTTAAGGACCTCATTAGAATGAAATGTATGCTTCAGACTGTACTTCCAATTGCACTCAAAGGACAATGCTTTTCTGCCCTGGTTTGTAGACACGGTTTAGGCTGTATGTGCTTTCAAGTCAGCTGTAATTAGTGCTTTTTTTCAAAACAGCATTGTCAACATAAACATACACAGCCAACCAACATAAATGCAGATTGTAAAAAAAAATAAAAGAAGAGGTTTGTGAGAAGAAGTTTAGCCTCACTTCCGGGCTCAGAGAATGCACACTTCAGGGTCGCAAACACAACTCTGTGGCACTGCAGGTCTAAGAATTATGCACAGCGTGAAGAGTTCGCTTCAGCAGGTTCTGGCAGCTGAAGCTGGTGAGGAAAATAGCATGCTTGTACTTCAAAAGGGAGTCCCTCTGTTCTTGAGGCTAAATTCTGAGAATTTCCCAATTTTCCCTCCCAGCCCCATGCCACCCGGTTATCTTTATGGCTATGATTGTAGCCTTCAGCTCAGAAGGAGAAGATGAAACACAGCAGGTCGGCACACTCTCACCACTGCCAAACAGAATTATTATTCCAAGGGGTGTGTGCTTGTGTGTGTGCATATGAGTGCCTCTGTGTCTGCACACAGAATTTTCTTATGTTAGTTTCTGAGTTTCACCCACACATTGTTCATGTCATTCCTTCTTTTCCCTAATACCAATGGGCAAAAACAACAACAACCAGCAAGGGTCTCTGGTGTCATAATGAGGGAGCTCCATACACCCCTGTGATAAGGCATGCTTGAAGAATTTGATTTTTGAATTCTAGTATGACGGGATCCAATTCCCCACCTCCCAGTCTAATGGGCAAATCAAATGGTAGCTATCTTTCAGATTTTGCGCTTCTCCAGTTTTGCAACACAATCCCCAGCTTAAAAAATTTATGAAAATGCATCTAAAGTGTGCTTTTGAGATCAGAGAAAAACATCATCTGTCCTACAAAAGCAAATATATGTATTTGGTTTTTTAAATCTGTTATGCCTGGTTTCACTGAATTGTATTTTACTGTATTTTATTTTGATATTGTTGTTTTGATATAGTGTTTTTTAACTTGCTGTCCACCATCCTGCATGATGCATAAGCATTAGAAGGGTGTGTGTGTGTATTTTTGTATATGGTAAAGTATGCTCCCCACCCCACATTTACATGTGAATCTCTGTGCAGATTTCTTTTCTTTCTTTTTTTTTAAGCACTGAAATGGGACCGAATGAATTTTTTAATTACACATGTAAAAGCAACATGGACTGGAAATTGATCCATAAATCCCTACCTGCAGTACTGGGATGAGGCTCAACAGTGGTGCCTCTGCACTGTTTATATACTCTAATCAGGCCCACAATTACCTGGGTTCTGTTAGCTGTCATGGTCCTAGGCTGTGATGACACATATGATGAAGAAGGATGGGGGCAGAAGCCATGCCTTGAGAGCACCTTGGAAATACCAATTGTACTGGAGATTCCTGCAAGAGGAGAGTCCCCACAGCTAGCACTGCCAGTTTTTGCTTTACCTGAGAAGGCGGCCTAGTCCCCCTCCAATGAATCCTCCTCAGAATACTCCATGGTGGTGGGTAGGTACCCTCACACTGTCACTCAACAACAAGCAGCATAAGGGGCCTCTCCAGCCCATTAGAGCTAACACTTGAGAAACAGGGTGTGGCTCTTTAAGTGCAACACCTTCCCTTAGAGAAAGAGGCAATCCACTGGCTGCAGAACTATTTAAAGTCTACAGTTTACTCCAGAACATTGCTGGAGCAACAGCTATTGCTTTGCATGTCATGCATGCAGCCTTTGATTCCTGTTCCACAGGGATCTGTCCAGGGTCCTGAACTAATGCAACTAGCCTGCCCTGCTGCTTTTGGCAGCATCCCTGCAGGGTCCTTGCCTGGATGATTTTGAAGTACAGTCTTCCAAAGCTCAATTTTGGATCAGACTCAAGACTTTGCCAGAGCCTGCACCTGGGTTGAAAAATGTTTCTAGATTGGGAATTTCTAGGAAGGTTGCCAAGCAAAGGGCAGACATTGATCTATCAGCGCAGGAGATTGGGCTTGTACAATGTACTGGTAGAGTTGCAAACTCTTGAAATGAAAACTTTTAGTCCCTGGGAGAGCCCAGACTGGCAATGGAGCCAGGGAAGTCTATGATTTATGGCAGAACCAAGATCGGACTCTAGTGCAAAATCTGCCTATTCACTGAAGGTATATAGGTTTTTTAAATGGTGATGAGGGGCAGGACCATGAACACCACTGGCAACAGAATGCTTATGGGGGCTAGGCAGCTTGATCATATCACATAAACTTTGCAACATTTGCACTGGTTACCTATTCATTTCCAGGCTCAAAGTTGTGAAGGGTTGGAACAAGGTTATTTGAAGGACTGTCTGTACCCATGTAAACCAGCCCAGGCCCTAAGATTGGCATCAGAGGCTTTGATCTCTGGCCTGCTACTGCAGGCCACTGATGGCTACTAGTCATAGTGGCTGTTTCACTTCCTCCAGAATCAAAGGCAGCATGTCTGAATGCCAATTGCTGGGGAACAAAGGCCAGAAAGGGCTTTTGCCCTCACATCCTGTTTGTGGGCTCCACAAGACATCTATTTGGCCACTGTGGGAAACAGGATACCATAACAGAGGACTTTGGTCTAATTCTGCAGGAATCTTCATAAGGTCTATCAAGTTGCTAAGTACCAGGGACAGGGCCTTTTCAATGGTGTCCCCATACTTGTGGAATTACCTCCCTTGAGAATTTTGCTTGGCCTTTTCCCTTACAACTTTTAAGCCAGGCTGCTCCAGCCTGGTGTCCTCTGACTGTTTTGGACTACAGTTCCCATCACTGACGACTGATGGCTGGGGCTGATGGAAGATGTAGTCCAAGGCTGGCAAAGGCTGAGGCTGATGATCCAGTCATTGTTAGGAAAGAGTTACCAAAGACAGAAGTAAACGACAACTCAAGTTGCAGATTTAAGCATGCTGTAGATTTAAGCATGCTGCAAACATTTACAAAGTTTGATGTTTTGTTCAGGCTTCAAAGGCTTATAGAACTGAAATATATGCCATGTAGTCAACACTGAAGTTAGCAGTCCAGTCTAATATGGATAGCTGTTGTCATATTTCAGAGAGAGAGAGAGAAATCTGAAACAGCTATGATGATAGATTATGAAACAATTTATGTTGGTGGGCAAGCATGCAAATTGCAAATGTAAACTGTACTTTTTATGTGCACATTTCTAAAAGTACAGTTACATCCCCATAGTTCATGACAGATGCTATTGGAGGTTGCTGATTCATAAGGTCGCTGTAAGTCGTAATTGATCTGAAGACACAACAAAAATAACACAAAAAAGAATTTTGTCTAATGAAATATATTCACAAATATAATGTTATCTGTAGAATAAAAGTATGCTCGTAATGCATATTGTCTGGTATATAGACTATGGTCTGCATACTAATGGCCTCGGGACAAAGTATAATATTTTTATGCTGCTGAGTCAGCTTGAGCCCAACTTGTCTATCTGGGCTATCTTCTTTTCCATCTATGTGTGCATCATATATGTGCACATCTATTTAAGTATTTTTAGGCAAGACGTACCCATTTCCTAATAAGTGCTGTTCAGCCACTACTGAGAAACTATAATCTTTCCTATTCTTCACATAATGATGATTCACTTCTGTCTGTTTTAGAATGGCAAAATGGAATGCTTCTGATTGACTCACTGCCATACAAGCCCATGGAATCAACTGACCCTTAATCTCAAAACAATCCCTTATTCCATAAAGTGTGTACCAAGGACAACTGGACTCACTTCAGTCTTCCAGACCTGAACAACTGTTTCTATGGACACAAAGCACATAACTAGGCAACTGTGTAGACTGTTGTTCTCTCAGATAGAGAAAAGAACTTTGATCCAAGCATGCATCAGTAATATTCTAACATCTTGTAACTTCAAGAATCCCTCCCCCCCTTTTAAATTTCTAAAGACAAATTATCACACAGTGAACCTAGAATGATTTTAATGTATCTTTTACTTTCCTAGATGCCTGGATTTTTGCCCTGCATTTTCTGCAAACTTCCCCTATGTTCCAGAATTTTGCCTTGAGTATTCAGAAAGTCTGTTTTCAAACTTCTTGACTCATTGCTATTTAAATAACATTATTTAGAGGACCTCATGGTGAAGTTCAGAAGTAACCTCAAGTGTATTAAATAAAAAAATAGATCTTCCTCATGTAAGATCACCTCCTGTTTTCCATTAATCTGTAATCTTTATCTGTTGAGATCCAACTACCCCAGAAAGGTTGTCACTATCAATGAAGCATCAATGCGAAATCTGGTTAGCATACTCCTGTTCCTGTGTGCTAAGTAAAAGTCACCCCAAGAATCTGAAGGGTGTTAACTCGATCAGCCCATCCCACCCCCATTATCAATGCAGCACATCTTGATTTTTACCTATCACTTGGATTGGCAGCAGAGATCTACCAGAAGAGGCTAGGAGAGGTGTGGGGGACCTTTGGCCCTCCAAGATGTTGCTGATCTACAACTCCCATCAGCCTCAGCACACACGTCAATGGCCAGGGATGATGGGAGATGTAGTTCAGCAAAGGAATAAAGGTTCCTCACATCTGGGGTAGAAGAATGATGTAGCCCAGCCTTCCCCAACCTGGTACTTTTCAGACATTTTGGACTACAACTGTCATCATCCTTGACCATTGATCCTGCTGGCTGGAGGTGATGGATGGAGGTGATGAAGATGTAGTCTAAAAACATCTGAAGGACACCAGGTTGGGGAAGGCTGACACAGTCCTTTCATTTTTCTTATGCATTTTCTCCCCACCACTGCCCCTAACTTGCCCCATTCAACTCCATCTGGGGCCAGATTCACCTTACGTAGAATCACCAGTCTCTAGTAACTCAAAGAAGAGTGGAAGTACAAGGTTGTTGTTGTTGTTGTTTTAAAAAGAAGATGCGCAAAAATATCAAGCCTCATTTAAGTCAACATTATTATTCTTTCTATTGTTCCATCAATGTATGTAGAGCTTTATATTGCAACGTAATAAGCAAAAGGCAGGTCCCTTCCCCTAGTAGTTTACAAGCTAAACCAGCCTTTGCCAACCTGATGCCTTCCAGATGGTGTTGGTCTCCAGCTCCCATCATCCCTGCCCATTGGCCATGCTGGCTAGGGCTGATCTGAGGTGAATGTCCAACAACACTTAGAGGGCGCCAGGTTGGTGAAGTCTGGCCTAAACTGAAACAGAATAACACTTCAAGAGATTTGGTACAGTTAGGGACTTGTCTTCACTGTGTTCAGCTGCCAGTCCTCTTAGTTGGTGGAATAAATGGGATTTGAAATGTAGAACATATCTCTGTGGTTTTTTTAAAGAAATAGTTGAGAATAAATTTCATACCCAAGACAGTAAGAAAGAAGCAAGTGTGGCATTGATAAAATAAAGTTCAAGCCTTTCTCTATGGTGCTGCCTTATGAGTACCATTCTATTTTTGCACAGATCTCCACATTCCTGAGCCTCTCTCCAGCAACGGGTTCCTGACTTACAAAATTATACTACAGCACCAGAGGGCTGCTTTCTTGCTGAGGTTTGATATAAAGAAGGTGTGCCAAGGTATTAGAATTCTGACACCACAATTGTTCCTGCTGCCATGGAAGCAGACAATGAAACCCTGCCCCCTTTACTGTGGGAGGGTTGAGTTCACACATTTTCCTTCTTTTAGTAGGGAGAAGCCCAGATAACTCTTGCTGAATTCATCCCTATACACATTTACCTGAGAGTAAACCTCACTGAATTTAACCATAACTTAGTTGTCTGAACAGACATACTTAGGATTATGCTGTTTGGGTTTTTTCTATGGTTTTGCAAACTTTGCTCACTTTTTAGACAGTTTGCTACTTGCGAAAAACATTGCTCATTTATTTGCATGGTCCTCTCTCTTTCTCTAAATTGCCTTCACTTTCCCTTGTGACACATCACAGAATCAAATCTGATTGGTTATGCAGCATTATGAAGTCATACCATTCACTGCATGATCCCTGACTGGGTGGGGTCACTCTTGCAATTAATCTAGGAAGGAGAAAGTAGCAGCTGCCAAGTGAATCAATGGTGCTGAAGACTGGCAAAGAGATGAATCCAAGTATCTGTGGGACTTACTTCTGAGTAGACAGGTTTATGAGCGTGCTGTAAAATTGCTACAGTAAGCCTCAGCATAGAAACGGAAGAAAATTCATCCAAGCTCTGCTATTTAATATTTTCATCTGGCTTCTCCAGTTATGCTATGCCCACATCTCTACAAAGAACTGTCTTGGAGCAAGTCAGGCTCATGGTCCATCACCTACCCTCAAATTTTCTACAGTGGGTGCACCTTTTCAGTATCCTTCATAAACAGAGAGGTAGAGTTTAAATGAAGGCCTATTAATGAGCCTTTAACACACACTCTCTCTCTCTTTCCCTTTTGAAGCTGGAGATTTGTATAGTTGTCCTTGAAGCACTCTCATCAGGAAAGAATTTACCTTAATTTGTACTTGTGGTGAGCTTTGTGGGTAGTTGACCTACAGCAGGGCCAGCCAACATGGTGCTTTCCAGATCTTGTTGTAGTCCAACTCCCATCATCCCTGACTGTTGGCTATCTTGGCTGGAGCTGATTGGAATTTTAGTCCAACAACATCTGGAGGGTGCCATGTTGGCTACCCTTGTGCTATAGGATGATCATGTGACTCACATAGGAGATCAGCTAACCTATAGAAACATCATGTGATCCAGTTAACTGATGTACAAAAATAAACAGACTAAAATGCTTCATATAGTAAGTTTGGGGTGTGGGCAGGGTGCCAACTGGATAAGGGCTTTTAAAAGTGGAATATTACATATGAAAATCTTTCGGGGGCACATGGAAGAGTTCTTCTATGGCTGCTGAACTTTTCAGTCAGACAAGGAGGAAGAGGCCAGTACTGTAATTGGGCTCCCATTTTGAGAACTTTTAGTACATAGCTACATAGGAAAAATCATCAAGCATGTAAACCAAGGGAACTCTGGACAAGGATTGTGTTGCTGTGTAAAGGCATACATTGCTGATGTTTTCCAGAAGCAAAAACAAAAGCAAAGAATGCGTGTGGACGTAAAATCAGGGGGTGGGGAGGATGCAAAAAGAACCCTACACATTATTCTTGTCAGCACCCTTCTGGGACCCGGGTTCGAATCCCCACACAGCCATGAAGCTCACTGGGTGCCCTTGGGCCAGTCACTGCCTCTCAGCCTCAGAGGAAGGCAATGGTAACCCCCCTCTGAATACCGCTTACCATGAAAACTCTATTCAGAGGGTCCCCATAAGTCAGGATCGACTTGAAGGCAGCCACCACTGGAAAGGAAAAAGTGTTGGCTATTAGCACTGTACTAAGATCCACTGTGGCGCAGAGTGGTAAGCGGCAGTAACGCAGCCGAAAGCTCTGCTCACGGCTGGAGTTCGATTCCAACAGAAGGAGGAAGTTGAATCTCCGGTAAAAGTGGTCGAGGTCCACTCAGCCTTCCATCCATCCGTGGTCGGTAAAATGAGTAACCGGCATATGCTGGAGGGCAAAGAAAGGCTGGGGATGGAACTGGCAATCCCACCCCATATAAATGGTCTGCCTAGTAAACGTCGCAAGACATCACCCTAAGAGTCGGAAACGACTCGCACTACAAGTGCGGGGACACCTTTACCTTTATTAGCACTGTAAATGGAAGTGTGTTGATTTAAAACACATACACACACCTAGATATAACTCCAGTTTGTGTCTATGTCCCTTCTGTTGGTGGGACAGTGCCAGAGCCAAACAAGCCTAAGCATCAATGCCCAAAACTGCCTTGAAAGCAGGGAAGGTAAAATAGAGAGAGAGCTGGTCGCTTATCCAGAAGCGGGGGGGGGGGGTATTTCAAATTTGTGGGAAAGCAGTTCAGCATTTCCCCCTCCTAGCAACGTTTAAAAGGCCAGTTCTTGAATACACTTAAGATGGAACTGCCAAATGTGTGTGTGTGGGGGGAAGCATTACATCTGTAGGGCATGTGTTGCGTTTGCTTGTCATGCCTCATAAAAGCTACAGCTCTAAGCACAGGATGACAAGCACCCTGTTTTCTGCAGGAAAGGGATTTGCGCCTTTGGCATGCAATCCTAAAAGAGACACCCATTTAATTGTTTTAAAAACAGTATGTGGTTGTTGCCCTTGCGGTGCTATGACACAACTCTGATATATTGTTGTTGTGGTTTGATTTTTCTAAAAAAACCCTTCATTTTGTTTTATTATGTATTATAAGTTTTCATATTGTATCCTGCTCTGGGATTAATCCCCATTTAGGATGCACACCTTAACGTGGTGAGGGGTTTGAGAGTGTTGAAGAAGCTGAGAGCAATGCCGTCAGGAGTCTAGACCAAGAGGCTAGACTCCTAGCAGGGGCACCCAAGGCGGAATGGTCAAAGCTGAGACACCAGACTAAGATGCATCCAAACTCAGAGGAAGGCAATGGTAAACCACCTCTGAATACCTCTTACCACGAAACCCTATGAACAGAGTATCCAAAATGCAACACGATATAGTGCTGGAAGTTGAGACCCCCAGGTCAGAAGGCACTCACCAAGCTACTGGGGAAGAACAAAGGACAAGTACGAGTAGCGCTGTGACTAATGACGCAGCTGGGTCAAAGCCAAAAGGAAGCCCAGAGGCTGATGCGCACAGATACGAAAGGAGAGCCCAGAGTTGTATGACGCACACAATAGGAACATGGAATGTGAGAAGCATGAACCAGGGAAAGTTAGAAATTGTCAAGCAAGAAATGGAACGCTTCAACATTATAATACATGGCGTGAGTGAATTAAAATGGATGGGAATGGGACATTTTCAATCAGGCCACTACAAAATATTTTATGCAGGAAATGAGAAATTAAGAAGAAATGGGGTTGCTTTAATAGTGAGAAGTGATGTAGCAAAAGCAATTTGGAGCTACAACGCAAGGTCTGAGCGAGTGATATCAATGAGATTAAATGGGAAACCTATTAACATAACCATCATCCAAGTCTACGCTCCAACGTCAAATGCAGAAGAAGAAGAATTGGAGAAATTTTATGCTGAAGTACAGGAGGAAATTGATCACACACCAAAACAAGATATGATGATAATCATGGGGGACTGGAATGCAAAAGTAGGGAACAGAGAAGAATTAGGAATTGAGGGGAAATGGGGCTTAGGAGACAGAAATGAAGCAGGAGAAAGACTTATTGAATTCTGTGAAGCCAATCATTTGTTTCTTATGAACACATTTTTTGAGCAACCAAAAAGACGACTGTACACGTGGACATAATGGTCAATATAGGAATCAAATTGATTATATAATTGGAAACAGAAGATGGAGAAGTTCCATACTTTATGCAAAAACCAGACCAGCAGCAGACTGTGGTACAGATCATGAACTGATCGTATCGAAAATCAGAGTAAAGCAAAGAAGAACAACAAAGCACTCATAATGCCAAAATACAATTTAAATAACATCTCAGAAGAATATAAAGATCAAATAAGGAACAGGTTTGAGGCTTTAAACTTAGTTGACAGAGAACCAGAAGAACCTTGGACTGACGTCAGGTACATTATCAGGGAAGAATGCAAAAAGACAATACCTCTTGTTAAAAAGAGAGAAAGACATCAATGGATGACTGAAGAAACTCTTAAAATGATTAAAGAGAGAAGGAAAGCAAAAGCAAAAGGAGATAGAAACACGGTCAGAACCCTAAATGCAACTATACAACGACTAGTAAGTAGGGACAAAGAAAACTATTACAATAGTTATTGCATAGAAATAGAAAAGGACAACAAAATGGGAAGAACAAGAGTCCTATTCCAAAAGATTAGAGAAATGAAAGGGAAATTTAAACCATGAGTAGGAATGTTGAATAATCAACAGAGAAACACACTGACTGACCAAGATGCAATAAAAGGAAGATGGAAGCAATACACTAAAGAACTCTATAAAAGAGATGCCAGGATGACAGATTCATTCATGGAGGAACCATATGATGAAGAACCAGAAATTTTAGAATGCGAGGTGAAAGCTGCTCTTAAAATTCTAGGAAGAAACAAATCCCCAGGAACAGATGGCATACCAATAGAGTTGCTACAAGCTACTGAGACTGAATCTGTCCAAATTTTGACTAAAATCTGTCAAGAAATATAGAAAACTGGCTCACAGACTGGAAGTGTTCAATATATATCCCACTTCCAAAGAAAGGGGATCCCAGGGAATGCAGTAATTATCGGACTATTGCCTTAATATCCCATGCAAGTAATGCTCAAGATTCTGCAACAAAGGCTCTTACCATATATAGAGCGAGAAATGTCAGACATCCAAGCTGGATTTAGAAAGGGAAGAGGCACTAGAGATCATATCGCAAACATACATTGGATAATGGAACGGAGCAAGGAATTTCAGAAGAAAATCACCCTATGCTTTATAGACTACAGCAAATACTTTGACTGTGTAGATCATGAAAAACTATGGAATGCTTTAAAATAAATGGGGATGTCACAGCATCTGATTGTCCTGATGCGCAACCTATACTCTGGACAAGAGGCTATTGTAAGGAGAGAATATGGAGAAACCGATTGGTTCCCCATCGGAAAGGGTGTGAGACAGGGGTGTATTTTACCCCCCTGTTTATTTAATCTGTATGCAGAACATATCATACGGAAAGCGAGATTGGACCAAGATGAAGGAGGTGTGAAAATTGGAGGGAGAGACATAGATATGCAGACGACACCATACTCTTAGCAGAAACCAGTAATGATTTGAAAAAAATGCTGATGAAAGTTAAAGAGGAAAGCACAAAAGCAGGACTACAGCTGAACGTCAAAAAGACTAACATAATGACAACAGAAGATTTATGTAACTTTACAGTTGACAATGAGGACATTGAACTTGTCAAGGATTATCAATACCTCGGCACAGTCATTCACCAAAATGGAGACAATAGTCAAATAATCAGAACAAGGGTAGGACAGGGGAGGGCAGCTGAGAGAGAACTAGAAAAGGTCCTCAAATGCAAAGATGTATCACTGAACACTAAAGTCAGGATCATTCAGACTATGGTATTCCCGATCTCTATGTATGGAGGTGAAAGTTGGACAGTGAAAAAGGCGGATAGGAGAAAAATCAACTCATTTGAAATGTGGTGTTGGAGGAGAGCTTTGCGCATACCATGGACTGCGAAAAAGACAAATAATTGGGCATTAGAACAAATTAAACCAGAACTGTCCCTAGAAGCTAAAATGATTAAACCGAGGTTATCATACTTTGGATACATCATGAGAAGACTTAAAGGCACATAACAACAACAACAACTGGGATTAATTTTAATGAAGAGGTGGTTAGAAGATGCCTAAAGAAATAAATATGTCAAACCAGGCAGTTGACCAGAAAAAGAGGTATGCTTGCATGATTAAGGGAGGAGTAGACGACATAGTACCCTCCACAACTCCCAGAATCCTCAACTGTTGGTGATGGTGGCTGGGGCCGATGGGAGTTGGGTTCCAGCAACAGCTGGAGGGCACCACCTTGGCTACTCCTGAATTAAGGGCTTGAAATTCGGGGGCTAGGTGGCTTCCTCAGTTTCCCTAATTGCCACTTGTCTCCAGACGACTTTCTGTCATGATGTTCTTCCATTGTTTTGGGAAAGTCATTTTCTTTCGACCTCACTTTCCAATTCATAAAGGGATATAATTTGTTGTTATATTCCTTCAAGTCGATTACGACTTATGGAGACCCTATGAATCAGCGACCTCCAATAGCGTCTGTCGTAAACCACCCTGTTCAGATCTTGTAAGTTCAGGTCTGTGGCTTCCTTTATGGAATCAATCCATCTCTTGTTTGGCCTTCCTCTTTTTCTACTCCCTTCTGTTTTTCCCAGCATTATTGTCTTTTCTAGTGAATCATGTCTTCTCATTATGTATCCAAAGTATGATAACCTCAGTTTCATCATTTTAGGTTCTAGTGATTGTTCTGGTTTAATTTGTTCTAAAATGAAAAATGGAAATGGGCTGCCTCCAAGTTGATCCCGACTTATGGCTACCCTATGAATAGGGTTTTCATGGCAAGCGGTATTCAGAGGGGGTTTACCATTGCCTCCCTCTGAGGCTAGTCCTCCCCAGCTGGCTAGGGCCTGCTCAGCTTGCCACAGCTGCACAAGGCAGCCCCTTACTTGTCCGCAACTGCCAGCTGGGGGCATCTGGGTGCCTTGGGACTATGCAGCTGCACAGGTGGCAGGGTATGTAACCCCTAAGCCACTCACTGTCGGGTGATCTTTAGCTGGCCCTTAACACCCAGGAGACATGAGTGGGGATTTCAACTCACAGACTCTGGACTCCCAGCCAAGCTAGTGACCTTATTTTACAGTGCTAGTAGTATGTAAACAAAGAAGAACCTATAAAGGTTTGGGCATTAGAATCATAGAATTGTAGAGTTGGAAGTGGCCTGTAAGGCCATAAGTCCAACTCCCTGCTCAGTGCAGGAATCCAAATTAAAACATACCTGACAATTATGGTTCAACAGGCTCTTTAAAAAAATGAACAGGTCTAACAAACTCTTTGAGGCGGAGAGAGGTAAGAATTAACTCACAGTGAATTCATAATCCAGTGGCTTTTCAAGCTGAATAATGAGAATTTAAGCATAATTCTGTTAGGTAGTCTTCCCTTCCCTTTGCTTGCAAAGGCTCCATCAGCAAATCCCTTTAACCTCATTGATCAGGGGTGGGGAACCTGTGGCCCTCCAGAAGTTGTCAGACTACACACTCCCATCCTCCCTGGCCATTGAACATGCTGGCTGGGGCGGATAGGAGCTGGAGTACAACAGCAACATCTGGAGGGCCACAGGTTCCTTCTCCCATCTTAAATCAATGGTAGGACTCATAAGACACTTGTGCCAAAAGCAGTGTCAGTACTCTTCACAGTAAGGACAGCAAACCCTTTTGGGCCTCATGGACTGATCCTATTACCAAGTATCGGTTTACCCCTAATAAATCCCCAAGACATTGAGGCTTAGGTGGACTTTACCGGCAGAAGAACTGCGGTTCTTGATTCCTGTGAGGCCAAACAGTAATGAATGAGAAATTAAAGAAAACCACTAGTTCCAAGGCTGTGTTTGGTAGCAGTGCCTTTGTGGAATGCTTCTTACAGAAAATAATAACTCTGTCTATACTTTTACTAGCTAAGTTCCAGCTGAAGGAGGCCATCCAAAGAGCTTAGCCATCATCTTTTCCCCATCTGCGCTTGACTGCCTTTTCATCACAACCCCCAGTGCTTTGCAATGTTCTCTGACACCACTTAATAACTTTGTGACAAACCCTTTTGACATTAATGACTCTGGAAGCTGCGTTCTATCAGTTCTGCTGACTGCAATGGCTCGCTAGAAACGGAAGGAAATAAACTTAATAAACCCCAATGCTTAAAACAGAAATGGGGAACCTGTTGGACTCCCAGCCCCAGACATTGTGGCGAGCGGTCAGGAATGATTGGCGCTCTAGTCCAACAACATCCAGAGGGCCACAGGTTCCCCATCCTTGACTCAGAAAATATCTGGGATGGTAAGATAAACCTTGTTAAAACACAGGAAAGATATGATCAAGCTCCAAATTCCACTGTATTGCTTACTGTCCAATCCAGTGCATTCTTACACAGAAAAAAGTCCCACTGGCTTCAAATGGAGCTTATTCCTGAGTAAGTGTGGACAAGAGCATCCACACTTCATTAGGCACCATACAAAAGGAAGCAGCAACTGGTTCAGGAAGAAACTATTGCCTTTGACTTGGGGGAAAAAAAAAGGCTTGCAAAGACATACAGAAGCAAAATCTCCAAAGCAGACTTAACACTCAAGACATGAGCTTGGAAACTTGTATGGTTCAAAACGCTGTGTCTCTCCTTTGACTTAAAGAAGGGGGTGATGCTAAGAAGAAACTTCTACAGGCAGACAACATTTTGAACACAGAAGAAATGACCTTTTTTCTCTCAAAAATTAAAAAAAGTTAAACAGCAAACCAAGCACCAATACTACAACATTTACACTGAAACAAACAAGGGCAATTGGATGCTTTTGCAAAGTTGAGTTCACACCCCTTCCCCCCCAAATGGGCAGCTCTCTCTTCCGCCCCTTCCCCTGTGAATTATTGATCTCATTGAACAGGGAAAGCGTGCTCGGGCCACGTACAAGCGGTGGCTACTGCATGTGTTTAACTGACCTTATTACCTTTAAAAAATAAATAAATCTGGCAATGGCAACATGACAGTGTGCAAATTGACAGCTTTGCAAAAAGGCATTATGTAGCGCCTCAACCCCCCCCCCCCCGTTTTCTCTAGACCACTGTGCCCCTCGGGATTTCAAAAACCAGGCAATCCAGCAGCCTCAATAAATAAATGGGGCCGGTTTTCAAAACGAGACTCGAGTTGCCTCCAAGAAGACCCGGCAGATCGCTTGCCTTACAATGAGTCCTACAGGAAGGGGGGGAGGGGGGCAACCCACACAAACACCCTCCCCCCGGATAAAAACAAAAACTGGCTGACTTACCTTATTTTCTCCATCTCTGCCGCAGAGGCCTACGAGAAATGAAACAAACAAGGTGCAAGTGAGTGGCAAGGGGGACGCGTTCACGCGGCAGATTTGTGCATAGCTCAGGCGGTCCAACCAGCGGGGCTGCCTTGCCGCCGCCTACGGTCTCCCGAGCGCCGGACCTCGCCCCTGCATGGGAGCAGATATGCACGTTGGCTGCTTTAACTCCGGAAGGACGCCGCCGCCGCAGCGGGCTGCAGAAAGGGCTGGCTATGCCCAGGAGACATGGGCAACCCGGAGAATGACTCAGTGGGTAGCGCCGCCGCGGCGAAGGAGCCGGTAACAGGTCTCTCTGTGTGCCGATCGGCTTTCAGCGGAGAGAAAGTTGCAAGCACAGGGTGGTCCCGTGCAGCAAGAGGAGGAGGAGGGAGAGGCGTCCACACGCAGCCCCCCGAGGCAGCATAGAGGCTGCCGGCTGTAACCATCCAAGCAGTTTTCAGCTTCCCTCCTCCCCCTCCTCCTCGCAACCCCCCCCCAACAAAAAACCACGGAGTTTTAATTCATCACGTTTCCCCAAGATCTCGACAGATGGAGCGCGCACACGCAGAGAGCAGCTTGGGCGAGAGTTTCAGGGATCGCGTTAGGTTCTCCCCCCCTCCCGTCCCCCACCCCGTCATCCAGGGTCTTAATTCAACTCTCTCAAATTAACACGTTCATTCCGGCTTGCCCTTTAAGAACCGCGACGGTCCCTTTGATCCACACCAAGAAGGGAAAGTTTCTTGGCGGAATGTTGTCGGCTTTTTAATTCCTTTCGCTCCTCAGAGCTTGCCTCTCCGCGGATCTATGGTCCCTGCAACGCCACCCCCTTTGCTTCCTGCTTCTTCCCAGACATATCCCCTACAGGTTTTAACTCTCTGGTGTGGGATGAGGGGCGGCGGGGAGCCTCCTTAACCCTTTCCTTCCTGAGAGCTTCCCTCATGTCGTCCACAGCAAGCTGATGCTACGTTCCATCTGGAAAGCGCCGAACACAAGGCTCTGGCGCTTTTACCCCAAGAGGATGTCACTTATATAAAAATGATAAAACCTCCACGCCTTTCATTGCTATGCACAGAACTGTCTTAATCACGGTTTCACAGCTTCTCTCTGCTGCGGAAGCCTAGTCGTTTCATTTCTTTTGATTCGTTTCCCCTTTCAGCCTATTGCATTTTATGAACAATGATAGCTAATGTGTTGAGCTATGAATGGGTCACGGTCCTGTTGGCCACACACCTGCCCCTCAGCATATTGGGCTCATCTTACTCCTTCCATCCCAGATTTATGAATTAGAGAATAAAAATACCAGGGCACGTTTGTGATCCCAACATTTCAAAAGTAGATCTTCTCACCTCCTTTTTAGTCCCATAAAGCCAAAAGATCTCTCATTTACAAGCCTCCTATTTTAGATAGTCCAAACTCTGCAACATATGATGGTTAAGTATGAAAAAAGAAAAGCAGACAGATGATAAAAACAGAGAAATGAAAATCTACATTTCTTTCTTTAATTGCTAATAAATGTCCATCTCTCTCTCTCTCTCTCTCTCTCTCTGCATCCTTCCTGGTCCCTCCCCCCCCTCCCATTCACTTCTGATCATCTCATTACAAGGAGTCCTTCCTCAGGTCCATTGTTGCCTTGGCAATTACTAGCAAAATGCAGAGAGAGTCAAGCAGAACCCATTGATTCATTGATTCCCTTGAATGTGTTTCAGTGTGCAACATCGGAAGTCTTCTCTGAAGGCCACACTGTTGGGTGTGCCGGTTGCAGTGCCAATCCTGTCTAAATCCCAAAGAATAATTGTCTGCATGAATTCTAATACAAGTGGATCCTCAACAAGTGTCTGTGTCAGTGCATTATTAGGGAAAGGGGTGTGTGCTTTTGTGTTCCACAAGCAACCTTCATGTGTTGATGCAGCCCAACCCTGGATTCTCCTACCTTCACTAACATAGAATAATGCCTGTACAGATTCAAACTCCCACCATCAGTGGCATAGTGGCAGATTCAGAAGTGCAGGGTCCCTTCATGATAGTTACAGCCACCACCACCCTTGTTATTCATGCTGGGTTGAAAATGAGATCCTTGTTAACACCTTCTCCCACAACAACAGACATCGCTAGGAGCCAATAATCATGAAAGGGGAGAGCTTTAGCTACTGAAAAGAGTCTTCTCAGTGGCTTACTCCCCTCATTTCAGTCTGATTAGCTTCAGTCAGCAGGAAAGGACAAGGAGGCATGGTAGAAGACACTTCTCAGTGGCTAACTCATTCCCCTTTCATGCTGATTGCTTCATGGGATGCTGGAGACATAGAGACCCTGCTGGGACCCTGCTCCCAAAAAAGTAAAACGTCTAAGACCTCCCCCAAGACCCTGGATGACTACACCCCTGCCCACCTTGCAGTAGTGTGCCTCCCTCCTATGCTTCTGCACAGAGCTGAAAGCAGGAGGGCAAAGAGGAAAGGGAGGAGCAGAAGAGAACATGACATTCTGCCATGTGCTTTCTTCTAAGTGGTTTTGTTAAAACAAACAAACAAACAAATATTGGGGAGGGATAGGGGGGGAGCTAAAGGCGGTGACCAGCATTCTTGGCAAGATGTTCATGAGTTGAATCCAGCATATCACAGGTTGCTATTCCAATGCACACAACAGTAGGAGCTCTGCTAAGGTGTGGGTCTCAGTAGGAACACAACAATGCTGAGCAGAAGACAGGACTAAGGATGGACATATAACGGTCTAGTTCAGTCTTTGCCATTCTCGCATCCTCCAGATGTTTTGAATTACAACTCCCATCAGCATGGACCCCAGCTAGGACATGCTGGCTGAGGCTGATGGGAGTTGTAGTGCAAAACATCTGGGGAGTGTCAGGTTGGCAAAGGCAAGTGTAGTTTGGATCTGTTCAGTTGCCCATTTTTTCTTACCATTAATTTATTCTGTTCCATCCTATTTCTGCAATGAGCAGTGATTGTTTTCTTTTAAAAAGAACTGCAAAAAAATCACACATCCATATAACAATGCATATTTTGACTGCATTTTACACAGTTTTAACCCTTTAAAATGTATCGTTGAAAGATGCACATTTTAATGCATTTTTATGTGTATGTTTTGTGGTGAGAACCATATTACAAAATTTGGAGAAGTGTGGTATTTGATGGATTGTACTTCATTACACATACAAGTTGGGGTGTGTGTGTGTGCAGATCAGTATGGCTCACTTTGAATTGTGAACTAAACAAATTCCTTGAGCATCACTAGGAAAGGTCCAATCCTGTGGGCTCAAATTACAAGAAAATAAATTCAACTGAACATTAGGAGGAACATCTTGTACAACAGTGCAACAGTCTGCTGTGAAACAGACTCCCCTTCATTAGGGGTTTTAAAGCAGAGGCTGAATAGCTACCTACCAGGGATGCTGTAGCACTGGGTTTCCTGTTTCAGCAGGGGGTTGGACTAGATGACCTTGAGATGACTTCCAACTATATGATTCTGTGATTCTGTGTTCCTATGGCCCTACTAAGCAGACTTCAAAGGCAGCATTTCCTAAGAGCATGCTACAGTAATCTAACTTAGAAGTTATGTTGTAGCTGTTGCAACTGTATATTGCAACACACACACACACACACACACACACACACACAATTTTACAGAGATTTTGCTTCTAGCCTATTGAACTGGTGAGCAGATAGCAATGTAACAAGAGAGACACTGTTGGCCACAACAAGGCCCATTGATTGCTTCTGTCAGGAATTCTACAACTCCCCTGTGGTCTGTGCCACTTATGCACCTTTGTCTCAGATTGGTCACATATGTACTACAGTAATGGACACTGATTCTCTCTGCCTCTCTTTTATTTTAGCAAAAAGGAATAAGAGAAGCCAGCAGCATAGCATGGCTTACTGCAACATAACCTCAAAAATATTTTTATTTATCTAATATGCTGTTATTCATAAACCGTCATAGCAATTCACAGAAACAAAACAATTTTAAAATGACACCTTATAGAAACCAACCAACTGTATCATTTCCAAATCGCGTGAAGTGCTAGTTCCCCTCTGTTCAGCACTGGTTAGGCCTCATCTTGAGTACTGCGTCCAGTTCTGGACACTGCACCTTAAGAAGGATGTAGACAAACTGGAATTGATTCAGAGGAGGGCAACAAGGATTATTAGGGGACTGGAATCAAAGCCCTGTGAAGAGAGATTGAAAGAACTGGGCATGTTTAGCCTTGAGAAGAGAAGACTGAGGGGAGATAGGATAACACTCTTCAAGTACTTGAAAGGTTGCCAGACAGAATTATGGTCTCAAGTTACAGGAAGCCAGATTTCAGCTGAACATCAGGAGAAACTTCCTAACTGTCAGAGCAGTACGACAATGGAACCAATGACCCAGGGAGGTGGTGGGCTCTCCAACATTGGAGGCCTTCAAGAGGCAGCTGGACAGTCACCTGTTGGTTATGCTTTAATTTGGATTCTTGCGTTGAACAGGGGGTTGGACTCGATGGTCTTATAGGGCCCTTCCAACTCTACTATTCTGTGATTCTATGATTCTATAACAGAATCCCGGCAAACAGCAGCAAGGGGTCCTGCAGAATCAGAAAGCCATCCTCCTCCACCTCTCTCTGTTTTGTTCTCCCCCTCCCCCTCCTGGTAAAGGTAATCTGTTAGGGCAACCAATACCATTTCTGTTCTAAGGCCAGATGGAGCTTCACCCATGAGCACTTAGAGGTGATCAGCCACCACTATCTCTCAAGTTCCTTGCTCAGAAATGACAGATTGGAAGCTAGTTGATAATTGTCCAGATCATTAGAAGGTCTGCTCCATGTTCTTGTCATAATATGACTTCCCATCTTTGTGGGATGAGCCTATGGACTTGGAAGAAGAATCAGGGGGTTAGAGGGAATTGCCTTCAGAGCTGGCCATGATGGCCTAGGCTGCCCCAGAAGCTCTTGTACAGGAGAAAGCCATCTACCAATAAGTCTCTGTACTGAGAGCCATGCTGCTACCCTCAAACCCTGAAGACTCAAGACCAGAAGCTCCAACAGAACCATCATGTTCTCCACATTGCAGGAGTCTACAGCTGCTGAAACAGTCAAGTTCCCTTTAACCGGATAAGTTTTTCCCACTGGGGAGGGGGCTAATGACCCCGAATGAGCAGCAGCCTTATTTAAGGCTTAGTCTGGGGTTATCTGTTGCTGACACAACTTTCTAAACTTGTCCGAGCACTACATGGAGTCACCTCACCACTAGAACCATCACCTGGAACATAACAACTCAAGAACTTGCCTGCATAATTTGTGATGCATCAAGTAAATGAAACCCAGCAATGTTATGCATCCCCCTGAAGAAAACTCAGTAGACAGGGATGATTGGATCCCCAAAGCTCCCCAGGAGGCAATAATCAAAGCAGTGACCCCTCTAGAGGCACCTATGTAGGAGGAGTCCCAGCATTCTAGATAAGAATAGCACTTTCCCCTATTTTGAACTTGTGGCAGGCCAAGAGGACCCTGTATCTGAAGGACCGCCTCCAGTATCACCAATCAGGCCGTCTTACAAGATCAGCCACACAGGACCTCCTCTCGATCCCACCAGTCAAAACGGTTAGGCTGGTGCGGACCAGAGAGAGGGTGTTCTCGGTTGTGGCCCCCACCCTCTGGAATTCTCTCCCTGATGATCTTTGGCATGCCTCCTCCCTGATTACTTTCCGCCGAGCGTTAAAGACCTGGCTATTCAGGCAGGCCTACAGAGTCTTTGGGGTGGATTAGACTAGCTTTTTGATTAATTAATTGATGTTTTGATGTTATTAATTGATGAACGTGTTTTGGATTGTATCTTGTATTTTATTATGCTGTTGTAAGTCGCCTAGAGTGTCCGTTAATTCGGACAGATAGGCGACTAACAAATAAAATTTTATTATTATTATTATTATTGTTTACCCCACTAAGTCCAGGCATTGCAGGAGACCCTTTCAGAGTACACACCTGTGGATTAGCATACAACAGGCTAGGGAGGCAGGATTTCACCCAGACCTCTCTCTGCCAGATTAAATAAAGCAGGGATGGGGAACCTGTGGCCCTCCAAAGGTTCTTGGACTCCAACTCCCATCAGTGCCAAACAGCATGGCCGTCAGGGATGATGGAAGCTGTAGTCTAGCAGCATCTGGAGGTATAAAGCACTGCTCAGTTCCAGACAGGTGCTGAAGCAACTAGCTTCATAGCTTCTCAGAGAGTCTGGTATCTGGCCTGTTGCTGAAGCTTGCTCCTTGGGAGCACTCTGCGGTCCTGACTCTAAAATGCCTGACCTGCACCTTGCCACGCTCGACCACAGTATGCCAGCCAGTTGTCCAGAGAAGAGGAGAACCAGTCATATATTGTGGTCTGCTACATTCAACAATTATCCTGTTTTTGTATCCTGAGGATGACCAGAGGGTTTGGCAAGCCTCTGCTGTGCCAACATGCATTCATGTGGCTCCATGTCAGTGGAGCAGTGGAATCCGCTCCAGGTTTAAGTCCAAACTGTCAAGGAGCTGTCCAACATGCTCCTGTTAACACCATGCCATCTCGCTTCATCATACAGCTACAGAGATGACTGGCATTAAAAGGCCATATCCAAGCACAGACTTACATACAGATTGCTACTATGGGTTTTCCATACAGGCAGGGTGGGAAAGGCTTTTAGAGTCTTGCTAGCATTCCAAAGGTCATTTCTGTTTCATTTGGCTTTAACTTTTGCAAAGATGTCTGAATCAATGTTTTATTGTGTTCAGACGCGTGTTCCATAAGTAAGCCTCATTTACAGAAGGTTAGAAGCAAAGTTGTTTGTGAACAAAAGTTATTGGGCAGTGCATGTGTCTGTTTGTGTGTGTGTGGGGGGGGGTAACCATGGCATTGGTAATATCAGGTGGGTATCTTTTTCTTTTTTTTACAGATATTCTCTTAAATGGCTCAGACAATAATTTTGATTGAACAAACTACACTGATGGAGGAGGGCATTGAGCTTTAGAATTGTGTAATAGCCTTATAACAGTATCTTTTAATGGAGCGACTATAAGTTTGAAAGCTTCTGAGATCACCACTATTTCTCATACAGAAATAAAAAGTAAATTGGCCCAGATGAATTATACACTGTGATGGTGACCCATTCCTAAGCACACCTTATAAATACCCAGCACGATCTTTCTATACATTAGATAAATCTGTCCTTAGTTGCAGCTTCTGATCCTTTGGTGTTAAATGAGCGCCAGCATGGTGGACTGCGGAGGAGGGGAACCTGTGGCCCTCCAGCTGTCTTTGGATTTCACCAGCCCCAGAGTAATGATGAGAGTGCCAAGACTAGAATTAGGGTGGCCTAGCTTCAAATCCTGTCAGCCATGGCGCTCACTTGGTGACTTCAGGCTGGTCACTGTCTCTCAGCTTCACAAGGTTGTTGTGCAGATAAAATTGGAGGTGAAGAAGCAAGTATGCTGCCTTCAGATCCTTGGAGGAAGAAGGAGGTATAAATGGGGCCCAGTTGCAACAACCGTATCCCAATGAATGCAGCTCATGCATGAATATGTAAGCACAGGACAACTTCTAGGAATTGGAACTGTAGAATTTATTTATTTATTTATTAAATTTATTAGTTGCCCATCTAGCTGGCTGTCCAGCCACTCTGGGCAACGTACAAAATAAAAACATACAAATACATTAAAACATTAAAAATCTCAACAATAATAATAAAACCTAACCCACCCCAAAGGCCTGCCTGAAGAGCCAGATCTTCAAGGCCGGGCGGAAGCTCATCATAGAGGGGGCATGGCAGAAATCATTTGGGAGGGAATTACATAGTGGGGGCCACAATTGAAAAAGCCCTCTTCCTAGTTCTCACCAGTCTAGCTGTTTTAACTGGTGGGATAGAGAGGAGGCCTTTTGAGGATGGTCTTGTTGAGCGGCATCCCTGATGAAGTTGGAGGCGCTCCTTCAGATAGACTGGGCCGAAACCGTATAGGGTTTTAAAGGTCAGAACCAACACCTTGAATTGGGCCCGGAAAACAACTGGTAACCAGTGCAACTCCTTCAGCACTGGAGTGATGTGATCTCGCCGGCGGCTGCCTTTAATCAGGTGAGCCGCCGCATTCTGTACCAGTTGCAGCTTCCAGACTGTTTTCAAGGGTAACCCCACGTAGAGCGCATTACAGTAGCCTAGGCGAGAGGAGACCAGGGGATGTACCACAGATGGGAGCAGATGGTTGGAAGGTAGGGGCGCAGCCTCTATATCAGATGGAGTTGATACAGCGCCGCCCAGCTCACAGCCGAGACCTGAGCCTCCATGGACAGCTGGGAGTCAAGAATGACCCCCAGGCTGCGGACCTGGTCTTTCAGGGGCAATTGTACCCCATTGAGCACCAGGTCAACATCCCCCAACCTTCCCTTGTCTCCCACAAACAGTACTTCAGTTTTGGCAGGGTTCAGCTTCAGCTTATTCCTTCCCGTCCAGGCACTCACCGACTTCAGGCACTTGGATAGGGTTTCTACAGCCAACCTCGGTGAAGATTTGAATGAGAGATAGAGCTGCGTGTCATCAGCATACTGGTGACACTGCAGCCCAAATCTTCTGATGATAGCCCCCAGCGGCTTTACATAGATGTTGAACAGCATCGGGGAGAGGATGGAGCCCTGTGGCACCCCACAAGTGAGAGGCCAAGTATCCGAAACCTCATCCCCCAATGCCACTCTCTGGTACCTACCAGAGAGGAAGGAAGAGAACCACTGCAATACAGTGGCCCTTATACCTAATCTCTCCAGACAGTCCAGAAGGATACCGTGGTCAACGGTATCAAAAGCCGCTGAGAGATCCAGGAGGACAAGGAAGGTGCATTCGCCCCATCCAGAGCCCTCCTCATATCATCCACCAAGGCGACCAAGGCCGTTTCAGTCCCATGTCCAGGCCTGAAGCCTGATTGAAATGGATCCAGATAATCCGCTTCCTCCAAATGCACTTGCAACTGCTTCACCACCACCCGCTCAACCGCCTTGCCCAGGAATGGCAGATTTGAGACTGGGCGAAAGTTGTTCGGATCTTGGGGATCCAAGGAGGGCTTCTTTAGAATTGGTTTTATTACTGCCTCCTTAAGAGCTGATGGCATTACTCCCTCTTCCAGGGACGTATTTACCACCATCTTGATCCCCTTGCCCAGTCTGTCCTTGCAGCTCATAATGAGCCACGACGGGCAAGGGTCAAGTAAGGAAGTGGTTGGCTTTAAGGTTGAAAGCACCTTGTCCACTTCATCAGAAGGAAGCAGCTGGAACCGATCCCACACCACCGGAGCACCACTGGCCGCCTCTGGCTCGCTCACTGTGTCCACAGCGCATGGAATACCACTCTTAATACGATCAATTTTCTCCGTAAAGTGCTTTGCAAACTCATCACAGGAGGCCTTAGCATGTTCCGTCGGTTCCGGGGCAACTGGACTGACCAGGCTCCGGATCACTTGGAATAGCCTCCTGGGAGAGCACTCTGCGGACGTAGAAGGCATAGAGTTTAGGCCCTAGAACACGAGTGGGGAATGTCAGGTCTACAGGCCAAATGTGGCCTTCCAGCCCTCATTGTCTGGCCCTCAGAACTTCTCCCAGGCCATGCTCCCTAACTAGCCCTGCTTTATACCCTCCTTAAGGGTTTTTGCCTGGATGGAATGTGACCTTGAGCTCTGATCATGATTGGTGCTTGCCTGGATGGAGAGAGGTTGTGTAGAAACTAGCCTATTGTACAGAGGTGAAATGTACATTAATGCCCCACACCCACCACTGGCATGTGACCTTCAGAAAGTTGTTCAGAAGGGTATGCAGGTCTTTGTACTGAACACAGGTCCCCACCCCTGCCCTAGAACCCAAGTCATTCTACTAACTCACACAATTGCAAGGACCACTTGAGAGGTGACTTGCATCTGTGAACAAGCCATGCCAGATCACATGCACAGTAGATGGAACTTTCATATCAACTGAGACGCTTTTTCAGTGTCACAGATTCACACATTCAACTGGGAGTTTTCAAGTATTAAGTAGTCGAATGAAGCACCTGCATGTATGCACCAGCCCCTAGTTCCATAGACTGCTCAGCAGTATCATACTTCTGTGGATTGTTTGGCAACCATCATGAAAGCTTCTAAATGAAACAGGAAAACCTGAAACTAGCAGCAGATATGCCATTATTAGTGTGCATTGATTCACCTTTGGAACTATTTATATCTCTTTTAATATATGAAGAGGCTTCAGGCTGTGAAGAAGATCTTCAGGAAGACCAAGGACAAACCCAACAGAAGGAACCTGGAAGCCAAGGACCATTGCACATGCACTCTCATGGAACCCTGATCTATGAAGAACCCACTGCATAGTGTAAGCAGGGGTGCAAACTGTGATACATAAGCTGCCCTCTGCAAGGTCAACCATTGGTCCATCCAGCCCAGTAATGACTCTTCTGAGTTCCTAAATGGTCTGTCATCCAGGTAATGTCCAGACCCAGCCCTGCTTGGCTTCATCAGCCTGGAACAACATGTGGCTCACCAAGCCAAACACAGACCACCAGCGACCAGGGGGTTTGATCATCCTGGTTTAGCTGCTGGCCCGCAACAGCAAAAACAGGGAGGCTGTCCAGTGTCCATCTCTTGAAAGGCTACTGTGCAGCTGGGATGTTGGTGGGCTGTGGTTGCTGACCTGTTTGTCTGACCATTCATCTTGATTTGTTTGCATACAGTTTGTGGTGATGATATACAAAGTCCACTGTTTATTGACCATTCAATAAACAGTGGACTGGTTTAACTAGGTGCTGATTGGTTTGTGGGGAGGTTATATGACGTTGCATCAAGCCTTTGTTACCTCACCCTTTCCAGTGCATTTTCCCACCACCATCTTTACTGCAAAAAGCCCCCCTCCTTTTTTTCAGGAATTGAGTTTGTTGTACAGCAACACCAAATCCATTTTAATTGTGCAACCTGAAATTGCTGGCATGCAGTCGAATCACACCCACAAAATAGCAACAATCTAGAAGAGGCCTGTGTTTGGCTTGAGGAGACACAAATTGTGTCTATTATGTATAAAATGCCACCACCATAGGAGACAAAAAGAAGCAGGTGTTTTCCATTCCTTTCCCTCTTGCTAGGCTTATATTTTGAGAAGATTAATCCATGATGTCCCGTGATTAGAACATCTTCTACTTTGCTTAAAATACACAGAGGCTCAAATAAAGATGAAACAATACTACATATAACTCATTGTATTTGTGGTTCACTTAGGGCAAGCTCAACTTACCTTGACCAATGAACTGAAGGGTCACATTAACTGAGAAAGTACCAGAAAGCCAGGAGAATATGAAATCAAGTACACCAAGAAAAGTCCCTCTCTCAGATTAGCACATAGCTCTAGTTAGTGTTTACCACACCTTGCTTAATAACTTGTGTAGGTGGGTGTGTAACATAATAAAGAGGAGCAGCTAACTGGGATGTTTATAATTACATCAAGCAATTTAGGCACAGAGGTTGCTGTTTAGGAAATTGGTGTTTTTTGTCACTGTTAATACACAGCAGTTTGGGGGATATGATTAAACTTCTGTAGGCATCCTGGAGATGCCCTTTGAAAGGCTCTTAGCAAATGGTACCTTGTGATGTGACCTCCTCGGCATCCTGTACAGATGATGTCCATCCTGACTCTGGCAAAAGTACTGCCAGGTTTTAAGAACATAAGAAGAGTCTGCTGAATCAGGCCAGTGACCCATCTAGTCCAGCTTCCTGTTCTCACAGTGGCTAACCAGATGCTCACAGGAAGCCTGCAAGCAGGACCTGAGTGCAAGAATACTCTCATGTCCTGCGGCTTTCAGCAACTGGTTTTGAGAAGCATACCACCTCTGACTATGGTGACAGAGCACAGCCATCATGGCTAGTAGCCATGGATAGCCTTTTCCTCCATGAATTTGTCTAATCCTTTTTATAGCCATCTAACTTGGCCATCACCGCCTCTTGTGGGAGTGAATTCTACAGTTTAACTATGTGTTGCGTGAAAAAGGACTTCCTTTTATCTGTCCTGAATTTTCCAACATTCAACTTCATTGAACGTCCATGAGTTCTAGTGTTATGAGAGAGGGAGAAAATTTTTTCTCTATCTGCTTTTTCCATGCCATGCATAATTTTATACACATCTATCATGTCTCCTCTGACTCGTCTTTTCTCTGAACTGTTGTTATTTTTGTTATGTGCCTTTAAGTCGATTACAACTTATGGTGACCCTATGAATCAGTGACCTCCAGTAGCATCTGTCATGAACCACCCTGTCCAGATCTTGTAAGTTCAGGTCTGTGGCTTCGTTTATGGAATCAATCTATCTCTTGTTTGGTCTTCCTCTTTTTCTACTCCCTCCTGTTTTCCCCAACATTCTTGTCTTTTCCAGTGAATCACGTCTTCTCATGATGTGTCCAAAGTATGATAACCTCAGCTTCATCATTTTGGCTTCTAGTGATAGTTCTGGTTTAATTTGTTCTAACACCCAATTATTTGTCTTTTTCGTGGTCCATGATATACACAAAGCTCTCCTCCAACACCACATTTCAAATGAGTGGGTTTTTCTCTTATCCGCTTTTTTCACTGTCCAACTTTCACATCCATACATAGAGATCGGGAATATCATGGTCTGAATGATCCTGACTTTAGTGTTCAGTGATACATCTTTGCATTTGAGGACCTTTTCTAGTTCTCTCACAGCTACCCTACCCAATCCTAGCCTTCTTCTGATTTCTTGACTATCGTCTCCATTTTGGTGAATGATTGTGCAAAGGTATTGATAATCCTTGACATGTTCAATGTCCTCATTGTCAACTTTAAAGCTACATAAATCTTATATTGTCATTACTTTAGTCTTTTTGATGTTCAGCTGTAGTCCTGCTTTTGTGCTTTCCTCTTCAACTTTCATCAGCATGCTTTTCAAATCATTACTGGTTTCTGCTAGTAGTATGGTATCATCTGCATATCTTAAATTATTGATATTTCTGCCTCCAATTATCACACCTCTTTCATCGTGGTCCAATCCCGCTTTCCATATGATATGTTCTGCATAGAGATTAAACAAATAGGGTGATAAAATATACCCCTGTCTTACACCCTTTTCGATGGGGAGCCAGTTGGTTTCTCCATATTCTGTACTTACAATAACCTCTTGTCCAGAGTATAGGTTGCATATCAGTACAATCAGATGCTGTGGCACCCCCATTTCTTTTAAAGCATTCTACAGTTTTCCATGATCTACACAGTCAAAGACTTTGCTGTAATCTATAAAGCACAGGGTGATTTCCTTCTGAAATTCCTTGCTCCGTTCCATTATCCAATGTATGTTTGCAATATGATCTCTGGTGCCTCTTCCCTTTCTAAATCCAGCTTGGACATCTGGCATTTCTTGCTCCATATATGGTAAGAGCCTTTGTTGCAGAATCTTGAGCATTATTTTATTTGCATGGGATATGAAGGCAATAGTCCAATAATTACTTTTCTTTGGAATTGGGATGTATATTGAACGCTTCCAGTCTGTGGGCCATTGTTTAGTTTTCCATATTTCTTGACAAATTTTAGTCAAAATTTGGACAGATTCATTCTCAGTAGGTTGTAGCAGCTCTATTGGTATGCCATCTGTTCCTGGGGATTTGTTTCTTCCTAGAATTTTAAGAGCAGCTTTCACCTCGCATTCTAAAATTTCTGGTTCTTCATCATATGGTTCCTCCATGAATGAATCTGTCATCCTGGCATCTCTTTTGTAGAGTTCTTCAGTGTATTGCTTCCATCTTCCTTTTATTTCATCTCAGTCAGTCAGTGTGTTCACCTGTTGATTATTCAACATCCCTAATCTTGGTTTAAATTTCCCTTTCATTTCTCTAATCTTTTGGAATAGGACTCTTGTTCTTCCCTTTTTGTTGTCCTCTTCTATTTCTATACAGTAACTATTGTAATAGTTCTCTTTGTCCCTACATAGCAGTCGCTGTATTGTTGCATTTATGGTTCTGACTGTGTTTCTATCTCCTTTTGCTTTTGCTTTCCTTCTCTTTAACCATTTTAAGAGTTTCTTCAGTCATCCATTGAGGTCTTTCTCTCTTTTTCCATTCGTCCCTGATAATGTCTCTGACTTCACTCCATAGTTCTTCTGGTTCTCTGTCAATTAAGTTTAAAGCCTCAAACCTGTTCCTTATTTGATCTTTATTATCTTCTGGGATGCTATTTAAATTGTATTTTGGCATTATGATTGCTTTGTTGTTCTTTAGCTTTACTCTGATTTTCGATATGACCAGTTCATGATCTGTACCGCAGTCTGCTCTGGTCTTGTTTTCACAGAAAATATGGAACTTCTCCATCTTCTGCTACCAATTATATACTCAATTTTATTCCTATATTGACCATTTGGTGATGTCCACATGTACAGTCGTCTTTTCAGTTGCTCAAAAAATGTTTCACAAGAAACAAATGATTGGCTTCACAGAATTCAATAAGTCTTTCTCCTGCTTCATTCCTGTCTCCTAAGCCCCATTTCCCCATAATTCCTAGTTCTTCTCTGTTCCCTACTTTTGCATTCCAGTCCCCCATGATTATCAGCACATCTTGTTTTGGTGTGTGATCAATTTCTTCCTGGACTTCTGCGTAAAATCTCTCCAATTCCTCTTCTTCTGCATTTGCAGTTGAAGCGTAGACTTGGATGATGGTTATGTTAATAGGTTTCCCATTTAATCTCATTGATATCACTCAATCAGACCTTGCATTATAGCTCCTAATTGCTTTTGCTACATCACTTCTCACTATTAAAGCAACCCCATTTCTTCTTAATTTCTCATTTCCTGCATAAAATATTTTGTAGTGGCCTGATTGAAAATGTCCCATTCCTGTCCATTTTAATTCACTCACGCCAAGTATTGTAATGTTGATACACTCCATTTCTTGCTTGACAATTTCTAACTTTCCCTGGTTCATGGTTCTTACATGACATGTTCCTATTGTGTGCGTCATACAACTCCGGACTCTCCTTTCGTATCTGTGTGCATCAGCCTCTGGGCTTCCTTTTGGCTTTGACCCAGCTGCGTCATTAGTCACAGCGCTACTCGTACTTGTCCTTTGTTCTTCCCCAGTAGCTCGGTGAGTGCCTTCTGACCTGGGGGTCTCATCTTCCAGCACTATCTCGTGTTGCATTTTGGATACTGTGTTCATAGGGTTTTCGTGGTAAGAGGTATTCAGAGGTGGTTTACCATTGCTTTCCCCTGAGTCTGGATGCATCTTAGTCTGGTTTCTCAGCTTTGACCATTCCGCCTTGGGTGCCCCTGCTAGGAGCCTAGCTTCTTGGTCTAGATTCCTGATGGCATTGCTCTCAGCTTCTTCAGCACTCTGAAACCCCCTCACCACGTTACGGTGTGCATCCTAGAGCGGGTCTCTGAACTGAAAAAGCCCCAAATGCTTCTACTTTCCCTCATAGAAGTTTTGGTAGACATTGAACAGGTATGACTTTGCAAGGCTGATGAGGGAAGGAACAGATGGCTTCTAAGAATGACTACAGATCTGGAATGTCTCCTTGAGCTACAAGATACTTGAGAGAGAGAGATTCTTTCTAAGGGTGACTAGGACAAACAGCTGAAATTGTAGCTGCTTGTGAATTGTAACTGAAGGCTTACTGGTAAATCACTGGTGGAGATTTTGCTTTTGCATGCAGAAGGTCCCAGGTTCAATCTCTGGCATCTTCATTAATTTGGATTCCTGCATTGAGCAGGGGGTTGGACTCAATGGCCTTATAGGCCCCTTCCATCTCTACAATTCTATGATTTTACGATTCTGTGATTCCAGGTAGGACTCAGAGAGACCCCCTGGAGAGCTGCTGCCAGTCAGTGTAGAGAATATTGAGCTAGATCCATCAATGGTTTGAATAAGTATGAAGCAGCTGTCAATGTTCCTCTCTTTTCACAAAACAGAGAGTTATTTAAACTCCCTCCTCCACCGTAAAGAAGAAAAGAGGATAACATAATAATTTAGATAAAGATGCCATTAAAGGTGCTCCCAGAAGTAGCTGCATTGGCCCTGACAACGGTGATTCTAAAAAGAACTAGAAATAAAATAGATTTCACTTGCCTGGCGACAAATCCCAGGTGCAGCACTGTCAGCTTAAGGGCTTATATTTTGTTTTGTTTTTTGATGAGAGAACTTTGAAACCATAAGGGGCATTTGTAATACCTGCATGATTTACAAACATATCAGCAGAGCACGGATGGAAACAAACAAACACTCCCAGTACATGGTAGGAGATCTCCAAGAAAGCAATTTGGGCTGCAATACATGCACACACTCATGTACAAACACACACACACACTCCGGCTTCACCTGCACTGTCAACTAACTCCAGCTAGATACTCTCATCTTTCTCTTCTGTCAGGAGATCACACATATTTGCATCCCCACTTTTCCTCCAAGAAGCTCAAGGTGGTATACGTGGTTCTCCCCACTTTATCCTCATAACAACCCTGTGAGGTAGGTTAGGCTGAGTGAGGTAGTAATCGGTCCATGGTCACCCAGTGAGCTCCATGGTAAATGGGGATTTGAATCCTAGCCTTCCAGATCCTAGCCCACCACTCTAACCACTGCACCATTGACAGTTGGACTATTAACCTAACAAAGGAGTGGTCAGCCAGGAGCCATAACAATATTAGCCCTGTGAGGAGTGCCATTGTTCACATGTTTGAGCCAAGCAACCCAGACCCCTAGTCTTTCTACAAAGAACGTGACCGTTTATAATGATGGAGCCTTCACAGGTACACCTGTAGAGATGGAATGAAGGGCCATAGATAGCTCAGTGGTAGAGCATCTGCTGTGCATGAAGAATGTTCCTGGTTCAATCCCTGGCATCTGCAGGTAGGGCTAGGAAAGTTCCCTCTCAGAAATGCTGGAGAGCCGCTGCTAGTCAGTGTGGACAATGCTGGGCTAGATGGACCAAGGGTCTGACTGAGTATAAAGGAATTTCCTATGCACATATGTTACTCTTTGTGTAAAGAGGGCCACACTTATTCTATGAAGAAGGCCATGCTTTTCATCCAAAGACTAGGGGGCAGGGCTGCTTTGGGTACCCCCACTCCCTGGATATGGTAGAAGGCCCTTCTCCCGCATTATCAAGCAAATGAAAAAGCCCACCAATAATACATTAATATATATAAAAAAGAGTTGCCAGATGTGAAGTAGCATTCAGAGGCATTTTGGCCTGATCTAACAAGGCAATTATTGTATTCTTAGCACCCCTGCACTCTCTCTCTCTCTCTCTCTCTCTCTCTCTCTCTCTCTCTCTCACACACACACACACACACACACACACACACACACACACACACACAAAGACACCACAATATTGGATGAAATAAATTTCTTTCAGTATCTTTGAAAGAGGAGGATCACCTTTATCTGATTCCATATACATGTGTGTGTGTTTCACTTGAATATTTTACTCAAATCTTCATTTTTGATCTTTTCCAAGCTGTGAATTTGTGCACAAGCTAAAGCCCTATTTACCTTGTTATAGAAACAGGGGGTCTGACACAGCATCTCGACAAAAGAGGCGGAAGTGTAGCCTGTACTGGACTTGGATGATATTTTAATCGTCGAAAGGTCACCAGAAGCCTCTTTATGTTCCCCTGATGTGCTATGTGCTGTGCATTAACATTCCTCTCTGCAGGTCCTTTTTGACAAGTTTGAAAGAATCGGCTCTCAACTCCCACACAAAATGTGGAGTTATTAGGATTTGCAGAGGAGACATTAAATCAGACTCTGGAGGTTCCTTTGTCAAAAGGAAGCCATATTTATTTAAACTGCAGTTGGCTCTTCACATGTGTCATATCTCCCCCTCCCGACCCTTTTCTCCTTCCTGAACCCCCCTACTTTGAAGGCAGGAAAAAAAAAAAACCTGAAGGAACATTCAGTGAATATTATCTAGTGGCTTGTGCTTGTCATTCTTTCCCCGTGTGATACTATTTTTAGAAAGGGATTTCATCCAATTGCAGCTCAGTAGACTAGTTGTCAAGGCAAACGCCGAGAAGGTGGTTAAGGTTGAATTTGTCAATGATTCAGCAATGTGGGGTGTTGCTGGCTCACAATGCTCACTTCTTAGATAATAATGTGAGCTCTGGCATTTCTGAGTGTCGGTGGGATGTAGCAGCTAGTGTGATGGACTTTGAAAGAGAAGGGCCTAGTGGGACATAATAATTGCTCAGCTATGAAGCTGAGGTATTGGTCCTCCTTAGTCAAATAATAATGCATAGCATTGGTGGCATTGCTTTTGTGTGTTTACTGCAGGGATAGGCAATGGTGGTAACTTCCACATATTATTATTTATTTCTTGCATTTATATCCCATTTTCCCTCCAAGGAGCTCAAAGTGGCGTACATGGTTCTCCCCTCCCTATTTGATCCTCACAACGATGCTGTGAGGTAGGTTAGTCTGAGAGGCAGTGAGTCACCCCAGGTCTTCTTGGACTATGGCTCCTGTCAGCCCCAGACAGTGTGACCAGTGGTCAGGGGGGATAGGAGCTAGAGTCCGAAATATCTGGAGGGGCACAGGCTCCCCACTAGGGATAGGTGAATCTGTCAATTTTGGTTTCTCTTAGTTTCTTGCTTTTCCAAACTTAAGTTCAATTCACCACTTTTCCACATCCATTTGTGACTTTTGAAATGAAGTCTTCATGAAAATTCATCAATATTTCAATTCACATTTCTCCTACTTTACACATTTTTATGTAATTTTACTTAATATACACATTTTTGCAAAGCAATTTCCCCTAATAATGCACTTTGCATGATTTTCATGAATATGTGCATTTTTATGCACACTTCATCCTACTATATACATTATTGTACACTACTCGGCTGCAGAACTGCACTGCAACATGTGGAGTGCAAATTTCCAAAGATGGCTGCGTTTTGGTTTGTGTATCATTTCAGAAAGTGTGAATTAGGCAGATTTGTCTTGAAATGCAGACTCAATCAAATTTCTCACCTATCTCTGTTCCTTACCCACAGCGCAGACAATCCTGAGCTAGATGGACCACTAATCTGATTTTGTATAATGCAGCATCAAACATTCAAATGGTAGTTAGACTGGGTTACTCACTATCTTATACAAGGGACTGCCTTTGAAGAACATTCAGAAACTTCAGAGTGTGGCAGCAGGGCTGAATTCACCACAATGAATATATCCGCATTGTCTTTTGATTGCTTTAGAGATGCAATTCAAAGTGGTGGTTTGTTTTATAAGGCCATAAATGGACCAGGACCAAGATATCTGAAGGACCATCTTCTCCTGTATGGACTTGGCCATTCGCAAAGAACGCCATAGGAGGCTCCCGGGGGAACATCAGCCTGCTGCAAGGGCCCTTGGGCACCAGACTTCAGGGGCATTTGGCAGCGGTGGCGGTGGTGGTGGTGGTGGTGGAAGCAGTAGCAGTAGCAGTGGTGGCGGCTGCCACTGCTGCTGGGAGTTTAAATAGGCAGAACTGCATCAGTGGATTAGCGTGCTGTGCATGCTTGCCATCACTCAGGATGGTGGGGGGAGGTGTTGATGCCCACAATGCCATCTTAGGTGATGGCAATTATGCATGTGCTGCTGTGGCACCACAAAAAGTTATGTGTCCAGCCCGTGCCAGCAACAGAGAGGGTACTGCCACTCTGCGATCCAGCATTGGTCATGGGGCGCATGTGCTGTGATCTGATGCTAGCACAGATCACAGAGTGGGAGCTACACCCCTTCAGCCCCAGTAGCAGGAGCCCCGCTCAGCATCAGAGGCCCCTGGCCAGTGCTCAACGTGGCCGCCCACTGGTGCTGGGCCTGAGAGTCCCTCCTCCGGTTGACCCCACCTACAGAGTTTAGTACTTCAAGTATGTTTACACCACTTTTTAGGGTAAAATTGCAAAGTAAATCAAACATATTTAAAGTGACCATCTGAACTATATCAACTGTTTTAATATGGTTGCTTCCTCCCCGCTAAAACAAGATCCAAAACATAGGAAATACTATATAAATAATATATACAATGCTGTAGAATAAAAAAATAAAATAAAGCATTACAATCTCATAATAATAAAAAAATCAGCAGAAAATATAATTATGACCCATACTCTCTTCTTGTTGCTTCTGGCATTGTTGTTGAATTGGTATTCAACTAATCATATATGCTATCATACAGAACAATGCTGATTAGAACCTTCCCATATTCACACTTATGTAGACAAAATCTCATGACCCATGCACAGGAAAGACATATCAGCAGATATGAGCAATCTCAAGGTTTGCAGAATACAAAAAAGAAGGGGGAAAAGCTGGCAAAGCAAAATCATAGTAATGTCATGGAATTTTTAACTTACAACCAGCTTTGATGTTTTCAATGAAATAGTGGTATACAAATATATTCACTAACAGGCAAGAAATCTTACAGTTTAAGAACATACCTACAGCCAACAGATATTTCTATCAAACTTTAAAAAGCAGGGAAATTGGGCAGCTATAGTGAATGCACCAGGGGAGCAGGAGACCTGACCTCCTCTCTGAGATATTGGACTGCCCTACAAATTGGTCAAAATGCAAACACCATTTGGGTTGGTCTTTCACAGTCCAATCCACTTCCTGTGTAGCTTGGAAGAATTTGGTAACGTACCTCTAAGCATATGTTGAGTGGTATTTTCAATCTAACATTTCAATTTAACATTGCGGAATGTGGAAAATCCATGCTGACTATAGTATACAGCCTCTCTTGTGGCTGTATAATTTATAAATAAATAAATATTGAGTGGGTGAGAAGAAACAAACTGACACCCTTGTGGGAGGGGGGAACAGAATGGAGCGGCTGGAACAGGAAGACAGAGACACACAGAGAAAGAGAGATATAAATGGCGGAAAGAACCAACTCATTGTCTGGATAGGTCACTTCATACTATTTTTAAATAAGAACATAAGAAGAGCCTGCTGGATCAGGCCAGTGGCCCATCTAGTCCAGCATCCTGTTCTCACAGTGGCCAACCAGGTCCCTGGGGGAATGTCCCCAGGGATGAAAGAAAGAGAGTCCCATAGACCTCAACAGCGAAATTAACAAAGAATGTAGCTGGGATTAGGAATAAGTGTGTACATCCTACTTTTCCAACCCGCCCTCCCCTCAAAGGGAGAAGCCCAAATAGGGGGTGAGGAAACCAAGGGGCCATAAGAACACAGGCCTTATAGTGTCAGACCACTGGTCCATCTAGCTGACTGGTAATGGCTGTCCAGGGTTTTAGGCAGGGATCTCTCCCAATCCTACCTGGAGATGCCTGGGATTGAACCTGGGACCTGCTACATGCAAAGCAGATGCTCTACCCCTTCCTCAAAAATATGAGGTTACAAACAGTTCACAGCCTCTTCTAAGTTGTTTCCTGCTACACAGGAAGCTGCTTTATACCATTTCAGGCCCTTGGTCTATCTAGCTCAGTATGGTCTACATTGAATGGGATCAGCTCTCCAGAGTTTCACTGAGGACTGAGCATGCTCAGAAGGTATGGAATGCTAACTACAGTTGGAGTGGGGCTGAGCAATGGAGGGAGAAAACTGGAAGGGGGGAGGAATGGAATGCACGGGTATTTTGTGAAAGTGCATCTTTTTATCAGTGCTAGAAGTGAACAGGTATAGTTAGGGAAGATTTTTTTTTTTTAAGTATGGATTTTATTCTCAGAATGCTGTTAAGGGAGGCGAGAGGCAGTGGTTAAGTTCTTAAATGAGAGGGTACCACCATGCAGGCATCTATGGAAGCCTCGCTGCCTTCCCTATAATTTTTTAATTCTAAGTATGTGGTCCATATTCAGTGTAGGGAGGGAAAGTTACTCTACCAGGTGCCTGAGAGGCAACCCTTTAGCCAATTTAATAGTTTGGTGGGGGAGGGGGGAGATTTTTTTTTTGTAATAAATTTAATTATTTATTTTTGGTATAAAAATAGGGGGGAGGTAAATTTTAGGGGAGAGTGCTACAGGTCTGCTGTGATACACTATTATATTTTTTACAAGTGCAACTTGCAAACAACAAACATTGCAGTTTCTACCTTCTAACAAGAGTGCTCCTTGTCCAGAGTTCCAACTAGCCAGCCAGCCAGCCAGTTATGCCCTCCTTCAGAATACTCCATTCCACCACCAGCCCCCTACTTTCCCCTGCCTGCTTTATATTTCCAACTGACACTCACCACTCCATTGCTAGTCTACTGAGCATACTCAGTCTACATGTGGCTTTTAAAAACTATTATCTTAAATAAAATGATTGTATGCAATTCTGCAAACCTCAAGCTTCACCTGAGCAGAATGCCTCTCTTTTGTTTCTCAGTGGCCCTATTTTGGCTCCACATCTATTGACACTCACCACCTGAATTCAATGTTAGAAAGACCAATGAGTCTTTGAAAAAGGGGGTGTGGCCAAGGCTGCCTGCAGGATAAACAGTGTGTTGGGCAATGTGGGTCCCCCCTCCCACGGTCAGTTTTTCAGGGCTATCCGGATGGTTTATGGGGCCTGGTGCAGGTGTGATATTGAGGATCTTGCTGTTGTCCCCTACAAGGTTACCTATGCTGTGTGTGTGTGTGTGTGTGTGTGTGTGTGTGTGTGTGTGTGTGTGTGTGTGTGTGTACAAAGCTGGGGGTCACATGCGAGAATTATTGCATGCACAGACTACATGTGAGAATTCTTGCCTACAGCTCCTCCTTGCCCTGGGATTGAGCAGAATGATAGATGTGCTTCATTTTTTCTTACATGGGGATAGGGGAAGAGGGATCAGGTTGCGCTTCTTGCGAGTACCACCTCCAAATTCCAAGCCCCTGTACCTCACAGCAGAACTATTCCAGGTTTTGTTTTTATTCTTTTGTTTCGTTTTGTAGCAGTTCATATCTTTTGGTAAGCCCTCTTTATTTTAGAATATCTGTTATTTTTACCTTTAAAAACAATAAAGAAAAATAATAAATAAAAAAGGTATCCAGCTGATTTCTTATGGCTTGATTTTATTATTTTACTGATACGGTGCTTATAGTCTTTATATTATTTGAAGTGCTGTGTGCTTGGTAATGTTGCCTCCAAGGAAAGCTGTGTTCCGGTGATTTTTACCTAGTGCAAATGACACCAGAGTGGAAACTGAAAAAGGAACATGCTTTCCAGATAATTGAAGATCGTTTTTGTAGTTAGTACCTAAACAATCTGTAGAACCTTGGGGAAAAGGGGTCACAGGCACTTGCTTTCTCCGCCCGAGCTCACTGCAGACGGTACATTCACAACTATTATTCAGCCTGGTGCCTTCCTCCTCAACTTGGCACCCTGGGCAACCACTCAGTCACCCACCCCTAAGGCCAGCCCTGGGTGTGACCAAAGACTGGCACGAATGGTTCTAAAGGGTTAAAGAAGGAAGGATGGCAGGGGTGCCTATGTCCATCTCCGGCTAGTTCATTAGTTTGGGCTGTTCCTGTGTGAAGAAAATCTATTCTTAGTACTGTAGTGCACTCTACATGGGGCTACCCGTTGTGTAGTGGCAAATTCAGAAGTGCAGGGTCCCTTCATGATAGTCACAGCCACACCCCTCTTTTTTGTTGCTGGGCTGAGAATGAGAGCCTTGTTAATGCCTTCTCCCACAACAACAGACGTCCCTAGAAGTCAATCAGCACGAAAGGGAAGAGTATTAGCTACTGAGAAGAGTCTTATCGGTAGCTAACTCACTTCCTTTCGCTCTGATTGACACCAATCAGCAGGAAAGCACAAAGAAGCATGTTAGAAGACTCCTCAATCGCTAATACACTCCCCTTTCATGCTGATTGGCTCATAGGATGCTGGAGACATAGAGTCCTTTTTGGGAGCAGCATCCTAGCAAAGTAAGAGGTCTAAGACCTTCCAAGATCCCAGATGATTATACCTTTGACTGGCCCTGGAAACAGTCTAGAGGCTCAGGCTAATGCAGAATGCAGTGGCTTGACTGTTGAGTGGAGCAGTCAGAGGGCAGCACATCACTCCAGTCCTGAAAGCATTGTGGTAGTTGCTGGTGAGCTACTGGGGCCAATTTAAGCTGTTGATATTTGAATACAAAGCTCTAAACCACCAGGGACCCAAGTCGTTGCAGGAGTGCCTTTCTCCATATGTCGCAACACACAGTGTGATCAGAGGGATTGACCCTACTTGCAGTACCACCACTGTGGAATGGCCAGGAGGGTGCAAACATGGGAGAGGCACAGGAGTGGGGGAGAAATTCAATTTGGCGAATCTATCAGATCGGCACTTTCCAAAACAAGGTGCAAACTGAGACACAGCGATCCTTCAACAGGCTCGCTTATCCAGATTTTGCGATGCAGTTTGCCAATCGAACAATGTCTGCAAAAATACATATATGAGGGGAACGTGTGCATGAGGCAAGGCAGGATATAAATCAAATAAATAAGCTTCCTTCATCCCTAACCATTGGTCCTGCTGGCTGATGGCAGCTGGAAGTCCAACAACATATGGAGGGCAATGGGTTCTCCACCCCTGCTGTTAATATCCCTTGATGTAAAGTGTCCTTGGTGAACAGTGTTCCACTTAGAGCTTAAGGGCATATGTCACCCATTGACCATCCCTTTTCAGTCCCTCTTCATACCACAGCACCATTCTTGTACTCCCCCAAAGGTCATTCCTACAAAACTGAGGAAGTTTTGGAGTGGATTCCAACCCATCATGAGGACTGGGAATGTTGCCAGGCTGTAGTGTGCATGTAAAAGTGACCAGATGATGCAGGCATTGAGTTCTTGGGTTCCTAGACCTGGTATTTCTCTCCTCCATCTCCTTTTCAAAGCTTCTTAGAAGGATTTTGCAAACCTCCCATTTAAGCCTAGCAGCAAGCAACATTTATTTGCTTAGAGATTACTGAGGGTCCCTGAAGAGCGAGGCTGACCAATACTGAATTTGTTGATGCAGATAAAACAACTTACAAGATGCTAGTTTCTAATAATGCCAGGGTGTTGCTTTAAAGATTAATTAAACTATAACATATTGAGCTGGCCTAGTAAACTCATGAATAATGCCCTGTGACATACTGGGAGGTCTAGGTTTCATTTGCTCCCAGGGTTAGTTGGAGTTTGATGCATGGCAGAAACAGCAAACCTCCTGTCTTGTTTGCTACCGTGCTCACATTCCAAAGCAATCGCTGCATCCCAGTGGATTCTGATTCAGTAGGCTTAATTACAAAGTTGAAACATTGAGTTATGCGCATGGGTCAAATTAGAATGTACTTAATATCCATCCAAATGAGAATTTGGCCCAGTTTATCTACAGGACTCTAAACTCCTGGGGAAAATAAAAGTACAATCTAGATCAATAATGTGCTTAAGTGCGGAATTAGAAATGAGCTCCGACAGGAACCACAAGTTGGGCCTTAAAGGTTGCCTGTGTACGCAAGAAGATCAAGAAACAACTACAGTAAGAGATTCCAGGACACCACCGTATGAAACATTTAGAAACCTAGGCAGCTGCCCTATACAGAGTCAGACCATTGGTCCATCTTGCTCAGTGTTGCCTATGCTGACTGGCAGTGACTCTCCAGGTTTCCAGACAGGATTCTTTCCTAGCCCTTCCTAGAGATACCAGGCCTTGAACCTGGGACCTTCTACATGAAAAGCATGTGCTCTGCCACTGAGCTACAGGCCTACAGCATTCCCCCATCACCATGCAGGATGTTTTAAGTTGAAGCATGTACATAATTTCACAACTCCTTTTCCCCAACCCCAAACTAACACTTTGCCCAACATCCTCCCTATGCGTCTTTGCTCTCATCAGACCTCATCACTTTCCAGCTCTGAAGATCTGGACCAATCAGCTGAACAGCATCAGCTTGAGAGTACAAGGCAGTGATACTGACTTTGAATAATGATGATATTGAGGCAATTCTGCTGTAAATGATCTGTACCAATAAGCTCAAGAAATATATCCCTTGTGAAAGCAGTAAGGGGAGAGAATCCCCCAAATATAGGCTTTCTAAGGCTGCTAGACAACAAAATTTGATGCAAGATAATGTGTGCAGTATGGAAGACTTGCACAACTGAGGCAACAGTTTCCTAGCAACCATAGATCCTCTCAGAATCTTTTCACTGATAACCATTAAAATGTATGTTAAATAGCACAAGGCATTTTTTTTAAAGAAAGGAAAAGAAATTAAATAATGGCAACATTTGTGTCTTACAAAGATCAGGAGCTGGACACCCAATGTAGTGTTCAACGCTTGACACATAAAAAATATTCCTGCCCATAACTAAGGGTACAACTTCATATTGAGCTAATATGGATAGCCAGCTACAGCCGGGCATGTCTTAGATCAGCAGCCTTCAACCTTTTCAGACTTAGAGCCATCTTTAACCCAAACATGCATTTGAGAACCCATTCCTTTTTTTTTTTTTTTTTGCCATGTATTTACACAGTGTTAGTGTTGCCATTGCTACCCACCCTAGATCAGGCCAAGATCTGGTAGTGGATCTTAGAGCAAGAGTTCCCACACTGTGGCCTGTGAACTTCATTCAGGTGGTCCATGGCATGTCTGCATTAAATAGTCATATAACTGTTTCTTTCATTTCTTATATTATATTTTATTGTATTTGAGTTTGGATTCTATGGAATGGAAATTGTAATAAATTAAAATACAATATAAGAAATAACAGAAACAATTAAAATACAATTAAAATTCATCCAGCACCTAGCACAGCACATTGCAATCAATACAACAGGCAGAAAAACCATTTAGTGGTCTGCCAAGATCATCAGTAATTTTCAAGTGGTCTGTGGGGGGGAAAGTTTGGGAACCACTACCCTAATTAAAAGACCAGATGTGTGCATTCTGTTCCCCTCCCAGGCCACTGCCTTGACATAGTCACTAAGGAGATGGCCCATGTTCTCATTTACTAGAAATGCCAGTGAAGTCATTGACCTAGGCTCAGAGGAGAATTTTGGAGACTACTAAAGTTGGCCTCAAAGAAGAGGTGAGATTTACAAGGTCATAAATTCTTCTCCAGCTCAGATTACACTCTGACCTGGAGAGGAATTCCCAGCTTCTCCTGCCACCTTCCAAACATACAGTTCTGGCTTTCTCCAACCTGGTGTCCCTCCAGAAGTTTTTCACTCCAGCATGGCCAGAGCTCAGGGATGATGGAGGTTGGAATTCAAAACAGCTGGAAGACACTGCACTATGCCCTTACTTTTCCTTAACCTGCTGGCAAAACAAAGCCAAATGGGGAGTAGAGAGAGGAGAGGATTGTTCTTCCTTCCTCGTACTACCCGCCCCATTGTGATGACCAAACAGTGTGATGGGGCATGGGGGACTATGGCAGATGTCATTCCCACAAAGGCTCATGCAACTGTATTATACTTTTCATTAAGAATGGTAATGAAGTTTGTCTGAGCCACCCACAGTACCAAACCTCAGGGAGTCAACATTGCAGTTGCAGCAGTCTTTGGGAGAATGACATCTCTCATGAGTCATTGGGATCTGATTGCCTGGCACACCACTCATCAATTAGCACATCACAGAATCTGAGAAGGGAGCAAGGAAGTTGAGGAGAAAGGGGAAGGGGGAGGCTGCTGGGGGGAAGGGCTTCTGTGGGTGGGTAGGTTTCATGAGCCTCTTGAATTGGCTCAGAAACTCTTCTGATTTTCCCCATGATTTTCCCCAGGAAAAAAATGAGATAATTAACAAGTCAGTCTGAAGTGAGTTTTGAGAGCTCATCCACCTCTGCTTTTCATTGGGCAAACAGCTTCACACAAATAAGGATTTTCTGTGGGAGACAGGCCAACCTATCAGGGAAACAAATCTGTTGCTCAAAATCCATCTGGCCTTATCCTTCACAGGGCCAGTTTTTTACATGCTAGGAAGTGGAACCAGTCTTCCCCCTTCCCTCCCACCCATGGTATTCAACCCAAAGATCTTCAACATATGGATCAGGTGAGAGTTTCATATGTCTTGAATAATTTGTTAAAATTTCCCCCACTTTTGGGGATCTATTTCTTTCAGTGACATCTAAGCCACTGCCCATATGTTGAGACCCATGCCTGAGAGAGGTCACTCTTCCATAATTCTAGGTGCCAGATGGCGGCAATTGAGAAGACGAGAACAAAAGAACGAAACTTAAGCTGAGTGCTTTAGAGAAGCCAAGGGACACTGAAAGAAGAGACTCGGCTCAGATTGTGAGATCATATATCTGAAATGCATTCTCCCTATGCTTATAAGTTAGTTATGAAAGACATAATTAGACTTATGTTTTTCACTGGTTATTTTTTAACCAAGGACCAAACTATACAAAACAATGAAAGTCTATGAATGGACCTCCTATCTCTTTTAAATTTTGGTAAAAAGAAGCCATGGAAGAGAGAATTCAGATTGGGACTAGAGATTCTCAGGTTACATGCCAGACTCCAAATCCAAACTTCACCAACAGAATTCATTTGAACTGGAACCTCCTGACTTCCTGCAATATGCTACATCAGTGGTTCCCAACTTGGGGGCCTTGACCCTCAGGGCCCCCTGGAAGTAATCCAGGGGGCCCGCAAACAAACAATAATGTATTATTATTGTTATTGTTATTATTATTATTGTTATTTATATTTTATTATTTATTAAATTTATTCGTCGCCCATCTGGCTGGTTGTCCAGCCACTCTGGGCGACATACAAGATAAAAACAATACATTAAAACATTAAATTAAAAAAACTACTACTACTACTACTATTACTATTATTACTATTATTATTATTATTTTAAAAGTCTTCACTCCCTGGACGCTGTCTGCTCCCCACTGCAGCTGAAGATGACACCTCCCCCTTGCTCCAAACGAGAGGGGAGGCCTTTTGCTGAAGCAGCAGAGCATCTTTCAGGCACACCAAAGGCAGGTGTCTGCCTATAAAACATGGGGCAGATGCTGAAGGAAGCTGAGGGTGGAGCTATCAGGAAGAAGAGGGGATTACTAACACTGACTCCAATCTCCTCGCACTGCTGCTGCTGCTGACACCCTTGCTCAGAATGACAGGAGAGGGATTTTCATGAAGCAAAAAGGCTGCTTACCGCTTTCCTTCCTGGCAGCCAACCTGCTTGCCTTTCTTGGCTCCTGCTTCACTGCCACCTCCTTTAAAAAAATATTCTTATTTGCGATGCCTCCCAGATCTCACCTTCAGCCCAGATGGAGCCAAGGAGCAATGAGGAAGCTCAGGACTGTGTGTATGTGTGCCAGCGTCCTCCCTTTTCTTCCACCTACACTCTGCCCCCCAATCCCTCTCTCCAAGGTGCTACAGCAGTTGAGGGCTTCCCCCCTCCCACGTGCCCAAATGCCTGCATGCCTGCAGATGCTTGCAGGAGGGGCAGGTGTGTTTGGGTATGTGCATGCGCTGACCTGTGTTCTGCTCCACTCTCATTCCCCAAGTGCATGCCAACCAAGCCATCAGTTCTGATGATCATCCCCAGGCCTAAGAGCACTAACTCTCACTCCTTAATCTAGCCACCCTGTTGTCTGCAGTGCACAATCTAGCATCCCTATCACCACCACATTGCTGCTTCTTGATTAAGCTCAGCAGGTTGTCTGAGGCTGGGGTCTTGGCACTGCAGCAGAAATGTATTTATTTATTTAATTATTATTGCAGAGATACATCAGGCTGAGAGACTGTGTCTCGTCCAAGATGACCCATTGGGCTTCATGGTTGGGTGGGGATTGGAACCTTGATCTTAGTCCAACACTGGAACCCACTGGTGTTAGGAGACAGGACTGTACATCTTCAGACTTTGTATGAGGGTGGGGAGAGGGATACCAATTTGATCGGACCCTTAAAAAAAGAAAGCAACACCTCCCTGCAAATAGAAGATTAGCACATCCGGGAGTTTCTAATGCAGCTCATGATTCTGGGTTTCTGTCTGCAGGGAGCTTTTAATGGAAAGGGACATTTGGAGATGTGATTTTGCCACACACCATCTGAAGGAGTTCACTACACTTCTACCACTTCAGAACTGAACATAAGAACAAAATCACAGTAGAAAACATAAGAAAGACTAAAGGAGGCTCAGCAAATGTAGGATGACTCAGGAAAAGGCAAGACTGAAAATCAAAGGCGCAAGGAAGTCATAAGTAGAGAAGATAGTCAGGTACAGGAGTGAAAGCACTAACCCCCCCTTCCTCAATCTATCCACCCCTTTGTCTTCACAATCTAGCATCCCCACCACTATTATTATTGTTGTTGTTGTTGTTGCTGCTGTTGTTGTTATTATTGTTATTATTATTATTATTATATCCTTACACCAACCCTGTGAGAGTCTGTCTGGTCCAATATCACCCAGTGGGCTTCATGCCTGGGTGGGGATTTGAACCTGGATCTTAGTTCAACACTGTAACCCAGTGGTGTTAGGAGACAGGATTATACATCTTCAGACTGTGTGTGTGTGTGTGTGTGTGTGTGTGGAAGATACAAATTTGATTGGACCTTTGCAGTAAGACAAGAAATCAACACACACACCCCTGTCTTCAGGGATATTTGGAGATGTGATTTTGCCATGTACCATTTTATTTCAATTAACAGAAATTAAAATTACAATTAGCGGGCCAGGTCAAGAAATTTTTTGAGCTTACAAAGGGGCTCCCATACTCACAAAGGTTGTGAGTCACATCACCATGACTTTTTATCTGGAGACTAGGGTTGTGAGAAGGCATCATTTCCCCTTCTGCCCTACATTTGTCATATGCAGCACTGTTTCTGTTCCACAGCAGTACATCGTCCGCCAAAATCTACGTTATTTGTCTCGCTGTTCACTGTGGAGAAGGTACGTAATTTACACAATTACTTATGTGATTAATATAGAGTGCAGGACATGGAATAATGAGCTCAAGTTGCAGTAAGCCAGATTTCAACTGAACACCAGGAAAAACGTGCTAACTGTTAGAGCGGTATGACAGTGGAATCAATTACCTAGGGAGGTGTTGCTTTCCAACACTGGAAGCATTCAAGAGGCAGCTGAACAGGCACCTGTCAGGTATGCTTTAAGTTGGGTTCCTGCATTGAGCAGGGGGTTGGACTCAATGGCCTTATAGGCCCCTTCTAACTCTACGATTCTATGATTCTATGTAAATTACATAAGTTGTCATCATTACGTTATTCCACCATGCAAAGGAAAATGGAATACAAATGGTAAGAAACCTAAACAGTTACGTATCGTTTGCAGACTGAAAGCAACAGCAACAGCTAATACAGATCGTACTTGCTGGGCTGATTTCCATGCCAGCAGGGGACAGAGAGCAAACACTGGCCATTTCTGGTCCCATTTATCTTTTCGTCTGGATTTTTCGACATCCCTACTGGAGACATATATTCATTTTTTATAGAGTGGATACAGCAACCACTCATGTGATGGGGCAATCATTGTCCCATCACTGGCATTGTGGCAGCTTACCTGGATGGGGCTGGAGCAGGGTGACACTGAAGTCAGAGCTGCAGGGCGTACCGACAGAGTCAATCCAGTGCTCCCGCCAGTGCACCTACACAGCCCCAACTTCACCCTTGCCCTATCACACACCAGCCCCAGCTGCTGGTGTCAGGAATTTGCCATTTTAGGCGGTGATTTGCATGCCCACATTTTTCCTTCCATCTCACTTCCATCTCTTTTTTGCTGAATTTTGTACAGCTGCAAAAATGCAAAATATGTTTGGACAGATTATTGCAGATCAAAGGAAATGGGGGTGGGTGCATCTGAGGAGCAACAATGGCTCTCTCATGCCAACTCTCCTAAAAATCATTGCTTGTATTCAGCCTTTATTTCAGTGCAAACCCCTGGGAAGGATCAGAAATGATCTTTTAATATAAAATTGAAAGATAGCATTTATTTCCCCTGGTATCCCCATGACATATAGAGGAGTTGAGATAGCACAGGGTCCGAATAAGGCCAGAGAGGGAAAACCAAAGAGATAAATTATCCGTCTCCTAATGGTTATGGGAGAGAACCTATAATGCGAAGTCATGGCATTTCCACTAGGAAAGTTAGAATGAACGTAAAATCAATATGCTGTTATCTGTTTCTCACTATACTTTTTTGGATGAGCAACAATAAAATGAAATTGGGTTAACTATCATTGTTACCATTATATGTCTGGGATGGGGGTGTGGTAGAGGTATGCTTAAAACTTTCAAAACTTTCTCTTTTTTTCACCATAAATGGGGTGGTTGGGTGTGTGTGAAACAAAACCCTTCTGAAAAACCATGAGGGAGGAGGGTTTTTTTCTGAAACGTTTAGAGAGATTGACACTTACTTTACTTAACTTCAGTGGCAGCTGTTGGCTCCATTCCAGTGGGGCAGTGGAATCTGCTCAGGGTTTTAGTCCAAGCTTTCAAACAGCTGTCCAAGGTGCTTCAGCTCCTTGAAGGTTGGGACTAAAACCCAGAGTCGATTCCGCTGCCCCACTGGCATGGAGTCACCAGCTGCTACTGCTTAACTTGAGGAGTGGACAATAGTTTCCCATTTTCTTCTTCTTGCTGTTTTGCCTTTGTCTTTAAAAAGCCTGATGGTGCCTACAGTGGCCCAAGGGACACACTCCAGCTTTCTCCTGGAATTATGGTGCAACGTTGCATCATTTTGCATCACGTTGATCCCAAGGCATTCTGAGTAGTGTGGTTGGGCTGGCAGCGAAGAGAGTGGCTGGACAGCCAGCCAGATGGGCGACTAATAAATCCAATAAATAAATAAATAAGTGAAGGGACCTGGGCTCTCTTTCCACAGCTACCTGCCAGTTGTACTTCCTGGCAAGACTTTATTATTATTATTATTATTATTATTATCATTATCATTATTGTTGTTGTTGTTGTTGTTGTTGTCATTGTTATTATTATTATTATTATTATTATTAATAATAATAATAATAATAATAATAATAATAATAATAATAATAATAATAATAATAATAATAATAATAATAATAATAAACATTTATATCCCATTCTTCCGGAGTCCAGGAGTGGCAAACAAAATACTAAAAACACTCCCAAACATCTTAAAAACAGACTTTAAAATATATTAAAACAAAACATCTTTAAAAACATACATTTTTAAAAAAGCTTTAAAAAATCTTAAAAGGCAATTCCAGCATAGACACAGTCTGGGATAAGGTCTCTACTTAAAAGGCTTGTTGAAAGAGGAAGGTCTTCAGTAAACTACGAAAAGATAACGCAGATGGTGCCTATCTGATATTTAAGGGGAGGGAATTCCAGAGGGTAGGTGCCACAAAACTAAAGGTGCACTTCCTATGGTTGTGTGGAACAGACCCCCTGATAAGATGGTATCTGCAGGAGGCCCTCACCTGCAGAGCAGTGATTGACTGAGTATATAAGGGGTAAGACAATCTTTCCGGTAAACACAGCGTGATGCAAGCACTGATGATCAGCCGATTGTCAGGGCCTGGAAGCACTGTCTATTCAGCTGCTCAGCAATGCCTGCAAATTCCTTCTCAGCCCACTCACATCTTTACCTGCCCCACGGGTGGGTATGACTTGGACAAAATGACCTTGCAAGCCTGCCACCACAGTAAGGAAAGCAGTGATCCTTCCCAAATTTCTGGAGAAATAACTCTTTCCCCCAAGAAAGCAGCTGAAACTGCCACTGTTATTTCAGTAGAATAAGTTTCTAAGGAAACTGGGAGGGGAATTTTGGCTCAGCTTTCAGAGGAGGTGTTGGATAGGGCTAGATATTTCTACTAGACAATTATCAACAACCTTGAAGAAGTGCATTTCCATCATCCCTTGGGTTTAAACCACACTTTAAAATTAAATCATGTGCATCTTGAAGATGTGGCCTTGTTGTCTCTGGAGAGAGAGAGAGAGAGAGAATGCGATCAGTACTGACAAACAGTGACAACCAGAGTGGAAGTGTTAGAGGGCACATTTGGCTCCCAGGCCTGTGGTTCCCCACCCCTGGTCTACCACTTTAGAATTCCATTACCTCATTTCCACCTCGTCATGCTGCATGGGGTAGAGCAGGCCTTGGAGGAGCTATTCCAGCAGCATGGCTGGGAAGACTGCCTAGGGAGGCACAAGGGTGAAGTACGCTGTGATGCTTTATATTGCTGATACTGTAGCCCAGGGATTGCCAACCTTTTTGGGCTAGTGAGCACAATGGGGATTTTGAGAAAGCACTATGGGTGCCAGTCACAAAATGGCTGCCACATCTAAAAGAGTGGAAAATATAGGCCCATAAATGGTGTGGGGATGCAGATACATCAGACACCGCTATGCTCACTCACAGAGAGAGGCTCTTTGTACCTCTTCTGTGTTCAGGAGAAAAGGAAGAGTAGGCAACCAATCCTGGTGTCCAATGAAACGTAGTCATGTTTAATGGTAGGAGAGGCCAAGCCAGTCTAAACAGGAACTGAGTAGGAAGAGCAAACAGTCTTATGCACTGCAGATTTTTTCAGGGGATATTTACTGAGATCTTCTGTGGGTGCCATTGGAGGTACTGGTGGGCACACGGGTACCCGTGGGTGCCACACTGGTGACCCTGCGGTATGTATTTGTTTATTTATTATATTTATATCCTGCCCTTACTCCCAAAAGGAGCCCAGGGCAGCATCCTCACATTATAGCCATACTATGTATAGCCATACATAGGCCACATCCACACCAGACATTTATTCCACTTTAAATGGTCATATGTCTTCCATCAGAGAATCCTGGGAAATGTAGTTTATGAAGAGTGCTGTGTGTTATTAGGAGACTTCTATTCCCCAACAGACCTTTAATGGCCAGAGTGGTTTAACAGTCAACCCCTCTTCCCAGTGAATTCTGGGAATTGGAATTCTGTGAGGGGAATAATGGTCTCCTAACAACTCTCAGCACCCTTCACAAACTACACTTCCCAAGATTCTTTGGGGGAAGCCATGACTGTTCAATGTGGAATTAATGTCTGGTGTAGATATGGCCATACTGTAGCCATACTCACATTATTAATTATGTTCCATTTTATAGAAAGCAAGAAGTTAATATTTTGAGGAGATGCAAGTAAACATTTGGCAATAAAATAAAATAAAAAATAAACCCACAAAGATCTTAACTGGAATCATGGTGGGTTTTATTCCCCTAGGAAGGAGAAAGTTCTGTTTGCAAATGTTTTTTCCTCATTGTCCTTTCACTTTGACGAGTGTTTATGAGCATTCCGTCATGCTGAGTAGGTCTTGCTGCATATTGCTGTGCTTTTGCTTCTCCTCAGTCATCACACACACCACTTTACAGGCTGCTCCCTCTGGTTTCCTGGCTGCCTGTGACTGTGATTCAGAGCACTCATTTCCTGAAATAGGATTTGTCGCGTACATTGTGTTAGTTTCTACACAGTTCGCTCTTTTCCACAAGGAATGCTAAATTGAATTGGCTAGCCACAGCAGACATACATAAGAACTGTTTGAAGAAAACACTTGGATAATATCCATCCAGACCATTTCTAATATCAAAAAGGTTTCTGGAGAGGCTGTTATTGGGGCATCTTTCAAGCACTCTTGTGAGGCTGTACTAGAGAGTGATGGTTTGGTAACTGTGTTAGTGTGGTCAGCAAAACCACACAAACACACAATAGGCAACACTAATCCCAAAGGATTCCCAGACAGGCTTCTTGAGACTCCAGCATCCCTAAGTCTAAGACTCAAGAATGATGCCACAAGGCCTGCTGATGCCACAAGCTGATGCCACAAGCTGATGCCATGAAGCTGGGCCTGGTGATGCCAATACTTGCAAGTAAAACAAAATCAGATACATAGGTTGGGCCTGAAAGCATGGCTCAGTGGTAAAGGGGTGGAGTCTAGCAACAAAAAGGTGGAGCTAGAGGTGTGAAGTATGTCTGAAATGGGGATTGGGAACAGACATTGAAAACCACTGTGAGGAGGCTCCACTGGCAATAAACAAGGTCAAGCTGGAGGGCATGCCTCCTCTCTCAGTATACATAGACAAAACAGAAATTCCAATAAGGAGGTGTGGGTTTGAGAGAGAGAGAGAGAGAGAGAGAGAGAGAGATTGGTGCAGAAGAAGCCCCAGGGCATTTGGAGTATACTATAGATCACAGCCAGGCACTGACAGACAAAGAAGATAATGGCTTTCTCTTCTTCAACACTGCAGAAAACCAAAATGCTGACAGGCTAAGTAGGAGGCTGGCAACCTCTATTCCTAAGAGTAAGGCTGTGCATTTTGGAGGGTGATATTGCGGGAAAGAGCAGTAGTAATTTCTGTGCTGATTGGACACTGAGAAGAGCCTAGGAGAAGAAAGGGGGAAGAACCTAAGCAAAGGGAGATAGAAGAAGCCTATAGAAAGGGCCTGCGATGAATGTAATGAAAGTTTTGAGAACAAACAACTCACCAAGTCTATTCTGAAGAGCAGCCTGGCATTCTGAGGAACCTCAAGTGGGGAGACCAGCCCACTGTAAAGTATAACAACTACTCATGAGTGAGCGAGTGATATCAATGAGATTTAATGGGAAACATATTAACATAACCATAATCAAAGTTATGCTCCAATGGCAAACACAGAAGAAGAGGAATTGGAGAGATTTTACGCAGAAGTACAGGGGAAAAATTGATCACACACCAAAACAAGATGTGCTGATAATCATGGGGGACCGGAATGCAAAAGCAGGGAACAGAGAAGAACTAGGGATTGTGAGGAAATGGGGCTTAGGAGATAGAAATGAAGCAGGAGAGAGACTTATTGAATTCTATGAAGCTAATCATTCGTTTCTTCCAAACACATTTTTTGAGCAACTGAAAAGACTACTGTACACGTGGACATCAGCAAATTGTCAATATAGGAATCAAATTGATATAATTGGTAGCAGAAGATGGAGAAGTTCCATACTTTCTGCAAAAACAAGACCAGGAGCAGACTGCGGTACAGATCACGAACTGGTTGTATCGAAAATCAGAGTAAAGCTAAAGAACAACAAAGCAATCATAATGCCAAAATACAATTTAAATAACATCCCAGAAGAATATAAAGATCAAATAAGGAATAGATTTGAGGCTTTAAACTTAGTTGACAGAGAACCAGAAGCACTATGGAGTGAAGTCAGTGACATTATCAGGGACGAATGCAAAAGACAATACCTCTAGTTAAAAAGAGAGAAAGACCTCAATGGATGACTGACGAAACTCTTAAAATGGTTTAGAGAAAGAAGGAAAGCAAAAGCAAGAGGAGGTAGAAACATAGTTAGAACACTAAATGCAATAATACATAGGGACAAAGAGAATTATTACAATAGTTATTGTATAGAAATAGAAGACAACAAAAAAGGTAGAACAAGAGCCCTCTTCCAAAAGATTAGAGAAATTAAAGGAAAATTTAAACCTGGGATGTTGAATAATCAACAGGGGAACACACTGACTGACCGAGATGAAATAAAAGGAAGATAGCAGCAATGAACTGAATAACTCTATAAAAGAGATGCAAGGATGACAAATTCATTCACAGAGGAACCATGTGATGAAGAACCAGAAATTTTAGAATGTGAGGTGAAAGCTGCTCTTGAAATACTTGGAAGAAACAAATCATCAGGAACAGATGGCATACAAATAGAGTTGCTACAAGTTACTGAGACTGAATCTGTCCAAATTTAGACAAAAATTGTTAACAAATATGGAAAACTAAACAATGGCCCAGAGACTGGAAGCGTTCAATATATATCCCAATTCTAAAGAAAGGGGATCCCAGGGAATGCAGTAATTATCGAACTATGGCCTTAATATCCCATGCAAGTAAAGTAATGTTCAAGATTCGACAAGAAAGGCTCTTACTGTAAAGGGAGCGAGAAATGCCAGATGTTTAACTGGATTTAGAAAGAGAAGAGGTACCAGACATCACATTGCAAACATATGCTGGATAATGGAACGGACCAAGGAATTTCAGAAAAAAATCACCCTGTGATTTTGATTGTGTAGATCATGAAAAACTATGGAATGCTTTAAAAGAAATGGGGGTGCCATAGCATCTAATTGTCCTGATGCACAGCCTATATTCTGCACAAGAGGCTACTGTAAGGACAGAATATGGAGAAACTGATTAGTTCCCAGTCAGAAAGGCTGCCCTTAGTCAGAAAGGTTGTGAGACAGGGCTGTATTTTATCACCCTATTTGTTTAATCAATATGCAAAACATATACAGAAAGCAGGATCGGATCAAGATGAAGGGGGTGTGAAAATTGGAGGGAGAAATATCAATGATTTAAGATATGCAGACGATACCATACTCTTAGCAGAAACCAGTAATGGACTGTGAAAAAAGACAAATAATTGGATGTTAGAATAAATTAAACCAGAACTATCATTAGAAGCTAAAATGCTGAAACTGAGGTTATCATACTTTGGACACATCATGAGAAGACATGATTCACTAGAAAAGACAATAAGGCTCAGAAAAACAGAAGGGAGTAGAAAAAGAGGAAGACCCAACAAGAGATGGATTGATTCCATAAAGGAAGCCACAGACCTGAACTTACAAGATCTGAACAGGGTGGTTTATAACAGATGCTACTGGAGATTGCTGATTCACAGGGTTGCCATAAGTAGTAATTGACTTAAAGGCCTATAACAACAACAGTAATCATGAATGAGATAAAGCACTTTCCCTGCTTCCGGTGCTTCTCTATGTGTCCAAGGCAATTCACTACTCATTTGCATCGCTTATTTCTATAAACGTTGATGCTGCATGTGCAAATTATATGTGCATTAGTTTCCATAGGCAGGCAGACATCCGTTAATCTAAAATACTTAGATGAAGCATCAAGTATGCAGATGAGCTAGATCAGCTGATTTTTTAAAAATGTAACAAGATTTATATATTGATGCCCTGAGATTTATTTTGCTCCCCCAAAGCCCTGAGCATGAACCCTAAAACCTAAGGACCAAAGCCTGAGACCTAGTAACCATCCTTTCCAGTCAGCTCCATATTGAAACTACTTTCCTCTCTCTGAAAACATTACTGTGAAAATTGTTTCTTTCAGCCCCCATCCAGGCAAGTGGAGTGTAGCAGATTCTAGCAAACAACTTTATCAGGATCCTGTTGACCATTAGCAGGTGCCAAGATATGGATATGGATCTTTCTGGCTACCCACTCACCTACCTATTTATGTATCTATCTAGAGAGCAATTTGGCATAGCCAACAATCATGTTTACAAAGCTATTACAACACTGTCAGCTGCATGCATCCTCAGTAAGGTCAGTTTTCTGTGAAGGAAAGTTACTGCATTTGCTAGAGTAGGGTATGAATTACAAAACCTGGGGGATCAATCTGAAAGTTCATAAAATAAAAGAAATGCAAAGATCAAAAGCATGTGAAAAGCTTTTGACAAAGTGCCCCATGATATTCTGAGTAGCAAGCTAGCTAAATGTGGGCTGGATAGAACAACTATCAAGTAGATCCACAGTTGGCTCCAGAATCGTACTGAAAGAGTGCTTATCAATGGTTCCTTCTCAAACTGGGCAGAAGTAACGAGTGGGGTACCACAGGGCTCATTCCTGGGCCCAGTGCTCTTCAACATTTTTATTAACGACATGGATGAGGAGGTACAGAGCATGCTTATCAAATTTGCAGATGATACAAAATTGGGGGACATAGCTAATACCGTGGAAGACAGAAACAAAATTCAAAGGGACCTTGATAGGCTGGAGCATTGGGCTGAAAGCAACATAATGAAATTCAACAGGGATAAATGCAAAGTTCTACACTTAGGAAAAAGAAAACAAATGCACAGTTATAAGACGGGGGGTACTTTGCTCACCAATACGACATGTGAGAAGGATCTTGGAATTGTCGTTGATCACAAGCTGAATATGAGCCAACAGTGCGATGTGGCTGCAAAAAAGGCAAATGCTATTTTAGGCTGCATTAACAGAAGTATAGTTTCCAAATCACATGAAGTATTAGTTCCCCTCTATTCAGCACTGGTTCGGCCTCATCTTGAATACTGCATCCAGTTCTGGTTTCTGCACTTCGAGAAGGATGCAGACAAACTGGAACAGGTTCAGAGGAGGGCAACAAGGGTGATCAGGGGACTGGAAACAAAGCCCTAGAGGAGACTGAAAGAACTGAGTATGTTTAGCCTGGAGAAGACTGAGGGGAGATATGATAGCACTCTTCAAGTGCATGAAAGGTTGTCACATAGAGGAGGGCTGGGATCTCTTCTCAATCGTCCCAGAGTGCAGGACACGGAATAATGGGCTCAAGTTGCAGGAAGCCAGATTTCGACTGGACATCAGGAAAAATTTGCTAACTGTTAGAGCCGTACGACAATGGAACCAATTACCTAGAGAGGTAGTGGGCTCTCCGACACTGGAGGCATTCAAGAGGCAGTTGGACAGCCATCTGTCGGGAATGCTTTGATTTGGATGCCTGCATTGAGGAGGGGGTTGGACTTGATGGCCTTATAGGCCCCTTCCACTATTTTATGATTCTATGATAGCTATCATCTCCAATTCCTTGCACTGAAACCAATTCCGAATTATTATCACTGCCTTCTAAATGGTGCGTAAATAAATGACCAAGTAGTGAGTTAGCATTAAGTTATTTGTAAGATGTCATAGATCCTGAACAAAGGTAAGTTCCACTGCTGGGTCTTCTGAAAATAACATTTGGGAATAGTTGTCCAGGCTGCATGTGCAAATTATAGGTTTGTGTAACCCCCAGGATTCAAATATGCTTGAAAAATGCTGTACTCAGTACACTGCCTAATGTTCTTCTAGCTCCTGAAGTGTTCAGCCAATTGAGGAATGCTCTTCTCTAACATGGCTTGCATCATGACCAAGAGACATGCAATCTGACCCAACACTCAGAAGCTATGTTGGCAACATGAGCATGAAAGTGTCTGAGGGTAAATATACATGCTGCCTTGTGGAAGTAGCTTTATCTTTTAGCTCAGCATTCACTGAGAGCTGGCAGTGCCACTGAAAACAAAGACTGAATCTCTATGGAGGTACTAGAGGCAGAACCAAGAAACCTTTGGTGATCTTCTGCTGGAGGTAGAACCAAGGCCAGCCCTACCATGAGGCAGACTGGGGGTGGAGGGCAGATCTGTGTGTGCACCTGGTAAACAAACCTGCTACCAGAAGAGGCTTGCTAAGTGGGGCGGAGCCACTATACTACCTTCCTAGTAGGTGGGTCACTGTTTCTTACTGGAAAGGAGATGGTGAGGGTCAAAGTGCAGGGAGGCTGGGAGGCTGGCACAGAGAAAACACACTAGCAGGGCCAGTCTGGTGCTCCTGCCAATACGTTTGCACCCTGCCAATTTCCTCACCAGCTTGCTCCTTCCCGGTACTCAAGAGCGACCCACCTGCTGGGAAGCTAGCGAAGCAGCTCTACCCCATCCAGTGGGCCGCTTCTGCCTGCTGCCCTTAGGTATGGTGGAGGATGCTGTCTCATCCCAAGGGCTGAACTGCCAGTCTGGTCATCTTCTGTACACAGAATGGAAGTGGGCGCCTCCTTGCCCTCTGTCTTGGGTAGCAAATGTCTTGGACCAGCCCTAGTTAGAATTAATAAGTCCTTGGACAATGACTAATTTTATTTGAAGGCTACTCCGAGGAGGCATTGTGGTGAGTGGCCTTATGGATTCCCCTCCATTCAAAAGGTTGCCTGTTGAGATGTGCCATTGCCACAGGTAGTGGCCCATCTAGCCCAGCATCCTGTTCTCACACTGGCCAACCAGATGCCTTTGGGAAGCCCACATGCAGGACTTGAGTGCAACAGAACTCTCCCCTTCTGCAGTTTCCAACAACTGGGATTCAGAAGCATACTGCCTCTGACAGTGAAGGAAGAGCATAGCCATCATGGCTAGTAGCCACTGATAGTTTTATCCTCCATCATGGATTTGTCTAATCCTCTTTTACAGTCAACCAAGTTGGTGGCCATCATTTCTGTCTCCATACTCCTCTCTCAGTTGACAACTAGTGGGCCTAGTTGAATCCTTCAGGGGACCATACAATTTCAGGTGTGGTGTTATAGTTACTGACTCCTGTAGCAGAATAGAAACCCAGGTGTGACCCAGAGCAAGCTGTTATCAAATCTCTCATATGACAGAGCAGTGAAATATTTGGCCTTATACGTGTTCCAAAGATCGGTCGGTTTCACTTATTTTTTGCAGAGCTTCTTGCAAAAAGGCTGCTGTTAAATTATGGAGATTGCCTCTTGCCTCCTGAAGCCAAGCTATCGTAGGATGGCAGTCTGTAGGATAGTTGCCACAGTGAAGCAGTCTTCTGTTAAAATGGTATGCAAAAGGATAGCTGAGATCCCAGTGGTCATGGTGATGGCCACATGTAATCTGCCCAGTCTTTGAGTCTTGCTCTTGAATGAGCTTGTTTTTGGATTTTGTCAACACTCCATTAAGCAAGAGACTTCTAAAAGTCAACTGTTCATGACGCTGGAGCAGCCCTGACGCTTCAATGTCTAAGGCAATGGGAGAAGAGAGATTTTCTGACATCTTTACATACTCTCTAAAAGCAATATCTTTCTCCACACACCCTTTCTTATCTTGGATCCATTGGTCTCTCTGGCTATGAGAACAAGCCTTTGCATTTGTGTAAGACACATACTGCACATTACATACAAAGGCCTAAGGGAATGAATATGTTTTCAACAAGCAGCACTGGAAACACATGACCATCAGAACTTGTCTGGTTTTTGAGAGGAGGTGATTAAATAGTGTGGGTGGTCCATAAGGATGGAATCCATTGGTTGTTGCTGATTCAAAAGCATTCCATCAGCCTAACAGGCTGGTATTGATTCGAGTTTGTCCTTTGTCCACTAGCTACCACTTTTACCGATCTGTTTTTTCCCCTCGCAAAATACCTGATATTAATATCAATATTTTGAAGCAGAATGTTGATAAATGAAAGGAAATATTGGTAAAAGTATCATTCTTAATAGTAATATTTTAGAGATGGGTTTTTAAAATATAAAAAAAACAATTTTCAAACATAGCTGTGGAAAACTGCTACATAACAGAGAACTAATGGAACTGCTACATAATAGAGAACTAATAGTGAACTAATGGAAAATTCAGCACCAAATCTGAATTGGGCATAATTCTGGTGCATCTCATCTCTAGTGCCCCAGCAGAGAAGGCCCTCCCCATGGTTAGCACAAGATGGATATCTGCAGGCTGTAGTATAACCAAGAGGGCCTCTCACACAGATCTCAGTAAAACACTTAGAGGTTATGGTTGATTAAGCAGTATATACTATAAAATCCATTACATACATACATACAAGAAAAGGCATTCCCTCAGGTGGGCTGGCCCCCAATTGTTTTGAACTTTGTAAGTCATCAGCAAAAACTTAAACCTGGCCTGGTAAGAAATTGACCTCCACAATTCCGTTCATATTTAAAGCCGAATCTATCAACTGCACACTTTCTGAAACAATATAAGAAGTGAAACACAGCCATCCTTCAAAATTTACTTATTCAAATTTTGCAATGTAGTTCTCCAACCAACCAATGTTTACATAAATGCATATGCATAAAAATGAATACATTTGTGAAAATAACATACAAATATGCATTATGTTAGAACTTGCTTGCAAATATCTGTACATTAGACAAACTTGCATATAAAATGTGTTTTGTTAGGAGAAATTCACATGAAAATGTTGAATAATTTTCATGAGAATTTTTAAAAAACAAATTGTTGCAGAAATCCAGACAACTGAATTTAAGATGAGAAAATGAGCAACTAAGAGTACCAAAATTGACAGATCTGGGGTGGATCAGGTGGTCCTGGGTTGGGTCAGCCTTATTTTAAGGGGGGGCAGATCGGAGCCCTGGGGACAGATCAGAGGGGCTGTACACAGCCCTACTTTTCAGGAGACAACACTGAAAATCCATAGGTTTCTCAAAGTGTTGAAAATACTAGTACTGTATTGTTCACAAACTTTGAAAAGTCCAATTCATTTTGGATCCAAAATATGGGCAGATATGCAAATTATGCCCTGAATGAATGATTGATTATTTATTTATCAAAATATTTATAGGCTTCACCTTTCATAAAAGTATATTAAGGCAGTATTACAACAAAACAAAAACATTAGAATTAAAAACCAATGAAAACATTGTTAAAAAAAATAACAAAAGCATCTAATAAGTATTACATTGGTTGGCCAAGAAAATTCATATTAAAAGTCCTGTTTAAAAAGTTCAGTTTTCAGGAGATGCCTCAAAGGAAGAAAGGAAAGGTCCTGCCCAACTTGTATTGATAGGGAGTTCCACAGGGCAGGGCACCTGCCACACTAAAGGCTCAGTCCCTGGTGGAGGCCAACCGAACTTCAGGGGCATGCGGAACCACCAAAAGTGCCCCACCAGAAGATCTCAGTGATCGAGATGGAACATAGGGAATGTACTGGCCCTCAAGGTACGTTGGGCCCAAGTTGTTAAATAGGGCTTTGTGAATTAACACCAGCACCTTGGATCTGGTCCAGGAGCAAACTGGCAACCAGTGCAGCTCCAAGCTGTGGGGTAACATGTTGCCGGTGATCTGCAATAATTATTACAATAGATTGCCTACATTTCCCTTGGAATTCTTCAGCAGCTCCACTCCTATTGCATCTGAAATATTTGATACATTCATACCGAAACACAGCAAGATCTTAAATCCTAGCCATGATAAATACAGCATGTTTGCTGAAGAATGTATATAGTGGAAACTGAAGATTTAAAATCTATCCTCACAGGTGGATTATGCAGGCACATTTTTCATGAAAGAAAGCCAGAGTACTGGGCAGAAAGAGAGAATAAGCTAAAGCAAACAAAATGTGATATTTCACAAGTACTGTCTGTCTTCCTTTTTCTATAATTAACTGTTCTTTTAGTTTGCAAGAGCCTCATTTTGTTAATCTAAAAGAGTAATTGCTTTGTACCCAAGCAACATAGGTTTCAGTGGCCACAATCCCGCACCCTCCCTGCATGTGTGGAAAGAATGGAGTTTATCCCAAGGAAGTAGGAGGATCCTGCTTGACCTGAGAGTTAGGACTAGGTCAGGAGCAACATTGTGTAGTGTAGTTTAGGCCAGTCACAGTCTCTCAGCCTAACCTACCTTACAGGGTTGTTGTGAGGAAAAAATGGAGAGGGAGGAGAATCATGTATATCTCCTTAGAGGAAAGGTGGGATAATAATAATAATAATAGAGCAGGAACCCAGAGGCAGAGTCAAAGAACAATCAGGGCTGTAATTCAGTAGTAGAGCACTGAATTTTACAGTGCAGTTCTCCAGTCAATGTGTACAAAAATGCACATACCAGGCTAAAGTGTGCATATAAATACATAGATATATACAAACATACAAAATGTATTATATTTAGGGGGATTGTTTGAAAAATGTGTATAGTAGGAGAACTTTGCATTAAAATGCTGGTGGATTTTCATGAAGATTTTAAAAATAAATTGCAAACTGATGTGGAAATGTGGAGATCTAAACTTAAGATTAGAGATCCTCCGTGGTGCAGAGTGGTAAGCGGCGGTAATGCAGCCGAAGCTCTGCTCACTGCCGGAGTTCAATTCCAACAAAAGGAGGAAGTCAAATCTCCAGTAAAAGGGGTCGAGGTCCACTCAGCCTTCCATCCATCCATGGTCGGTAAAATGAGTACCCGGCATATGCTGGGGGGTAAGAACATAAGAACATAAGAAGAGCCTGCTGGATCAGGCCAGTGGCCCATCTAGTCCAGCATTCTGTTCTCACAGTGGCCAACCAGGTGCCTGGGGGAAGCCCGCAAGCAGGACCCGAGGGCAAGAACACTCTCCCCTCCTGAGGCTTCTGGCAACTGGTTTTCAGAAGCATGCTGCCTCTGACTAGGGTGGCAGAGCACAGCCATCACGGCTAGTAGCCATTGATAGCCCTGTCCTCCATGAATTTGTCTAATCTTCTTTTAAAGCCATCCAAGCTGGTGGCCATTACTGCATCTTGTGGGAGCAAATTCCATAGTTTAACTATGCGCTGAGTAAAGAAGTACTTCCTTTTGTCTGTCCTGAATCTTCCAACATTCAGCTTCTTTGAATGTCCACGAGTTCTAGTATTATGAGAGAGGGAGAAGAACTTTTCTCTATCCACTTTCTCAATGCCATGCATAATTTTATACACTTCTATCATGTCTCCTCTGACCCGCCTTTTCTCTAAACTAAAAAGCCCCAAATGCTGCAACCTTTCCTCGTAAGGGAGTCGCTCCATCCCCTTGATCATTCTGGTTGCCGTCTTCTGAACCTTTTCCAACTCTAGAATATCCTTTTTGAGATGAGGCGACCAGAACTGTACACAGTATTCCAAATGCGGCCGCACCATAGATTTATACAACGGCATTATGATATCGGCTGTTTTATTTTCAATACCTTTCCTAATTATCGCTAGCATGGAATTTGCCTTTTTCACAGCTGCCGCACACTGGGTCGACATTTTCATCGTGCTGTCCACTACAACCCCGAGGTCTCTCTCCTGGTCGGTCACCGCCAGTTCAGACCCCATGAGCGTATATGTGAAATTCAGATTTTTTGCTCCAATATGCATAATTTTACACTTGTTTATATTGAATTGCATTTGCCATTTTTCTGCCCATTCACTCAGTTTGGAGAGGTCTTTTTGGAGCTCTTCGCAATCCCTTTTTGTTTTAACAACCCTGAACAATTTAGCGTCATCAGCAAACTTGGCCACTTCACTGCTCACTCCTAGTTCTAGGTCATTAATGAACAAGTTGAAAAGTACAGGTCCCAATACCAATCCTTGAGGGACTCCACTTTCTACAGCCCTCCATTGGGAGAACTGTCCGTTTATTCCTACTCTCTGCTTTCTGCTTCTTAACCAATTCCTTATCCACAAGAGGACCTCTCCTCTTATTCCATGACTGCTAAGCTTCCTCAGAAGCCTTTGGTGAGGTACCTTGTCAAACGCTTTTTGAAAGTCTAAGTACACTATGTCCACTGGATCACCTCTATCTATATGCTTGTTGACACTCTCAAAGAATTCTAATAGGTTACTGAGACAGGACTTTCCCTTGCAGAAGCCATGCTGGCTCTGCTTCAGCAAGGCTTGTTCTTCTATGTGCTTAGTTAATCTAGCTTTAATAATACTAATAATACTAATAATAATAAGAAAGGCCGGGGATGGAACTGGCAATCCCACCCCATATATACGGTCTGCCTAGTAAACGTCGCAAGACGTCACCCTAAGAGTCGGAAACGACTCGCACTACAAGTGCGGGGACACCTTTACCTTTTTAAACTTAAGATTGAAAAAATGAGAAAGGGAGAGAAACTGAAACTGACAGATTTCCCCATCTCTACATAAGACCCACTGATTTCAATTTTTTAATGGAGCTATTCTAGACATTACTAACTCTAGATTATAAAAATGGTTTTTATAGATGTATATTATTGGTGTTTTTAATGTCAACTCGCTTCAGGATACTTTATGGGAAGCAATATAATATTTCACACACACACACACACACACAGAACTGCCAAAGGAGGATAGTACTTCCTGCATCTGAGGCCCTAAGATATCACAGGCCTCTTGGCTGCGTGCTTTGACTAGTAGCTGGAGTCATGCATGCAAGATGGCTTTCAATGTGTCGTATGCTGAAAACCAGCCAGTTACACAGCAACTAGCATGGAGATATCAAGTCTCTTTCAGGACTGAGCTCCTGGATGCTGGGTGAGGTTGCCTAAAACTAAAATGTTCTGTGGGACTATGTATTATTAGATACTTTATGAAATACGAAATTCAACACAACCACGTAAAAGTTGAACTTTGCTGTATAGTATTATTAGCTTGATTTTACTGAATATATTTTTATTTTGTCAAGCTTTTAATGTGGTATTAAAGTTCTGTCTTCCTGCTTTTATCACTGAATTGTCTCATCGTGTTCTTGGTTTTGCTGAATGCAGTTTATTTAGTACGTTGAACTGATTTCATTCATATGCTGTATTTTTATAGATATGTATTTATAGTATGCTTATTTTGTTGTATACTGCTTTGAGTTTATTTTAGAAACAGAAGTGGTTACACAGTTTGAAATAAATAAAATTGTTACAGCTCCTAAAGTGTGCATTGCATTTATTGACTTTTATATATTAATCATTATTCACCAGAATTAAAGAAGAAATAATCTACCTGTTTGTCTGTCTGACAAAAAGATCAAGATATTTTGGAGCTCTAGTTTTTCATTTCCCAGCATTTTTTGAGAAATGGGATTCCTATGAGGGGCTCGAAGGAGGATGTCGGGGGAGAAGAGAAGAGGATCTACATTTTCATGTGAATTAGTACAGAAATTCATGGACTGGGTTGCAAAAGGAAAAGAAAATTAATTTACCCATTAAATGCTGCAGCCAAGAAGCAGAATTTCATACTTGATAAAATGTCTCTCATATTTGGACTGAGGCTGAGTATCTTGGTTGGCAGAGTCAAAAATGTTCCTACTACATCCATCCTCTGGACCCAGCACAGAGAACTGGGGCAGAAAATGATCAGGCAGGAAATTTAGACCTGGTTGAGACATTTGGCAACACCATGCAATCACCCATGAGATTATGCAGGGTTGTTGCTAGTGGACTTGCAAAATGGTGGGCACTCAGCAGTAGGGCTGTGCACAGCCCTCCCTATCCACCTCATAGCCCGATCTGTGGGCCCTGATGAGGGCCAATCCACCCTGTCCCAAAGACAGAACCACCCATCCTGCTCCAGATCCATCCCCTAAGTTCCTTGGAGGGCAGGGCTAAGGAGGTTTTTTAAAAAATTAAATATGTGTCCCCTCCTCTCCCCCCCACCGACTGAGAGCAGTTGGGTGCAACCAGCAGATAATTACAGTGCAGTTTTGCTTACCAGCTGGCAAGCAGGACAATTCCATTCTGAGCATTGCTGGCCATTGCTGCTTTGCGAGCAGCTTCTCTGCATGCAGGGAAGCCCCCCTTGAATGAGCAGTGACCGACACCACACAGGATGAATCCTCCCACTTATCAGCTGATAAGCAAGAGGATTCCCTACTGTGGGGTGCTGGTCCTTTCTGAGAGGAGGGGATTTGGTGTGCGGGGCTTGGGGAGGCCTGGAAGGAAAGAGGAGAACTTGGGTGGAAAAAGCAGGCATCTGCCTTCTCCTGTGAAGAGGTACCTTTCCCACCCATCCTTTTCATTCCTGCCTATGCCTCGCTCTTTTCCTGCCCGACGCTCCAGCCTCTGATAGACCCGGATCACTCTGAGCCGCCATACCTGACCCATAGTGATCCAGGGTTATCTGAACCTGATTGGCCGAGGCTCAAATGCCTCCGAAGAGCCCCAATTCGGCTCAAGCCTTAGCTAAATACAGAGCACAGCCTTACTCAACATTGCCTGGGCTCCTACTGGGAGGAAAGGTGGGATATAAATCTAATAAATAAATAACTAAATAAAAAGAAATTGCAGTTAAACTTAAAATGCTGGATACAGCTGCATCACATTGCCTGGCTCTTGCATATTTTGAATGGGTATTGTACAGGACACAGACGAAAACTTGTAATGGCCGCCTTTTGAGCTGTGATGAGGGGTCTGCATGATGATTTTCTTCTTGCAGTATCTTCTATTCAGGGTCCTGACCTGTGATGGAGCACATCGCTTTTCAGATACAATTGTCTTCAGTCCAGGACTGTGCCTCGAGGCCATCTTTGACATGGAGCAAGCAACCCAGGACACTTTACAAAATTACAGCAGCATGGATGCCTGATGCTTATATTAAATGACTGGCTTTATAAGCATGAATGGGGGTAGGGGAGATGCTGTGCGCAGAAATGAGATTTTCTGCCTTCTCACACTGCAAACCCCGGCACACATCCCCTTTTCATCTGGACGGCTTCTCTTGGCATTAAAGTAACTGAACAGTTTTCTTGACCCAGGTCTCAGCTGGAGGTCATTAGTTTGTGAATGGGCCGTAATTATACAACCTTAAAGTCAGTTTGCTTGTACCTCCTGTGGGTTAAGTTATTAAGGGGTCGGTTTAGCTCTGTCTGTTGGAAGACAAGGGAGAGGAAGCAAACCATTCCATGCAGTCTTTTAAAAATGAATTTTAAAAATGAGAAAGAGAGAATGTTTGATCTTACATTAATCGACATCCAAGGGGAAAGAAATCCCCTGCAGATGATACTATGCAGGTGAAACTGTTTTTCTCCAGAAAGCATGCCCTATATGTGTTTCCTTATGAACATACGAAGCTGCCTTATACTGAGGCAGACTACTAGTCCCTACAGCCCAGTGCTCTCTGCATGAATAGGTGATGGCACTTCAAGGTGGGAGTCTTCCTCGTCTATGTTACCTGAGGTTTTTCCAAAGATAGAAGACCCTGAGGACTCCTAGTATACCGGAAGAAGGGATATGTACCCACAGCTTCACAGGCACCAGCTGAAGTCTATGACCCCAATGGAACCACTGTACCAGAGCAGTGAAGAATGTGCCCATTTCTTAGAAGAGATTTTTCTGAGAAATGTTCTGAGAAGTTTCTTTTTTCTCATCTTTCTCCCAAATAAGGGGGGTTGTTTTGCGAAATATACTCCAAATATTATCAACCACTTGTGTGTGTGTGTGTGTGCTAATGGTGCTAATTCAAGGGCGTTGTGGAGAATTGCAAAATAGGGGCCAGACTGATGGCACAAATGTCCTTGTTGTTACTTGTAGCAACAGAAAGGTGATGGTGGCAAGGAAATCGTGTGGGGAAAAAGAGCCCATGCCTTTACTGACAGGGAGCTCTGCCACGAGGAAACTGTTGGAGTTTTTCTCTTTCCTCTCAAGAATATTTGGTGAAATTTGTTGTTATTGTTATGTGCCTTCAAGTTGATTACGACTTATGGCGACCCTATGAATCAGTGACCTCCAAGAGCATCTGTCATGAACCACCCTGTTCAGCTCTTGTAAGTTCAGGTCTGTGGCTTCCTTTATGGAATCAATACATCTCTTGTTTGGCCTTCCTCTTTTTCTACTCCCTGCTGTTTTTCCCAGCATGATAGTCTTTTCTAGTGAATCAGGTTATCTCACGATGTGTTCAAAGTATGATAACCTCAGTTTCATCATTTTAGCTTCTAGTGACAGTTCTGGTTTAATTTGTTCTAACGCTCAATTATTTGTCTTTTGACTGTCCACGGTATGCGCAAAGCTCTCCTCCAACACCACATTCCAATCGGGTTTCAGGACTGGTCATGGAACGGAAACAGCCTTGGTCGCTCTGGTAGATGATATGAGGAGGGCATTGGATAGAGGTGAATACACCTTCCTTGTCCTCCTGGACCTCTCAGCGGCTTTCGATACCGTTGACCATGGTATCCTTTTAAATCGCCTAGAGGGATTAGGAATAGGAGGCACTGTTTTGCAGTGGTTCCGTTCCTATCTCTCGGATAGGCAGCAACGGGTGGCATTGGGAGATGAGGTTTCAGACCCTTGGCCTCTTCATTGTGGAGTGCCACAGGGCTCTATCCTCTCTCCCATGCTATTCAACATCTATGTGAAACCGCTGGGGGCTATCATCAGGAGTTTTGGGTTGCAGTGTCATCAATATGCAGATGACACTCAGCTCTATCTCTCATTTAAGTCCTTACCAGAGTTGGCTGTGAACACCATGTCCAAGTGCCTGGAATCCGTAAGTGGATGGATGGGAGATAATAGGCTGAAGCTGAACCCAGATAAGACTGAGGTGTTACTTGTGGGAGATAAAAGAAGGTTAGGAATTACTGACATGATACTTAATGGGGTGAGTTTACCCCTGAAGGACCAGGTCCGTAGTCTTGGGGTCATTCAGCCTACACTGTCTGGCAGTGACTCTCCAAAATTTCAGACAAGGGTCTCTCCTGGCCCTAATTGGAGATGCTGGGGATTGAACCTGGGACCTTCCGCACAGCGGCGTCACTTGTGGGAGTGCGGGGGGGTGCGGACCTCTGGCGTGTGCCCTCCCAGGTGCATGGACGGGGGTGGCTGGCCTTGTGTGCACACTCACCATGCGGTCCACGCTTCACTGCCAGCGAGCGGGCGCCCGATTTCGGTCTCCGATGAGGAGTTGGCTGCTCCGACGCCGACCCAGAGCGCTTCTCAGCTCCTTTGCCGGGCAACGGCACGGGGCGGGGCGGGGTGGGGCGGGGCGGCTCTGGGTGTCACCCCCCTCATGGTGTCACCCGGGTGCGGTCCGCACCCTCCGCACCCCGGTAGTGACGCCCCTGCTTCCGCACGCAAAACAGATGATCTACTACTGAGCTTTGCCCTCACCTCTCCCATAAGGAACATGCTGTCTAAAGTGGTTTCAGATTGGCTCACCATGCTTGAGCTTCGGGCCAAGGAGGCCGATTTGCTAGACAGCATTTCATTGCTTTGCAAAATGAGGGTTCCTCCTGGCAGGATCGGTCTTACTTCGCATGAAACCCCATTGCCGTGTCTCCCAAGGAAAGGGCCCGCATCCAAAGACAAGGACTTCTTGAGCTTCTGCATCCGTGCTCCAGCCACAACAGCATCGCTTCTCAAGCTCTCCATGTCTGTCTCTCGGTCTGACTGCAGCATTGGCTTTCCAGCCCTCTGGGCCCTTCCTCTCCATCAGCAAATCATCAAGGCTTCTCCCGCCGTAGGCCAGGCTGCTCTTTAGTTTGGCGGCCCTAAAGGCCGTCAGGCTCACGGGGTCGAGTACGCTGAACATGACTTCATTAAGGAACTGAGAGAACTTGAGCTTGGATTCAATTTTCTCTCCCACGACAGACAAGGAGCTTGAGGGCCCTTGGCTCAGCACACTCGGGTCAGAGGCTGATGAGCTGCTTCTCTTCTGTACCTTCGTTTGCCGCTGTGGCTTCTGACCGGTGTTCCCTGCATTGGCTGGGTAGAGTGAGGAGTGCTCCAGACCACGGTTTTTTTCACCCCATTTCTGGTTGTGTTTTAATTGACGGGATTGATAACCTTCATCCTTATTTTTGCTTTTAACAAAGCTTTCAGCCTCTGACCTTGTGCCGCTTTGTAGTTCAAAGCTGTCCTCACTGGAGCTGCGGGGTTCGGAATAGCTCTCCATGTCCAACGTGCTCAAGTGCCTGCTCTCCATGTTGCTTCCTGCTTCAGAGGGACATAGATAGGCAGCAGCAGCACCACTACAGCATGGTTGTTGTTCAGCCATTCCCCTAGGCCCTTCTTGTTTATGGAGTCTCCCAGGTGCCCCGCTCTCTGCCTTGATATGTGATGGAGATCCTTTTGACAACAGCTCCATAGTATCGTATTTATCGGAACATAACCTATTGCCAGTAAAGCAACATCTTCCTCCTTCCTTTATCCATGCAAAACATCAGGTTTCTTTGCAAAATGCATCCCTAGTCTGCCACAGTTTACCATCCCTAGTCACACGTATCCACCAAAATGAGATCAATAGCAAATTTGCATCATTTTAATTAGTTGTGCCCATCAACTGAATCCCTAGTAAATGCATTACCAACCCCTGTGCCCCAGCTGCCGAGAAATATAGGTTTGCATTGAGCAAGACAAGCATATGATATATTCCTGCCTGTTGAACTATGAACTCATCTACACTGATGTGAATCAATTCACACTAAGTAGGCTCTGGGGCAGTTACATTGCAGGTTGTTTTCTTCTTCAAAAATCAAATACTAGAGAAGGTCATACCATGGTTTGAAATGTCCTACCCTTTGTTTATGCACTCTCACACACACATATATGAGGATCCATCAAGCCATAGAGAAAGATACTTAGGGCATAATCCAATCATACCACTGCAACCCATGGCGCCTTATGGCTCCATGTCAGTGGGGCAGAGGAACCTGCTCTGGCTTTTAGTCCAAACTTGCAAGGAATGTTGGACTAAAACCCAGGGCAGAATCCACTGCCTCACTGACATGGAGACACCAGCCGCCACTGACTTCAGCAGTGCCCATGAACAGAGGATTTCCCTCAAATGTACATGTAGGGGCACATGGAAAGGCATCATTATATAATGGGACATTATATAATGGGATGTCTATGTGAACCTCCCACATTCAGCCCACCATCTCTGCCCAATGTTCCAGTGCTCTGGTTCAGAAGTAACTTGCAGTGAGTGCAGGGAGAAATCTGGTCACATGGAAGGCATAGATAGACCTCCAATTATCTGCAATATTACGTTGTGTTGGCTTTGTGTGTGCTCATCCCATAGGATCTATCAATCTTATGGGAATCCTCCACACAGGGGCACTGAACCCCTAGTGGGACTTGTTTGTGCCCTTAGTTTCTGTGTATTATTTACCATTGTTGTTAGAAACCTAGATAACAGTAATTGATATTTATTGATATTTATTGAAAGGATTCTTATAACACTACTTTAGAAAGCAGAATGATGATCATCTGTGAGCTGAACTGACGATGGCCTTTTCTGAATGGAGATTACTTGCTCACATGTTGAAGAAGGCCACAATGGCTGTTGTGTACATGGCAACAAGTGGTAGAAATACAGTGCATGTTGACATGTATTGGTGACTCAGCTGTCTGATGGAGCATATTAATAAAACTCTGTCTGGCATATACCAGTAAATCACAAAGCCAGATTAATGTCTTCTGTAAATGTTCAGATGTCACTCTCATTTCCTTCAGGAAAGAACACTTACCTTGCCACTGGGATAAATATAAAAAACCAAGCCTTGTGATATAATATTGCCTACAGATCCGAAACTGTTAAGAATTACCAGTAAATGTCTACATTTGCTATGTTTCTGATGAGAATGGATGCTATCCAACAGCCATGAATCCTGAATGGGTCAATTAACTTTTCTCATTTACCACTTTTCTTGACGTTACAGCATAATCTTTATACTGCTTGAATTGCCTGTTCCCCTGCTGTCTTTTTCTTCTTCTTGTTGTTGTCTGTAACATGTTCGAGTCCCTTTCTCGGCTGGGGATTTCTCCAAATGCTATTGCACAGAACGAGTAGCTGAAATGCTGCACAACGTCACAGGGGCCTGGGGAGCTCATTGTGTTTGCACTTGGCATTGACAAAGGTCTCGTAAAGATTCTTCAGAATCTGTTATGGATGGCATGCCCCAGGAACCTGTGTGACAGAAAGAGAGTGAAGCCACGTCTTTTGATAAATCAGCATTCCACGTGCATAACTTGGGAACTTGGAGGTCTTAGAATGATGCACTCTGGGGCACTTCTGGAGAATACATTACCAGCTGGATGGCGGAGAGTATATAAAGAGTCTTGTCAAAGGTTAATTGCAGCTTATTTAGGTGCCAAATGACATTCTGGAGAGCTTTTCTGAACACCTACAGGTCTGAGCTAAGGCAGAACAGGAGCAACGTATTTCCCTCCCTTCCCCAAGATTAATTGACTCAGTGGGATGACTCTGGTGACCATAGTTCAATGAGTTTAACGTGGGGGGCGGCTGTCCTGTGAAATGAACAGAATACTTCTGTTCTTGGGAGGTGGGGGCAAGGATTCGTTCCTTTGAACTGAGCTTACTTTTAAGGTTTTGTTTTCCTGGGAATAGTATCATGAGCAAATGAAATCTCCTGTAGCAAAAGGAGAAGGACTGCAGCCGAGGTTGTTATGACAACTGGAAGTTTCCTAAAGAAGAGCTTGGAAAGATGTTTGCGTTTTGTGGTGAGAGCTGTTAAACACTGTCTGCAGTTACACTGTAGAATAATGTTTTCACACCTCACCCTATTAAAAAGTGCTGGTGGTGGCATTGCCAGGTTCAGTCAATCAGATTTGTGCCCTGCTCCTAGAAGCTTTGAGGATATGATACCCATAGATGTCACAGGGCCTCCTACAAATCAATGAGCATTTGCCAGTTGGGCCCACCATGTAGCTAGTTTTCATCTCACCTGGCTACTATTTTTTACTAGCAAAAAATGCCCATCTTTATGATGGGTGTGGTGCATTTGGAGAGAGGGGTGGTATACTGCAAGGTGCCGCATGGTGGGTGCAATAGTACTGTGTGCGCTCTTCACAAAGACACATTGCACCTCCATGGGAAATCTCTTTCAGTGAGGGCCAGAATATCCTATGTCAGATGACTTTTATAGTCAATGGATTTGTTCAGTGGACAAAAGATAATCCTAGTTGCTCCAAAGCTCCAGCTACTACCCATGGAACAACCTATTGGGATAATGATAAGCAACAAAATAAAATAACATAAAATAATAAGAAATGCTATACTTGATTAAAATACTTGTTATGTAATGAAACGTATTATGATTATCATGGATACTACATAGCTAATTTACAATGTATGCAAAAATGTACATAATTGCTCTTTGTTGTTACTGTTAATGTTATTTTTTTATGGAACATTATCTATCTATCTATCTAATCAAGAGAGAGAGAGAGAGAGAGAGAGAGGGAGAGAGAGAGAGAGAGATGAGAACAGGTCTTTCCCTTGCCACAGCAATATCCACTTTTTCCATCTGTGAGTTTGGCAACTATTCATTGGCATGGGAGAAACTAACCACATATGCTCAAGGATGGGTAGAGGGCTTCCTGCCCCTGATGGCTCTGGCCGTAGAGAATCAAACCCCCTCATATCTTCAGACCACATCTGCGGTTTATTGGTCACTTTAGAGCAGCCGTTGTCAACCTGGTGCTCTCCAGATGTTTTGGAATACAACTCCCATTAGCCCTAGCCAAGCAAAGCCAGTGCTTCAGAGTGTAACAGAAACTTGGGAGAGCAGCGTGGAATGATGCATATTCATTTTTTTACTCTCTCTCTCTCTCTCTGTCTCCTATGCATTATTGATTTTTGAGGAAATATTTACTGAAACCGTTCACAAGTGCAATAGGAAGCACTCGCAGGCACAGTGGTGCCCATGGGTGCCTTGTTGGTAACCCTTGAAGAATGATCACAGCTAAAGGAAAATTTGGCTATTAACTATCATAACTTATGCATCTCGTCCACTCTACGGAATTGCTTTTATGATGGTTCTTTCTTCTCCCAACATTCCTGTGAGAGACGTCATTGTTATTTTCATGCTACACATGGAGAGCTGAGGCTGCAACTGCTACTTATCCAAGGGAGCCTCTGACTAAAATCCCATCTCCCAAGCCAAATTGCTATCAACTAGACTAAATAGCTCTTGTTAATATTAAAGGGCGAGGGTAGGTTGACTAAATGAGTGAATGAATGAATGAACGTTTGGAATAGTGAAATTGTAGTCTCAACTGTTCACTGAGCACGTCTACAGAAATAGCAGAAGTAGAGCCAATTAGTATAAAAAGGGTTCTGCTTGCATATAGCCAAGATGGGCGGGTTCACCAGGCTATGAAAGGGAGCATGGATGCCTCCAACAGAAAACAGTACAATTCCACCTGTCAATGACGATTTCACATTGATGGCATGAAACATTCAACGCAAGCTGTGCATTGCAGCTTTGCTTTCCCCTGTTGCTTTGGGCTTGGCTCTCTTGCTTGAGTCATTTGGAGCCAGTTGGGCTTTAAATTGTTCTCCTGAATGGGGTAAAATGTCAGATCTCACCATGTGAAGGGAATTAGAAAGAAATAGTAACCAAGGGGGACATGTTAGGTGAATGCCATTTTTTAATACTTTATTAGGAAGGAAAGAAAGAAAGAAAGAAAGAAAGAAAGAAAGAAAGAAAGAAAGAAAGAAAGAAAGAAAGAAAGAAAGAAAGAAAGAAAGAAAGAAAGAAAGAAAGAAAGAAAGAAAGAAAGAAAGAAAAAAGAAAGAAAGAAAGAATTTGCTTCAAGACTCTCTCCAACACAGCAGTCCTCTACAGAACAATGTAATGCAGTCCCAGCATACAGCAATATATTTTGGACCAAAGAACCAAAGTGTGCAACGGTGGCTGTCAACCAATGCAAAGAACCAATGAATGAGATCCCTAGCATAAGCAATCTTTTGCTTTGCTTCATTTATGTATGGGTGGGATACACACATTTAAATTTATACTCTGCTTTTCCATCAACGTAACTTTCAGCAAAACAATAAAACATAAGTAGAATCTTATTGGTCCACACTAAAGGCCTCTCTAGTTCAGCATTCTGTTTCCCAGCCAGATTTTGCAAAAATGTGTACATTAGTCAAAACTGCATACCAAAATGTGTTTATTAGGAGAAATTTGCCCTAAAATGCTGAGGAATTTTCATGAGGAATTAAAAAAAAAATGCTGCAGAAATGTGGAGGACCTAATTCAAGATTGGAAAAATGGGAAACCGACAGAACCAAAATTTCTTCCATCCCTACTCACAACCCTAGCACAACATCTTCGCCCAGACTGGAACACGATGGATACAGCAGGCACGAAGTCTTTTTCTCAAACCAGACCCCTGAAACCCTCTGGACATCAGGGATTTCAAACTGGAATAATACCATGCACAAACTAAAAAGCACAGTTATGATGTTTCTTCTACAGAGCCGTTATAGAAACAAGAACCTTTTTCTTTTTGGGAGTTATGAAGCCTAGCACTGCCAAAGGTTCTGTGGGCCACATGTGCACACACCATGCAACAAATTGTAGCAGTGGAAGGCAACTGAAGGCCTGATATTTCCACGTTGCCTTAATTATGGTAGTATGAGCCCAAATTGCAGGTTCTGGAGAAACAGGAGGCCTGGCTTGCTTATTCTCTCTTCAACATGCAGATGCTGGGGTTACATGCTGTTGTCAATTTCCTGTGACTACTCCAGTCACTGCTTCTGCAATGGTGTGCCATTTACAGCTTTGGAGGCAAGTTATAAATATGGATAGAAAGAGAAAAAATCAGGGATGAGTTACATTATTACTTCACTCTCTCAAGTGCCTTTTCACAGGCATCAGTGCTGGCATCAATTGCCCGTGAGCTAAAAGCTTGTGCAAAAGACACTTCCCAGTTCTCATCAACAAAAAGGAAATAACAAATTGGCTTGTAAATACTTAAACTCCAACAAATGCTATAGGAAAGAGGAGAAGGAGCAACGCTGGCTAGAGCAATTGGCATCACCTGATTTCAGGACATGGGATGCTGCAACTGCTGCTCCACGAGCTAAAGGGAGGCCCCAGCTGACAAAACATCAAGGAGAGTTAAACAGCAGGGCAGGGAAGCCAGGGTGCCCCGCTCTGCCCATCTGTTCCTTGACCTAAAGGAAACCCAAGCTTTCAACACATTAACTCAATAAACTATGAAAACAATTTTGCAGGTATGAAGCCAACAGGGGTGTGGGGGCTTTCCAGTGTTTTGCACTGTCTCTAACATGTAGGATTGCCAGGCTCAGAGCCTGAGACTGATCCTGTATCTTTAGGAGAAAAGAAAGTCAGCCAAGTGCAGGTTTTCTTGCAACACTGTAATGGGAAAAACCACAAGGTAGAATTCTCCCTTCCCCCTGCAAAACTTTTAAAGAAACAGAAGACCTCTTGGTTGCCAGGCCCAGCCTCAGGCCCTGAACCTGGCAACCCTAGTAACATGTATGGATATCTACCTATTGGACAAAAGTCATGGGAGACTGGCGGCCTCGGGGAAGGAGAGTGTCTATCTGAGGAAGAGGGAAATGATTCCTTAGAAGGGACCTATTTCTTGGGAGACAAGTGAGGATACCAAGGATACTTCCTTGGGGGAAAAGGATGCTAGTAGTGGTGATTTGATCATTAGGAATACAGGATGTGCAGATTGCAGAGTGATTTGCCTGCCGAGCATGAAGGTTGCTACGCCGCCCATCATCTAGATAGCTTGATAGATAGTGTTGGGGAGGAGTGAGTTGTCGTGGTCCACATTGGCACCAATGACATGGGGAAATGCAGTTGTGAGGTCCTGGAAGCAAAATTCAGGTTGCTAAGTAGGTCTCATTTGAAATGTGGTGTTGGAGGAGAGCTTTGTGCATACCATGGACTGTGAGGAAGACAAATAATTGGGTGTTAGAACAAATTAAACCAGAACTATCATTAGAAGCTAAAATGATGAAGCTGAGGTTATCATACTTTGGACACATCATGAGAAGACATGAATCACTAGAAAAGACAAGAATGCTGGGGAAAACAGCAGGGAGTAGAAAAAGAGGAAGGCCAAACAGGAGATGGATTGATTCCATAAAGGAAGCCGCAGACCTGAACTTACAAGATCTGAATAGGGTGGTTTGCAACAGATGCTATTGGAGATTGCTGATTCATAGGGTCGCCCTAAGTCGTAATCGAGTTGAAGACACATAACAACAAACAAAAGTAGGATGCTGAAACCAGGACCTCCATTGTAGCTTCCTCTGAAATGCTACTAGTTCCATGCATAGAGCCAGCTAGACAGGCAGTTTTGTTGTCTCAATGTGTGGTTGAGGCGATGATGCTGGGAGGAGGGCTTTGGATTTGTTAGCTAATGGGGAACATTTTGGAACAAGCTGGGACTGTACAGAAGGGACAGGCTCCATCTGAAGCGCGATTGAGCCAGACTGTTGGCGCTTAAAATCAAAAAGGTAGCAGAGCAGCTTTTAAAGTGATTGAGGGGGGAAAGCCAAGAGGAGCTGAGGAGGGTCCTGTTCAGAACAAATCTCCCCCCGGGATAAAGACATAAAAAATGATGACAAATGGGGTAGGTCTAGCCCAGCCTTTCCCAACTAGTGGGCCACCAGGTGTTGATGGACCACAACTCCCATCAGCCTCAGCCAGCATTGCCAATGGTCAGGAATACGTTGTGAAAGAGGGCTTTGAATCCAACAAGCTAGAAACCCCTAAAGAGGCAGACTCCTCCACAGAACCGTTGTGGGTGAAGGTACCAGGCCCCAAGAGTAACAGTCTATCATCCCCCTGATCAAAATGCTCAGGGAGATCTTGAGATGAACGATGAAACCAAGGGGATGAAGCGATTCTCCTATGAGGAAAGATTGCAGCATTTGGGGCTTTTTCACTTTGAGAAAAGGCGACTAAGAGGTGACATGATCGCAGTGTATAAAATTATGCATGGCATGGAGAAATAAGATAGAGAAAAGTTTTTCTGTCTGACTCATAACACCAGAATTTGTGCACATCCAATGAAGCTGAATGTTGGAAGATTCAGGACAGACAAAAGGAAGTACTTCTTCATATAGCACAGACTATGGAATTTACTCTTACTAGAGGCAGTGATGGCTGTCACCTTGGATGGCTTTAAAAGAGGATTAGACAAATTCATGAGGGATAAGGCTATCAGTGGCAAGTAGCCATGATGTCTATGCTTTACCTCCATAGTCAGAGGCGGTATGCTTCCGAATACCAGTTGCTGGAAACCACAGGAAGGGAGAGTGCTCTTGTGTTCAGGTCCTGCTTGCAGGCTTCCCACGGGCAACTGGTTGGCCACTGTGACAGCGGCGTCACTAGCCGGGTGCGGGGACTGTGGACCGCACCAGGGTGACATCATGAGAGGGGGGTGTCACCCAGAACCGCCCCGCCCTAGGCACCAGGAAGTGGGGCAGGCGGATGGCAGAGACCTGTCCTGTTTGTGCGGTGTGCGTGCAGCACGCTAACACGTGAGGGAGGCGTGAGCGCCGTGAGGGAAGGGCAAGAACGGCATCGAGAGCAAGTTCGCGGTGACGACCTGCCACAACTGGACCTTGCAGGAGGAGCAAGCAGCGGGCAGAGGCGGCGGCAACTCGCAGCAGATGAGCTGGGCCAGCTTGTACTCCCTGCAGGCCTTGCAGGGCATCCACCGGCAGCTAGCGGCCTTGAACCCGCCACTGGAGCCTTGCTTCCCAGCCCTGCCCCCGGCCCTGGGCGGCTACAGCAGCCTGTGGGTGCTGCTCTTCCCCAGCAGTCCGGCGCTGGCCGAGGTGGAGCTGGAGGTGCTGTGCCGCCGCTTGGAGAGGTACCTGGGCTGGGCCTTGGAGGTGTGCAGCCGGAAAGCACTGCTGGACTCGCTCTTCGCCCACGACCAGGACAAGGAGGACGAGTATTTTGAGAACCTGCAGGAGTTCCGTAGGAAAGTGCTCAAAGGGCAGCTCGCCGCCGCCAAGGAGGCCTTACGGAGGGTACATATTTCTTTGTTTTTTTATTTATCTCTTTATTACATTTCTATCCCACCTTTACTCCAAGGAGGTCTACGCGGGTCTGCTGCCTCTCCGTTTTATTCTCAGGACAACCCTGTGAGGTAGGTTAGCCTGAGAGCCAGTGACAGGCTCAAGGTCACCCGGTGAGCTTCATGGGCCAGTGGGGATTTGAACCCTGGTTGCCCAGGTCCCAGTCCGGCACTCTAACCGCTACACCAAGTTGGGATTGGGGTGGCATCAAGGGGTGGGAAGGTGCTTGAAAGGTACTGGCAAGAATGGCTGGAGGGGGCAGCGTACACACCATGGATTATATTCCATGCTAGGCCTATTCAGAGTAGACCTATTGAAGTTAGTAGACATGGCCAACTTAGATGCATTAACTTCAGAGTGTCTGCTGTGAGTAGGATTTAGTTGAATCCTGTGAGTTGTCTCCAGTGAAGCCCTGTTTGGAGTAGGCCCACTGAAATTAATGGCCAACAGGTAGTTGTGCCTGTTAAACTTCAATGGGTTTACTCAGCGGCGTCACTAGCCGGGTGCGGGGAGTGTGGACCGCATCAGGGTGACACCATGAGAGGGGGGTGTCACCCAGAGCCGCCCCGCCCCTAGGCACCCTAGGTCTGGTACGGGAGGAGGTCCATAGGGGTGACACCATGAGTTATTGTACCGGGTGACACCAACCCTAGTGATGGCACTGCACTGTGAGAACAGGATGCTGGACTAGATGGGCCATTGGTCTGATCCAGCAGGCTCTTCTTATGTTCTTATGTTCCTATGCAATTGACATACTCTGAGCAGATATTTCAGGACAAGGGATGGTGCAATTGACACCAGCTCTCCTCCTGCTTTTTTTGGAAGGGGAAGGTTGTCCTTCTTTTCCTGTGTCTGCCAACAACAGCATACTTCCCACTAGGCTAAGATTAAGTAGCATAACATAGGAACATAGGAAGTTGTCTGATACCGAGTTAGATCATTGGTCCATCTAGCTCAGGATTGTCTTAACAATGACTGGCAGAAGCATTCAAAGGTTTCAAATAAAGGTCCTTCCCAGCCCCAGCTGGAGATGTCAGGGATTGAACCTGGAACTGTCTGTATCCAAGGCAGATGCGCCACCACTGAGCCACAGCCCTTCACCTAACATTTGCCTATCAGGACTGAAATCCGCACAGCAGTTTGGCATGTCTCCTTTTGCTACATGATTAAAGCATCTATAATTAAAAAATATTGACCCTGTGGACAACACAGTCTCTTTTGTAGGAAGCATCTGGCACCAATTCCTAGCATAGAATGCTAAAGTCTCACTAAACAATAAATAAGCCAAATGATTAAATCCTGTCAGGAAACCGTGATGGAAGATGCTTTCATATGGTGAAACTGAATCTTAAGTGAATGCCACATTGTGCGGACTGGTCATTTCTTTGCCTGGAGCAATAGGAAGAAACCAAGTTTTTGATGTTTATAAAATTTCACAGATCTTCAAAAAACTTTTTTTAAAAAATAAATAAAATGAAAGGTAGTTCTGAGTGAATAACAAATTCTGAGTGCTTAAAAACACAGTGTGCATTTTTATACCTCTTTCGCATAGGGAATTTCAGTACATTGTTGTTTGCTAATGCATAAACACTTTTCGTCTGCACATTATCACATCAAGACCAGTTCACATGACCAAAATGGTGTGGATTGGATGAATCTGTGGCAAGAATCCACATTTTGACCATGCTATCAAAAAAGAAATTAGTGTGGATGGAACATTAGACTGGGGGCCTTGCAAAGTTGCTTTGCTACATTCTAGACTCTGCACCAGCTCCACTCACTCCATAGTCTCAACATGCCACTTGGTTGTATGAACAGGGCCCTGGTTCACATCACTTTAGCTAACAGCTTTCAGCTTCAGGTTTCAAACAGTAATGAAATTGTACTTCAAAAACTCCCCTAAGCATCAGAACTGGCCTTGAAGACATGTAGCAAGCATGAATCAATATGGTCATTGTATAAAGATGGAAAGTTGTTTGCTCTGGGGCAACAACAAGTCAACCATTTGCCAGCCAACCGTCTAAGTCCAGTTTGAGATGTTTTTCATTACTAAGATAGGACCCAGCCGAGGGAAGGTGAAGCAGGCAAGATGGAATGAGGATCTTCCAGATAATGTAAGCTTGGAAGACACTTCACCTTCTCCAACCAGCTGCCCTCCTGATGTTGTTAGACTCCAGCTTTCATCAGCCCCTGCCAGCATAGCCAATAGTCAGGGATGATGAGAGTTGGACTCCAACAACATCTGGAGGGCACCAGATTGGGGAAGGCTGATCTAAACAATCTAGGAGACAACATAATAGATAGTGGTATGGTTCTGTTCTCCTAAACTGTTGGTGTTCTTTCATCATGATATCCACCATGCAATCCTATATTTGTCTTTTCAGAATTACTACTCAGAGCCAGCATGCTATAGTGGTTAGAGTACCTAGGACCTAGGAGACCAGGATTCAAGTCCCTACTCTACCATGGGCCAGTCATTATCTCTCAATCTAATATACCTCACAGGGTTGTTGTGAAGATAATATGGGGTGGAGAACAATGTGCATCACACCTTGTATTCTTTGGAGGAAAGGTAAGATACAAAAGTAATAATAATAATAATAATAATAGTAATAATAATAATAATAAATTTCCATTGAGTTCAGTGGGGCTTACTCCATTCAGGTGAGCATAGGATTCCAGTTTCAATCGCACCAACTTGCTAACAGAATAAAGAGATGGATGGAACTGTGTTTATTGTAAGCCACTCAGAAAACTTTATTATTATGGGGTGACATACAGATACCAGCATCACTGAATGATAGCGCTGAGATTCCCTCCCAGTTTCAAATATGGCTGCTTAGTGAAGCTTGATCACCATACTTTTCTTCCTTACAGTAAGGATGTTGACTGGAGCCCTTGGACTATCCATTTCACGAGTTTCTTTCTTTCTTGGCTATCTAGTATATGTTTTTGAACACCTGCAGTTACACTTTAATCAACTGATCAAACCAGGAAATCCACTAAAGGTTGAATCCCAAGAAAATATTGATCAGTTAGAAGTCAGATATATGTAATATTGCTAGATTTATTATATTATACATATGTGTGTCAGTAGCTCAGACTAGTATATATGCTTCTGTGCACAGAGAATGCATGCATATGCATGCACAAGTAGCAAAATCACATGAATGAGTTACAAAGGACACCCCAATAGATGAACAAGTGCCATCACATTTCGAGGCTATCGTGTTCCTCTTTATCACACTGCTTCCTTTCTTAAATTTCACACTTACAGACCTCAAAAGACATTGCAAAAAAGCCACTGTCCCTAAAAGAGATGTCACCTCCTCATTCCATCGTCATGCCCCTGCAACATGAATATTCTATAGTACAATTTTTTTTTGACAATCTTGCCAATCAAGTTGCACTTATGTTGTTTCACTGCTATTTAATCTATGCATCGCAGCAAATGTTGGGGGCTATCAGCAAAGAGGGACGAATGCCTTGCGTGTTTAAGCAAACACTCTGCTATGAAAATATTCCTCAAAATGTTTAATTCAAATAGCTAAAGTATGTTTTTATCATGCAATTGCCAGCTCCCTAATTAATAAATTGGAGAGGGATGTTTGCCTGCGATTCCCAACCCCCCTCCACACCTCCCCCATAAAAAAAGAAAAGAACAGGACTGATTTCACTCTTGACAGCCAATCACGTGTTTGAAACACACATCCCATTTAAAATGGGATAAAACAGGGTCACTCCATGACATGCGTTATGCAAATGAACGAAAGACAACTCAATCCCACACACATGCACAAACCTTACCCTGACACTCGGTTATAAATCATTACACCATTTAGTTTCCTCTAACCGTGGCTTTAGGAAGCCATGCCCTTCTAATTTGCTATCATTGTACCATAATGCATTCAATGCTTCCTTTATTTTGGAGGCAGCAGCGTCTGCCGAAGTCAAAAATCATGCATGCGAAATCACATTAAAGCAGGCAATCCAGCTGTCGTATTGCAGAGCCACAGTTCCCATACTGAAGATTCCCCCCCTCTACTTGTAACATTTCTAAACCCAAAGGCACGCTATACATTAAAAGCAGGGGGTACAATACTCACTTGCGAAGGTTTGCTTAGGCTATGCTCTTCTTTCCCACAGGCTGCGATGACGGTGCCTGATGTACAAGTATCTTATAAGATGCATGTGGCTTTAGCAGTTCCAGCTTAAACATATATGTTTTAATTCTATCACATCGGGTTGTTTGATGCTTCAGGGGACAATTCTCTCCTGTCTGTGGCAACCTGCACAGCAAAACTCAGCAAATGGTTATTAAAGGTCGCTCACTTAAAAAAAAACAGAAATCTGGCAGTGCTTTCCGATGATGTAGCAAACTTTAACGATATTAGGGAGACCCATTTCATTTGTGTCTGACTGGTTTTGCTTGTTTCATCAGACTCACAAGGATGATGTGAATGGAGGGGTGAGGTTAACTAGGTATCCATGTAGTGTGCCAAAATCCATCATTCCTTCCACCCAAAGTCTTCCAAATGGCCACTCAGGAGAGCCTAGATTCTGGAAGGTGTCAAGCTTTTTATTGCCACTGATTTGGAATTGAGACTCAGTTCAGCTTACAGCAGTTCCACCAAGAATTTCACATTCTGGACTTAATCCTCAGTGGGGACCGGGACCTGGTGCGAGATGTAAGTGTTGTCGATCCGATTGGGAGCAGTGACCACAGTGCTATTAAATTAAACATACATGTAAATGGCCAATTGCCAAGAAAATCCAACACGGTCACATTTGACTTCAAAAGAGGAAACTTCACAAAAATGAGGGGATTGGTAAAAAGAAAGCTGAAAAACAAAGTCCAGAGGGTCACATCACTCGAAAATGCTTGGAAGTTGTTTAAAAACACTATATTAGAAGCTCAACTGGAGTGCATACCGCAGATCAGAAAAGGTACCGCCAGGGCCAAGAAGATACCAGCATGGTTAACGAGCAAAGTCAAGGAAGCTCTTAGAGGCAAAAAGTCTTCCTTCAGAAAATGGAAGTCTTGTCCGAATGAAGAAAATAAAAAAGAACACAAACTCTGGCAAAAGAAAGGCAAGAAGACAATAAGGGATGCTAAAAAAGAATTTGAGGAGCACATTGCTAAGAACATAAAAACCAACAACAAAAAATTCTATAAATACATTCAAAGCAGGAAACCATCTAGGGAGACGATTGGACCCTTGGATGATAAGGGAGTCAAAGGTGTACTAAAGAACGATCAGGAGATTGCAGAGAAGCTAAATGAATTCTTTGCATCTGTCTTCACAGTGGAAGATATAGGGCAGATCCCTGAACCTGAACTAACATTTGCAGGAAGGGATTCTGAGGAACTGAGACAAATAGTGGTAACGAGAGAGGAAGTTCTAGGCTTAATGGACAATATAAAAACTGACAAATCACCGGGCCCGGATGGCATCCACCCGAGAGTTCTCAAAGAACTCAGAAGTGAAATTGCTGATCTGCTAACTAAAATATGTAACTTGTCCCTCGGGTCCTCCTCCGTGCCTGAGGACTGGAAAGTGGCAAATATAACGCCAATATTCAAAAAGGGATCCAGAGGGGATCCTGGAAATTATAGGCCAGTTAGCTTAACTTCTGTCCCTGGAAAACTGGTAGAAAGTATTATTAAAGCTAGATTAACTAAGCACATAGAAGAACAAGCCTTGCTGAAGCAGAGCCAGCATGGCTTCTGCAAGGGAAAGTCCTGTCTCAGTAACCTACTAGAATTCTTTGAGAGTGTCAACAAGCATATAGATAGAGGTGATCCAGTGGACATAGTGTACTTAGACTTTCAAAAAGCGTTTGACAAGGTACCTCACCAAAGACTTCTGAGGAAGCTTAGCAGTCATGGAATAAGAGGAGAGGTCCTCTTGTGCATAAGGAATTGGTTAAGAAGCAGAAAGCAGAGAGTAGAAATAAACGGACAGTTCTCCCAATGGAGGGCTGTAGAAAGTGGAGTCCCTCAAGGATCGGTATTGGGACCTGTACTTTTCAACTTGTTCATTAATGACCTAGAATTAGGAGTGAGCAGTGAAGTGGCCAAGTTTGCTGACGACACTAAATTGTTCAGGGTTGTTAAAACAAAAAGGGATTGCGAAGAGCTCCAAAAAGACCTCTCCAAACTGAGTGAATGGGTGGGAAAATGGCAAATGCAATTCAATATAAACAAATGTAAAATTATGCATATTGGAGCAAAAAATCTGAATTTCACATATACGCTCATGGGGTCTGAACTGGCGGTGACCGACCAGGAGAGAGACCTCGGGGTTGTAGTGGACAGCACGATGAAAATGTCGACCCAGTGTGCGGCAGCTGTGAAAAAGGCAAATTCCATGCTAGCGATAATTAGGAAAGGTATTGAAAATAAAACAGCCGATATCATAATGCCGTTGTATAAATCTATGGTGCGGCCGCATTTGGAATACTGTGTCCCGTTCTGGTCGCCTTATCTCAAAAAGGATATTATAGAGTTGGAAAAGGTTCAGAAGAGGGCAACCAGAATGATCAAGGGGATGGAGCGACTCCCTTACGAGGAAAGGTTGCAGCATTTGGGGCTTTTTAGTTTAGAGAAAAGGCGGGTCAGAGGAGACATGATAGAAGTGTATAAAATTATGCATGGCATTGAGAAAGTGGATACAGAAAAGTTCTTCTCCCTCTCTCATAATACTAGAACTCATGGACATTCAAAGAAGCTGAATGTTGGAAGATTCAGGACAGATGAAAGGAAGTACTTCTTTACTCAGCGCATAGTTAAACTATGGAATTTGCTCCCACAAGATGCAGTAATGGCCACCAGCTTGGATGGCTTTAAAAGAAGATTAGACAAATTCATGGAGGACAGGGCTATCAATGGCTACTAGCCATGATGGCTGTGCTCTGCCACCCTAGTCAGAGGCAGCATGCTTCTGAAAACCAGTTGCCGGAAGCCTCAGGAGGGGAGAGTGTTCTTGCACTCAGGTCCTGCTTGCAGGCTTCCCCCAGGCACCTGGTTGGCCACTGTGAAAAAAGGATGCTGGACTAGATGGGCCACTGGCCTGATCCAGCAGGCTCTTCTTATGTTCTTATGTTCTTATTCCTATGAACAGTATTTAAAGATAACTGGGACAAGTTGTCAATGGCACCCATTAATGCCTGCAGCAAATTGTTCATGCATGCAGCTTCCCTGGGAGTGCTTTATACCAATGGATGCCAATAATTATGAATGTGCAAATTCGACGATTTCTTACCTGGTAATTTGTTCATTATATTTCATCGTTCATATGATGTACAAGCTAGCTCAGGAATTCTAGTGGAATGTAGTGCAAGTTTAGCACAAATTTCCATAACTGATACCAGAAATAATCTGTTGACAAGACTGGGAACCTGGGAAATCATGGGAGTTTTTTTGCTAGCTGCAGCTGCTCATGTGACAGGCATTTGTTACGAAGGGACCTTGAGCTTCCTCATGAGCATAGCTCACTAGAAATCCAAGTCCCCTAAAGAGACCAGCAGGATCTTTTTCCTGGAGTTACCCACACGTCACCCCCACAGCACGTATAATTTTACCCTTAACCCAATAACACATACACTGAAAGTAAAATAAAGAGTGGTTTTATTAAGAGAAGAAACAAGGAAACATATTGCAGTATACAATTGCAGTTAACAATGAGCAGCTTTCTAACTATTATTCATTCATTCATTCAGCAACACTGGATAGACTAAAGCACAGAGACTAGCCCTATAAACACTTTCACATTAAGCTCACCCACACAGAAAGAAAAAAAAGGAAAGAAAAAGGCCCAGATAGTTGCATATACCTTTCCTGGAGAGTTGCTGCAAGCCTAAAGCTGAGAGAGAGAGAGACTTCATATCTAGCCCAATGAGCAAAAGCTCCGCCCTTTGTAACCAGCACCAGATTTGAAAGTTCTCACCCAAATCCATAGCTCTGAAATTGTCCCAAAGATGCTAGCGTGCATTGATAAGAAAAGCAGTTGTTGGAGCCCTCCAGAACAGGAACTGCCCTCCCCTTCTCACTCCTCATGTTTTATACTTTTTCCTAACTAAACTGATCCCAAAGTAAATGTGATCAGGAAAGTGTGAACCCACTCATTTCCTGATAAATTCCCAGATAATAGGTATGATCTCCCTGCTGTAGATTTCTGATGATTCCCCAAGGTTAACATTATCATAATCCTTGTGTAAAACAGTTTCTTTGTTTGACAGGAGTTTATCCTGTCTTCTTCAAAGGCTTAGAAATGCACAACACCTCCTAGTTTGAAAGGAGCTATTCTGTTTCCTCATGATGGCCTAGATTATCATAAGCATTTCCTTTGTTTGAAAGGAGCGCCTATTCTTACTGGGTGACAAATCCCAAATTTCCATGAGTCAGGAAGTCTATACCTTCAGGGTTGCAAGATATGTACTCAGAGGTCACAAAGGGGCTGTCTCCCAGGAATCTTTGCTGTTGCAGGCCTTTCCAAACTTTGGTTCACTGAGATGAATCAAATATTAAAAATTCCCAATATTTGATTCCTCATAACACATTCCCTGCATGCAGTACATTTCCACATGGTGTTTTTCTTTTTCCTGACGAAAATGGTACCAGTATTCCAGCATGGGTGCAGATAGCAGCAGGATTTCCCACACGTACCCCTGTGTCAATACAACTAAAATAATGTTAAAAGTCAGATTCTAAAGGGAGAGGGCTTGCATGGCAATGGGACCAGATCTTAGACCTCCTACACAGTGGGAGTGCCTGTTATTCTTACTTGATCTCTTGGCGGCTTTTGATACCATTGACCATGGTATCCTTCTGGGCCGACGGTGAGATGGGTATTGGAGGCACTGTTCTAAAGTGGTTTATTATTATTATTATTATTATTATATTCAATCTGATCTCCAGGGTCATTTTCAGAGAATAGCATTGGGGGATTGTCTTTTGGCACCCTAGCAGTTGTGCTGTAGGGAGCTGCAGGGTACCATCTTGTCCCTCATGCTGTTTAGCATCTATATGAAGCCCTTGGGAGAGGTCATCAGGAGATTTGGGGTGTGGTGTCAGCAGTACACTCATTATAACAAACTCTATTTCTCTGTAACAACTGAATCGGGAGAGGCCATGCAAGCCCTGGACCAGTGCCTGGATACAATGGTGGGCTGGATGAGGGCCAATAAACCGATTCTGAATCCTAGAAAGATGGAGGTGCTGTGGGTTGGTGGTTCCTGACTTTGGATAATTAGTCAGTTGCGTACTCTGGATGGGGTTGTATTCCCTCTGAAAAAGCAAGTTTGTAGTTTGGGGGTGCTCCTGAATCCATCTTTGTTGCTAGAGGCCCCGGTGACTTTGACTGCTAGGAGTGCCTTTTACCAGCTTCAGTTGGTAAGACAGCTGTGGCTGTTTCTGCACTGGAACAGCCTGACCACTGATGTCCATGCACTGGTAACCTCCAGGCTGGATTACTATAATGTGCTGTATGTGGGGCTGCCCTTGAGTTGGTCAGGAATCTGAAGCCAGTGCAAAATGCAGTGGCATGACTGCTCACTGTGGCAGAGTATAGCCAACATGTCACCCGGCTGCTGAAAGAATTTCACTGGCTGCCCATTGGCTACCGGCTAAGTTCAAGGTTCTGGTTTTAGTGTACAAAACTCTATACAGCTTGGGACCAGGATACTGAAAGATCATCTTACTCCTTATATACCCAGTCAATCACTGTGCTCTGCAGGTGAGGACCTCCTGCAGATACCATCTTATCAGGAGGTCCATTCTGCACAACATAGGAAACGGACCTTTAGTGTAGTGGCACCAACCCTTTGGAATTCCCTCCCCTTAAATATTAGACAGGCACCATCTCTGCTATCTTTTCAGCACCTACTGAAGACCTTCCTCTTTCAAAAAGATTTTGAGTAGAGAACTTATTCCAGACTGCTTATGATGTTTTTAAAGCTTTTTTTTTTAAAGATGTTTTTAAATAAGTTTTGGTTTAATATATTTTAAAGTCTGTTCTATGATGTTTTAGTGTGCTTTTGTTTGCCCCCCTAGGTTCCTACTACTGGGAGGAAGGGCTGGATATAAATTGAATAAATAAATAAATAAAATAAAAGACATGTCCCCAGCTGGTACAGCCAGCAAGTTTGGTCTGTGTCAAGGTTGTCTAGGGCCTCAGCACTGCATTATACTTCTGTATGGTGCTGCCCTTGAAAATGGTCTGGGGGCTGCAGCTAGTGCAGAATGTGGCAGCTCAGTTGTTGAATGGAGCAGTCAGAGGGGAGCACATCGCTCTGATCCTGAAAGCTCCTGCTGGGCGGAAGGGCGGGATATAAATCAAATAATAAACAAATAAATAAAGATATAAATAAAAAAATAAAGCACTGCAGTGGTTGCTGGTGAGCTACTGGGACCAATTTAAGGTGTTGGTACTGGTACACAAACCAGGGGTGGGGGACATTTGGCCCTCCAGATTTTGCTGAAGTCTCCAAGTCTCATCAGCCCCAGCAAGACATTGGCCAGGGATGATGGGAGTTGTAGTTCAGCAACATCTGGAGGGCAAAACATTCCCTACATCTACCTTATTATAGAGCCACGAGAGTGGCTGTATACTGTAGCCAGCATGGATTTTTCGCATTCCGCAATGTTAAATTCAAAACACCCCCATGTCATTTTGATGCTTCCCATTCCAATTCAAAACAAAACCTTACAAAACTCAGAAACGCTTGCTTAACAACCCTCTACGTTTTCATGGTGATACACAAAACACTCAGAGAGAATCGAGAGTTCAAAGTGTAAACAGAGAGAAAAAAACTCAGACCCCTGTTGGACTTTTTTCTGTCAGAGTTCTCATAATTTTTTGAAATTCATTAAAAATCAGCCATGTTCACAGAGTACCTGTAATCCTATTACTGATCTTGCCCCATACTCTGACCTTCACCTTCTGGAGTTTAAAAGTTAAAAAAAATGCCTGGCTGATTTTTAATTATTTTAAGAAATTTAGCAGTGGAGTCAATGTTAAGTGCGGGCATGCTCAGTATGAACCAACTGTGTTCTAAAAGTCAGATTCACAGCTGCTGGGCTTGCCTAATCAGGGGGCCACAACAGAACTTTATTTCACTTTAGACAGTCCTGGCTTCCCCCAAAGTATCCTGGGAAGTGTAGTTTGTAAAGGGTGCTGAGAGGAAACTCCTACTCCCCTGACAGAGCTCCAGTGGCCAGAATGGTTTAACAGTCAGCCGCTTTGACTGACGCTCTGTGAGGGGAACAGGGCATCTCCTAGCAACTCTCAGCACCCTTCACTAACTACACTGCCCAGGATACTGTCAGGGCTCTTCATGAAAAAGAAGAAAAGAAGAATGGGGGGGTGGGAACAGGAGGGTGATGCAAACAGTGTCTTCTGGGGTGAGGGAAATTACAACACACCATGATAAACATTGCTATTAATTTTCTTAAACAAAGCTGTTCATAAAAAAAAACATCTGGGTAAACTTCTCCCCAAATGAGAGGCATGTTATTATGGCAGCTTGCAAGCTCCTTTTCAAATAGAATTGATTCCGTTCCTTTCCCTGCATTTATCATTCTGCACACACAGCCGCCTATCGCCACATCAGTCACACTCCCAGCTGCTTGGCTACTGCACACCTACACAAATCTTCTCACGGTTCCTATTCATTTCACATTATATTGGAATCTGAATGGCTCTTTGAAAACCATACAGTGCAGAAGAAGCCTGGGGGACATTTTATTATTGGGATTCCCCCCCCCGCCCTGCTCTCCTATGCTCCCCCCTATGCTTGGCAAGGGATAATAATATAAATAAATAAAATCTCTGTCCCGTTTCTGAGCTCAGGCTGCAAACCTATGCAGTGTGGATCACCTCTGTGTAGGGGCCTAATAACTAGGCAAATCAGGCTGATTTTGGGGTACTTCACCCTGAGTCAAAAAAGGATGTCAATAAACTTCCCCAAGTTTGATCAGAGCCCCTACAAAGCCTCACGTTGCTATCTTGTTTCTGAACCTTCTAACTCTAGGTTTCCTTATATGTCTTTATGTTTCTCTAGGTCAATGGGCTTTGCAAGACAGGAGGCTATCCAAATTGTTGCCTGCTAAGCACCGAAGAGCTTTGGTTGTTGTTTTTAAAACAAAGCACAGTGGAGAATTTTGTAAAAGTTGAAAACGTAATTTAAGTTTTTTTCCAATCCTACATTGCTTTGCTTAACAAAACAAAATCCAGAGCTCTTCGGAGCTCCACATTTTAGACAGCCTCACATTATATGGTCTATTGGAGACCTGTAGGGCCTAGCACCAGAAAGGCTTGTGTGAAATTGGCAAGCTTCCCCCCCTCAAAAAAAGTATGAAACTACTATAGATTATGGAGGAAAGTGAATCTCCTTTATTTCCCCCATAAAAGGGCCCTAGACTTTTCTGTCTGCTATTTGGCAGGCCTACTGGACTCTGGAAGTGTTCCTGTGTTTATAAGTTCACACACTTTTACCAAAAAGGGGGAAAGTTACAGCTAATTTTAGATTTCCCATTATAGTGAATGGGCAACACAGAGTTTTTAAAAACAGAACAGATTTTTAAAAACCAGACAGATACAAGATTAATCTTGGAGTCTGTCCATATCTCTAAACTTTACTGTTTATTTAGTTCGAGTATTTATATACTGCTTTTATCAGAAAAAAATGCTTTACAAAGAAAATCAAACTAAATTAAATAGTACAGTATCTAAAACAATACAACAGATTAAGAAAAATCAAAATCCATAAAATAGGATTCTACTCACTCAGTACCTACACAAATTTCACACCTGCTAATACACCTATGGAGTAAGTTAGATTGAATTCAGTGGAACTTACTTCTGAGTAAATACCAACAGTATTGCACTGCATAAATAGTAAAAACAGGCATCATGTTGTCAGATTTCATACATACAGTATTTGCATTTTGGAGAACTTTAATAGTTTTTTAGATCATTTTTTTTTAAAAAAATTGATTTTTTACAAAATTATATATTATACCTCTCTAGGCCTCATGAACGAGCTGTTAAATGAAAGCACACAACAAGTCAATGAATGATGGGGAAGGCCAGTGGCTTCGCCAATTTGTCAGAAAATGTCAGAGGAATTTAAAAAAGGGGATGAACCCTAAGGGCTAAACAAAACTTTATCACACTTTTTTAAAAAAATATGCTTAAACCAGCCAAAAGAGAATCAGCTGTGAAGCCTTCTTCTGAAAAATGTTCCCAAACTGAATTACATTACTTTTCTGCTGGAAATCACCCCCACCTCTAGCATGCAAAGGTGCTGGTTACTGCAAATTTTCATGTGCAAATAGCAGCCATGGAGGGAGTGATTCTCAGTAAAACTTGTGCAGGGTCCCCAATCCTAGTTCCAGATAAGAGATCCATGGCTGCTTTTTTGTCAAATTAAAAGTCAGAACTGAATGAGCACTGCTTTAGTTCATTGACCTGAGGCCCCTCCACTCCACCATGCCATTGGATGAGTTGCTGGGGGGTCATAGAATGCTCACAAACACTCTAACAACCCAGTTGTAAATTAACTGTGCAAAGGGCCTTGAAAAAGAAGGAACTATGTGATATTGGCACCAGGAATGATAAAAAAAGAAGAGAGATTGCTCAGTTTTCAGTGTTTTAATGTTTTTCACAGATTTGCATCTCCCTCTGTTGAGTAAGCGAGCAATGGTGTAGTAAGAATGACCCGACTCCTACCCATTCATCATTACTCCTGCCATGTGTTTTGGGACAAATAAAAATTGCACTGAAATGGACCCATTCTTTTCAACTGCAGCTCCCTGATAGGGCAGAGAATCCCCAGAACGTATATTTGTATTATCCACTTTCCCTGAGCGATGGGAAGTGCACGGCAGGATTTCCATTTGAAGCACAAAACTCCAAAGGCTTGTGGTACATTTGTAACAATCTGTTTCTTTACAAACTTATAACCTAAGGAGTTATGGGGGTCCAGAAGCAAGTACACAGGCAAGTAGTGCTGGATTCACTGCAACATCAGCTCCAAAGCAAGAGGGTGCAGGACTCTTTGAAGCTAGAACACCAGTCTGCTTTGCTCCAGAAATTCTTTAACCAAGTCTGCTAAAACAACATGAAAGACTAAAAAAAGAGTTTATTTTAGTTCCCTGCCTGTCATTGGCTCTGGCTCCGCCCACTTGGTCTCCCTGCTTTAAGCTCTACTATTCTCAAAGGGTACAAGCCCCCACCGTCCAAAAGGGTGTCTCATGTAGGTCCTACATTGTAGGAATTTGCCACGATTGAATTCCCACTTCTTTGCAGAATGGGTGGGAGGAGTCTATCTGGGCGTGGGTGGAGCCATGGCTGCATTGTCTCCTCATACTTCAGAGGTCAAATGTCCAGGTTGCAACTGGCAGCTTTAAGTCCCCCCCCCAAACAAAAATATTGGTGCTTGCTTTCTCATCATGATTAATATCACTGTGCCTATCTCATCAAAGTCTATCACATCAGGCTTTGGGTGGAAGCATAAATAAAACCACTTGCTGAACACTTGTATGTAGCCTGACCTAGAAATGTCTAGTAAATAAGATATAAAAAAATTTCTGGGGTGTGATCTGTCCCATCATCATGTTTTTCTCCTTCAGATTTCATTAGAGTCCTTGGGCTTCAAAGTCCCAAATTTCCAAAATATCCAGACCTCTTCCACACACCCACTCTTACACACCCCCAAACAGCAGGTTTTATAGTGTACTTACAGACTGGTGCATAGCTCAAATGTGACAACTTCCTTAACACCATCAAAACTGAGGGCATCTCTAGGGTGACAGAGACAAATGATGTGAAATACAGCCTTCCCTTCTTCTCTGCCCTGAGTCTTTGCCCTTGGAAGCAGAGGACCTGTTCCTGATTTGCCTGCCAGGCTGCAAGGCCCAAATAATACCTATGGGATATGTAGCTTTCCTAAGCACTAGCAGCTTTTCCCATCCTTTGGATCCCAGATGTTGCTGGACTACAATCCCCATCATTTCAGAGCTTGGAAAAGTTACTTTTTTGAACTACAACTCCAGCCAGCATGGCCACTGGATTGGGCTGATGGGAGTTGTGTTCAAAAAAGTAACTTTTCCAAGCTCTGTTCCCGACCATTGGCCATGCTGGCTGGGGCTGATGAGAGTTGTAGTCCAACAACATCTGGGAACCCAAAGTTTGGAAAGACTGGATTGCAATGCCAATGAGAGAGCCTTGGGGCTTATGAGAATTGCAGTCAAAAATTTCTGGAGGGGACCAGGTTGGCAAAGGCTCGTCTGTCTACGTAAGCATTCTGTTCTCATCATGGCCAAGCCGATGCGTATGGGAAGCCACAAGTGGGACATGAGCAGAATAGCACCCCCACTAGTGATCCCCTGCAACTGGTATCCAGAACCACACTGCCTCTGAATAAATATATTTCCCTTTAAAGCCTCCTTTGATATCATTAACTGACAGCCCCCAATGCAATTTGTATTTTTTTAAGAAACAAACAAACCAAGAACCCTACGTGTTAGATGCAAAAAGCCTTCTCTTTCAACGAGTCTTTTAAGTAGAGACCGTATCCCAGTCTACATCTGTGCTGGAATTACTTTTTTAGATGTTTTTAAAGCTTTTTTAAACTTGATGTTTTTACAGATGTTTCGTTGTAATGTTTTAAAAGATGATTTGTTTTAATATGTTTTTAAAGATGTTTTGTTTCAATATGTCTTAAAGTCTTTTGTTTTTAAGATGTTTTAGAGAGTGTTGTTAGTGTTTAGTGGGCTCCTTCTAGGAGGGATAGAAATTTAATAAACAGATAAAAAAATAAAACCTGCACATCACACATAATTGAGCTCAGGGATAACTGGCTGAATACACACCCTTCATCCATTTATTTTTGGCCAAATTGTTGCTGCTTCTATAAAGGATTTTACAAGGGCAAAATGAGGGTGTGCCCCAGAGGCTTCTGTGACAGTATGCCTCTGAGTGCCATTTGCTGGGGAACACAAGGGGGGGGGAGAGTGCTGTTGTTATCATATTCTACTTGCAGAATTCCCATAGGTATCTGAATGACTGATTGAATTTCTCTTTAAAATTTGAGATAAGGTAAGACAAGAAGCGCCTTGCTGGATCAAGCCAGTGGCCCATCTAGTCCAGCATCCTGTTCTCACAGTGGCCAACCAGGTGCCTTTGGGAAGAGACAGTACTTCCCATTATATATATATTATACCTTTTCCACCATATATTCTAACAATGATCTCAGTTTTCCGAGTGCAGATCCTTATATAGCCCAAACAGCACCATCCATGCAGGAAGGTATCAGCAGGCTTGGGAGGGAAAAAAAATAGGAACACAGGAACCTGCTTTATACTGAGCCAGACCATTGGGCCATCTAGCTCAGTACTGTCCACCCTGACTGGCAGTGGCTCTCCAGGTTTTCAGACTGGGGTCTCTCAGCCCTGACTGAAGATGCCGGGGATTGAATCTGGAACCTTCTGCATGCAGAGCAGATGCTCTACCACTGAGCTATGGAAAGCTATGGGAAATGAAAAGCTATGCTTCCAATGTTTTTATTTACTTATTCATTTATTCTACATTTATATCCCACTTTTCCTCCACCCTAATGGCATACATGTGGTTCCCACAAGTTCATTCATCCAGGAACTAATGAGACCCATACCTCCTTAGCTTCAGCAAGGTGGTCGCCTCATGTGCCTTGAAATCATACTCTGGATTTGCAGAAGTATACAAAAATCCTTGACAATCCTTGTCAAAAACAGCTCAATGAGGACTGAGCATGTTCAGTGGGCATGGAATGCCGATGGCTAGAGGCGAATGGAATGGAGTATCTGAAATCATCACCGCTGCAGCATTTTGTTGCAAGTCTCACTTGTCTAGCCATATTTCTAGTTGACATGATTCAAGGATGGGTGCTTCATACAGGAACACTGTCTGTATCCTCAGACAGTGTTAATATCAGCCTTATCTGATGAAATGCACTGTTTCCTGTGAAAGTTCATTGCATAATTAATGTGATAGGTGCCACCAGACTCTTTGTTGTTTAATCTCTGATATTCAGCAGCAGTGTATGGTACATGAAAGCTTTCATATTTGCTTTGATCTGTGATCCATAATAACCGTTACACAATATTCCTAACTCTCATCTCATTCTCAGAATTATAGTTTTATCACATTATGAAGAATCTATGGAACAAGGCACACATCTTCCGTGGCGGATGCAATCATTAGTACTATGCATTTTTGTATTTACATATAATGTAGCCGTACCAAAGATGTGGTGAGAATGAGCAGTAATGGTCAGAAGACTATTGCAAGTAGTCCCACAGGTTCAGAGGCGAGTATTGACGCACAGGAAATATCAGCTGGCCCAGTTATTTTACTTTAGGCTATAAGGGATATAATTAGCAGTTGCTAGGGAGAAAGAACATAATTAAGCTCTTTGACAGGCTTAGTTGAAGGAACTGATGATCATGAGTGAAGTTGGGGAATATTTCCAAAAATCTGATGCCAAGCCTGCCAAAGAAAGTTATTATTCATCATTTATACAACAGAGACTAATAGATCTAATGTCAGTAGGGCAGTGCATCCTCTCTAGGTTTAACCTGAACTTTCAAGGAGCTGTCCAAGGTGGGGATTCACCGCCCCACTGACATTGGTGCCACCAGTCTCAACTGCATTTATATTTACTTCTTAGCATGTGCTCTACTTTATAGAGCAAGTTGTATCAAACTTCACAATGAAATAATTTTGATTGTACTGATATGGAGTTAGGGCAAAGAGACTTGGCTGACTTTCTCTTCTCCTAAAGATACAGGATCAGTCTCAGGCCCTGAGCCTGGCAACCCTATGTTGGACAATCAAGGGAAAACATTTTAACTGGCTGCTATATAAAGGACTAAATGAGCAACTGGAAACTAACTGTGGAAACTAAGTCGATTTCTTTTTACCGGTTGCTGGGTTGATTTTTCTATCCAGAAACTTTGAAAAAGCCTCATGCTCAACTGCACATATTGGGAAAATCAGAAATTAGGCCTGAGTTAAAGTCTAGGTGGCCAGCCAGCCAGCTAGCTAACTGCAGTGTACACAGCAATATTTCTATTCCTGTAGGGCTGTTTTTATTCTTTGTCATCAAGTACTCAAGAAAAAAAAGGCCACTATGATTGTGCATATAGGGACTGATTTAAAAGAATAAAGTGTAGCTTAGAGTAGGCATTTTTTATATCACTTTAAGTTAGCTCTTTATTTCACCGTTTAGCAATAAGCACTCAGTCCTGTTCTACTCATTGTAATAACTGCAGAATGAACAAACTCCTACTTCTTACTTCAGGTAAACATGCTTCTTTATAGCTGGTTGGATAGAGAGCACAACTGAAACTGAAACTGAAAAGCACAGCAAAGGAAAGTCCAGGGGGTGGAATGTAAACTCTAGCCCATAATACAAAGTTCTAATAGTTAACTCTTCAAAGGTCATGTTTGGCCACATTCACACCAGACATTTATTCTACTTTTATTCCACTTTAAACAGTCATGGCTTCCCCCAAAGAATAATGGGAAGTGTAGTTTGTTAAGGGTGCTGAGAGAGGAGACCCCATTCCCCTCACAGAGCTAGTGGTTTAACAGTAATTTCCTCTTCCCAGAAAACTCTGAGAATTATAGCTCTGTGAGGGGAACAGGAGCCTTCTAACAGCTTTCAGCACCGTTTACAAACTACACTTCCCAGGATTCTTTGGGGGAATCCATGACTATTTAAAGTGGAATAATAGTGGAATAAATGTCTGGTGTGAATGTGGCCTTACTATACAGGCTGTCCCCCCCCGATCACTTAATTAATTATAGGATGATATACCCGATGATACCACCCTTACTCAGAGAAAGTCTTGAGCGCTCACCCTGCCTTAGTCACTGAATTTTTCAGAAGCTCCTACTCTTACATTGCTCCTGTTCTTAAAACAAGCTGTTATTCTTTAAATGGAGTCTGTCATTGTCTGATATATCACAAATTAAAAAGACACCCCCCAAAATTGGGGGGAACACAACTCTGGGAGGAGGGGCAGTGCCCTCATTTGCATCACTTCCAGATGTAGGGCTGGTAGCAGCTCCCCCCACCCCTCCAAAAACAAGTGGAGACAGGTGGGTAGAGCTAGTATCTCTGTTTGCATCTGCCTACATGTGTCCTTTGTGTTCTCTACATATGAGAATGTGGTGCTGCATGACGCCCATAGAAGACTGATAAAGAGTGAAAGTGGCCCTTTCAACAACAACAACAAAATTTAACCACTCCTGGTTTACACTGTAGATCAGAGAACAGAATGCTGGACTACGTGGGCTACTGGCCTGATCTAGCAGTCACTTCTTATGTTCTTGTGTTCCCAATCTGGTGTCTTTCAGATGTCATTGGATTCTGTAATGAAATCAGAATTATTTATATGTTCAAAACTGTTTTGAAATTGTATTCAGCACAGTGGGGAGGAGAGCCTGGCTGGGAGTCCAGAGTCTGTGAATTCAAATTCCTGCTCATGTCTTCTGGGTGTAAAGGGCCAGCTAAAAATCATCCCACAGTGAGTGGCTCAGGGGTTATGTGCCGTGCCACCTGTGCAGCCGTGGGCAAGCTGCAGAGTCCCAAGGAGTCCAGTTGCCTCCCAGCTGGCAGTTGCAGACAAGGAAGGGGCTGGCTTGTACAGCTCTGGCAAGCTGAGCAGGCCCTAGCCAGCTGGGGAGGACTAGCCTCAGGGAGGCAATGGTAAACCCCCTCTGAATACCGCTTCCATGAAAACCCTAGGGTCGCCATAAGTTGGGATCAACTTGAAAGCAGTCCATTTCCATTTTCAAGAAAGTGTCAATAGAATTCAAAATCCCACTTGTCAGATTGGTCAAGAGTGCAACCATACTAAGGTCCTATTCTGTACCTATACCTATACCAATTTTACACACATATTACACCATTTTGTTAAAAAATGTGATGGGGCTGAAGACTGTAGTTCAGGAGGCATATCTGAGCCAGGCTGAGGTGGGGATTTCCTGATCTAGGCATTTGGGAATCAGGAGGTGGTAATTCCAGAGACACAGGAATGTCAAAGAATCCAACTCTCCTATTGGTCATACTTGCTAGAGCTGATGGGAGATGGAGTCCCACAACATCTGGAGGGTGCCAGGATGGGAACAACTGCTATGCACTGACTAGCAGAGGCTCTCCAAGGATTTGGGCACTATTTCCCAGTCCTACCTGTACATGCTAGGGACTGATCATGGTACCTTTTGCATGCAGGGCCAGTGCTGAGTTTGAGGGGGCATTTAGCATTTATTTTGAGGATCTGTCAGTCATAATCCTTCTTTCAGTATGTAAATATTTTCAAAAAAATAACAAAGTCAACAAAAGTGACTGTTATGTACTATTTCCTCCTTGGTTGCTCTTTCTTTCTTAGCATGCCTTTACACGGTAAGATCTGATGTTTTACCCCATTCAGGAGAACAATCAGAACCCCAACTAGGTCTGAATGACTCAAGGAAGAGAGGTAAGCCCAAAGCAACAGGGGAAAGCAATGCTGCAATGTACAGCTTGCCTTGAATATTTCATCCTGTCAACGTGAAATCCTCATTGACAGATGGAATTATATACTTTCCTGTTGGAGAGTTCTGTGCTCCCTTTGATAGCCTGGTACACCCATCCATCTTGGCTATAGGCAAGCAGAGGCCATTTTATACTAATTGGCTCTACTTCTGCTATTTCTGTAGAAGTGCTCAGTGAATATTTGAAACTACAATTTCACTGTTCCAAAGGTTCATTTGTTCATTCAGTAAACCCACCCTCGCCATTCAGTATTAACAAGAGCTATTTAGTCTAGTTGATAGGATATTGGCTTGTAAGATGGCATCTTAGTCATAGACTCCCTTGGATAAGTAGCAGTTGCAGCCTCAGTTCTCCATATGTAACATGAAAATGACATTGACCTCTCTCATAGGAATGTTGGAAGGGGAAAGAACCATCATAAAAGCAATTTCATAGACTGGAGAAGATTCATAAATGATGACCAATAGCCAAATTTTCCTTTATCTGTGATTGCTCTGCAAGGGTTGCCAGCACAGCACCAGTGGGCTCCACTGTGTCCACTAGCATCTCCTATGGCAAGCATGAAAGGTCTCAGTAAACAGACCCAGTGCCAGAGAGTGGCCAGTTTGTGTACTGGTTAAGGACCCCTGTGGCCCATAAGGACCTGTCCTCAGGCTGGGAGGGTGGCTGTGATCCATGCATTGAGTCATGCGGTGAATCATGTCCAGAGACCCAGTGCTGCTGCAGATTGCAAAGCAGAAGCTGTACCCTCCCAGGCACATCCCCCCTGAGGCCCGTCCTCCTCACCTACCTCCTGTGTCTCAGCTTCAGCACGCTGCATGCACACGCCTGCATCCCTAAGGGGTTGACACCCCCACCGCCGCACAGCACCCTAGCATGCAGATGCGGTGACATGGAAGGTAGATGGGGTAGGCAGGTCTATTTAAGCCTGCATGACCTGCATTGGGAGAACATTTGGAGAACATGACAACCTGGACCTGGGGCAGCCTGGACCCTGGTGCCAAAAGGCATGAGAGACTGTTTGCTCTTCCTGCTCAGTTCCTGTTTGCACTGGCTCAGCCTCTCCTACACTGAACATGCCCCCTTGAACATGACCACATTTCATTGCATGCCAGGACTGGACTCCCACCCTCTCTTCCGTTCTGAACAGACGAGGAGTGCAAAGAGCTTCTCTCTGCGAGCGAATTCCGTGATGGCTTATGTAGATGCCTTTCCAATGTAGAGGGGGCTGCTGGGGACACATCCACCCCATTTTATGGTCTTGTCTCTTTCTACTGTTTTACATGTCCTTGCCTTGTTGTGTTACACTATGCCCCATGACAGCCGTTTTGTATTATGCCATTCACCCCATGGCAGACATTTTATGACTGGCACTCATGGCACTTTTTCAACTTTCCCAACTTGCCCAAGGGACCAAAAAGGTTGTTGACTCCTGTCCTATTCTATGTTGGGATAATCTCCAATGTTGATATCAAATCTAAAGAGCTGCTTACCTCTCTTTTAATGACAGCAGGGTTATCAACTGCACAAAAATGGAAGATTTAGTTATTACTTAATGGTATAAAAATGACAGTGAGGCTGAGCTCCTTGGTAACAAACCTCCATGTTTCTTCCAAAAGTAGCTTTACACAAAATTTGATAGCAGACGAGACACAGTCCCCCTGACTCCCCGCTGCACAACCATACTAATAGTTCACTGGAGTTTTAAGTGTGCCCCTAGCATCTTGTATTTGAAATCTCCACTATGTCTGGGAAAGTATTGCAAAACCAAAACTTTGGCATACATGGCAAGAAAGTTGCAACTTATGCTTACGGACCTCCTGTTTATATTAATCCACATTGCAGACTTCTCCCCAGCTATGCATAATAGCAGTAGCTGCAGATGTGTGGTGGAGCTACACAGCCTGCCTCCCAACACCATCACCGCAGCTTACTGGACCAGGCTGGCCTTGGACAGGGCAGGGCAGCAGCAAAATTGAGGTTGTGTGGATGCAGCGTGTCTGGGCTTTGATGCTGCCCTACCCAGCCCATTTCAGGCTCTGATCCACAATATTGGTGGTGACTGCAGAATAGTATGAGACGTCCAGAAAATGCAAACACTTTTCCCTCTTGCCTAGCTTCTGACCTAATCAAGCCATCCTAGGCACAGCTTGATTTGGCTTACTTAGAGCCCTGACAATGGAAGCTCCATACATGAGGCACTGCTACCAGCAGTTGTCACATTAGCACTCATTAGCATCGCATAAGGATTAGAACTCTCCACTGGACATTTGCATGCGGAACCCTCTTCTGTATCTCTTTGCATTTACCATCCAGGGCAAGAAACGTAGGTGCCCATGGTACACACACTTGTTGTTGTTATGTGCCTCCAAGTCGAGCACGACTTATGGTGACCCTATGAATCAGTGACCTCCAAGAGCATCTGTCATGAACCACCCTGTTCAGATCTGGTAAGTTCAGATCTGTGGCTTCCTTTATGGAATCAGTCCATCTCTTGTTTGGCCTTCCTCTTCCTCTTCGATTCCCCTAATACTCTAGATGCCCCCTACCTTTCTGTCTTGGGAAAACCTTTTCCTCGGGTGATGAAACCTATCAGAGCTATCCACTTCTGAATCTTACTGTTCCATCCTAGCTGGTTCAGTCTAAGTGAGTTCAATCTTAGCTGGGTTTCTTCCAATCCTAGATAGCATGACTCTCTCCCTCTTCTTTTTCTTCAGTGTTCCTCAGTCTTTGTTATTTATTTCTTCTTACCCGGATTAGTTAGAGCTCCACAAGAAACACACAGCAAAGGTATCTTCTTAAATGCAACAGAAGTCCATTGCAATATGGGGCTTATGGAAACTTACTAAGGTTCAGCCTACCCTTAGCCTCTCATTATCACCTATTGCCCATTTTCAGTGCTTACTGAAGGCTGTTTGGGGTTGTTTCCCACCTCCCATAGGATATTTGTTCCCTATTTTTTTTTACTTCTGTAAACTGCAGGGTTCCCAGACACCTCCCTCTTGCGGGTTGGATGATACCAGTTTGGCTACATAAGCAACAATACTCTCCCCTGAAGAATGGAAACAGAAGGGATGATTATTGGTTTCCTGGCAATGCTCCTCCAATTTCTCAGACAGGTCAGACATGCTTTGTAACGGCAATATCGCCTTTTCAGCCAAATAATCTCCCTGTCGATGCATGTTATAACTCACTACTCCTGCTTTCATCGGGACACAGCAAATGAAAAATAACAACACTGTAAAGCTTGTATTGAGAGTACAAAAGAATGAAAATAATTTCTATTTCTGCTGACACAAAGTCAAACAGCTCTGTGAATAGAAGCAGTTGCTGATCAAAAGCTTTTGATTTGCTGCTGCAACAAACAGGCTTCACAGAGCTGAGCATCTTTGCGGTTACACTGTTCATTCAACGGGAAACCTCTTCTCCTTGTCTCCTAGGCTTTTTAGCATGTGTTTTTAACTTGCTTTTTAAAAATGTGTTTTGAAATTTGTATATTTGTTTTAATGTTTTTAATTGTTGTAAACCACCCAGAGAGCTTCGACTATGGGGCGGTATACAGATGCAATCAATTAATCAATCAATCAAAACCTGCTGTCAAAGTTTCATCTGGATATATCAAATGTTTCCGTCCGTCCGTCCGTCCGTCCGTCCGTCCGTCTATCTATCTATCTATCTATCTATCTATCTATCTATCTATCTATCTATCTATCTATCTATCTATCTATCTATCTATCTATCTATCTATCTGTCTATCTGTCTATCTGTCTGTCTGTCTGTCTGTCTGTCTGTCTGTCTGTCTGTCTGTCTGTCTATCTATCTATCTATCTATCTATCTATCTATCTATCTATCTATCTATCTATCTATCTATCTATCTATCTCATTCCTTTTCCTCTCAAACACACACTTTAATATTTGACAATCCCCACACTGTGATTTCCCCAAGGTGTACCCCCTGCACCTTAAGAATCTTCTATAATTGAAAGCATGCCAAGCCAATGCTGTTTGCTGGCTGAGGCAAAGGACAAGATGGCACCCCTCTATTCCACACACAGAAGCTTTAGTGGGAAGAGGGGGCAAGCTCATTGGTAGAGCATTGCTTTGCATGCAGAAAGTCCCTAGCAACTCTAGGTGGGGCTGGGAAAGACTTCCTGTCTTAAACCATGGAGAGCCGCTGCCCATCAGTGTAAACAACATTGAGGTAGACAGACCCACAATCTGGCTCAGCATAAGGCAGCGTCCTATATTCCTACACCAGGTTGGCATTTGAATCTTACTTCAATAGTGGTACTGGGACAGCAATTCACCTGAGGGCAGCAGACTATCTTAGGGGATGCAGGGCTGGCTGCAAGGTACACACAATTCTGTTCTCAAGCACCTTACTGCCATCCTACACACCTAGAGTAACTGTTGCCTAAGGCAACTCTGCATAATCGTAGGTCCAGCCCTGTTGCTATCTGCCCTTCTAGGTTGAAAATAGGAGCATGCATCTAGAAACACAGGAAGCTGCTTGACATTGAGTCAGAACATTGGTCCACTTAGCTCAATATTGCCTTCACTGACTGATAGCAGCTCTCCAGGATTTCAGACCAGGGTCTCTCTCAGCCCCACCCAGAGATGCCAGGGATTGAAGATGAGACCTTCTGCATGCAAAGCAGATCTTCTGTCCCTGAACTATGGCTCTGTGAATCTTGTGCTACTTCGAACAGCTCAACTCTCCAATTGCTTAAGGCTCTGTGGAGGATTGGGTTCAAGGTGAGGGACAAGTACCCACAAAATCAGCTGACAACCCTTGGGCTGCAGTCCTATGCACACTATCTTGGAGGTAAGTATCACAGAATTCAGTGGTACATACTTCAGAGCAGAGATGCATAGGACTGTGCTGTTAAAGGGCTGCCTCCCTCCGGAGCTGGCTTTTGGGGTAGGTGAGCTGGGCAGTCGCTCAGGGCACCAAGCAGAGCTGAAAGGGTGCCCAGCTGATCTCAGTGGCTGTGTATTTTTTAAGGTATTGTCTATCTGCAGTGAGCTAAGGTGCCAAAAAGCAAATCTCTGTAAACGTTTTTTTCCATGGTTCTGTTGGTTGAGTTGTTGTTATATGCCTTCAAGTCAACCACGACTTATGGCAACCCTATGAATCTTTTGGATGTATTCATAGGGTTTTCATGGTAAGAGGTATTCAGAGGTGGTTTACCACAGCCTGGCACCCGGTATTCCCAGGCAGTCTCCTATCCAAGCACTAACCAGGCCTGACCCTGCTTAGCTTCCGAGATCAGACAAGAACGGACGTGTTCAGGGTAGTATGGCCGTAGGCTGTAGGTTGAGTACTAACTACAAAATGATCTTCCTTCAGTTAGCTTTTAAGTTGGTTTCTTTTTCAATTTCCACCTTGATGTCATTTGCGCTAGGTAAAAATCAGTGGAACACAGCCTCACTTTGAGGCAATTTTGCCAAGCCCTTAGCGCTTCAAATATAAACAAGCACAGCATAAATAAAAATAAAATAAAGCTGTAAGAGGTCAGCTGGATAACTTTTTATTTATAACTTTTTTATTTCTATAGATAAAAATATTTTTAAAAAAAGAATGCTTACCAAAAGATAGGAACTGCTAAAAAAAGAAAAATATTAAAAGTAAAACCTACGATAGTTCTGCTGTGTTGCAGAGCGTATTGCCACTGCTCAGAATGTGGCCTTTTGAGCTTTGGGATGTGCAAAGCCAGATTTTGACTGAACATCAGGAAAAACTTCCTGTTAGAGCAGTACGACAATTACTAAAGAAGATGTTGGGCTCTCCAACATTGGAGGCATTCAGAAGGCAGCTGGACAGCCACCTGTCAGGTATGCTTTCAGTTGGGTTCCTGCATTGAGCAAGGAGTTGGACTCGATGGCCCTTCCAACTCTACTGGTCTATGACAATTCTATGAAACTATAGCACAGTGGCAGAGAAATCAAGGGTTTGAGAAATATCATGCTTGAGGGATAGGACAGCGATGTAAGCCCCTCATCCCCTATGTAGACTGCAAGAACATTTTGATGAGCTTCAATTTTGAGCAGCTACATTTTCCACTGGCAACTGTAACTGGAAGTGTCAGGAGAATTCATAGTGCTACCCAGATGTTTGGGAAGACATCAGTCACTTTGGCATCACGGATATACCACAGAGTATCTTTGGACCCTCTGCATTGTCCTCGTTGAGCCCTCCCACTCCTACATCCACACGGTCACTCCATGAAGAACCCACCACTTCAGAAGGATGGAGGAACTTCTTCACACTACTTGCACCTTTCTGGATGTGATGCTTGCTTTGCATTTTGTGTTCTCAGCTCCAGACAGCTTTTTAGAAGACATCTGCCAACACACCAGTCAAGACACTTACATACACTCCAGTTTGTTGTGAAGAAAGAAGGATCAGGGAAGGCTTTAAGGAAGAATTCTGTGGCACACTAGACACTCTGTTCTGGTCACAGAAAGAACTCCAGACCTGTCAGGGCAAGAATTGAAGTAGTGAGTGAGATTTCCAGGCAAGGTGCCACTGGAGAGTAATTTTCTGTGGCAGTTACCACAGGGAAAGGTGTAGGAGTGGTGTGAGGCCAGGCCATAGGGGAGGAATCCTACCTGAATGAGTAGTGGAGAAGGCCAGCAGCAGGCCACAATCAGAAGACCTGTGAGACTGAGCCCCAGGAAGCAGAAAGAAGCTCTGCCAGAAGGGGTTTGAAATTGGAGGTGGTACTCAGGAGAAACATAGCTTGATCCCTATTCTCTTATCCCCCTATAGGAAAAAATGAAGTACATCTGTCATTCTGCTTGATCACAGGGCAAGGAGGAGCTGCAGGTGAGACTTCTCCTATGTAGACCATGCATGCAATAATTCTCTCATATGGCCCCCAGCTTTACACACACATGCATGGGTTATTGTAGGGGGCAGCAGCAGGGCCCCCAACATCAAACCAGCACCAGGCCCCATAGACCTTCTGGATGGCCCTGAAAAACTGACTATGGAAGTGGGCACTGGAGACCCTCCTCACCCAGAGCACTATTTATTCTAGGGCTGGGCCAGACCTGACCCATCCCTATTGTTTCAATGGGCCCAATGGAATGCCTGGATGCCTGATAAAAGGAGCCCACAAAGGAACTCCGATGATCCTCAAGAATCCCAAATCTGTTGAAAAGACCCATTTGTTTAGAGATAGTTGGCTAATTGTTTTTAATATCTTAATAGTTTAATTCTGTTTTAATGCTGATTTTTATATGTTTATATGTATGTTCTTAATGATATGTGCTTACTTTTATCTGGAAGCCGCTTTGAGTTCCAGTTGGGAAAAAGGGCGGGGTATATATAAAGATAATAGTAATATAATAGTTGAGTCTTCCTCAGTAGTATCAGCCAAACAGTGGCATGGGGTGATCTGTGTTAATAAATCCCAGATATAGATTCATACTAAACCAGTATTTATTGAAGGCAATTAAACTTGGGCAGAGTAATCCTAAGGTGGAGAGGGGGAAGCAGATGCCATGTTTGGGAACCAACACTTTTCAAACCCTGCCAGATAATGCTGGCCAAGGTGGAAGGTATGTGCGTTTTGGAGGGCGTCCCTGTTTTTCCCCGTTTAGCCTTTTTACATTTTTCTGTCTCATAGACCCCAATGGGAGGGGAAATCACTATGCCACCTCTTGGGCTGGTGCAATTATTTTTGTATATGTGTTGGAGGAATGAGGCCTCCAAGGCCTCCCACAGACTGCCCCAAACAAACTCCCTTTTCTTTCCATATCACTGACAGCTATGGATGTGGGAGAAATTTGATTGAGCTCGCATTTAAAACAGAATGTATCGAATTTTGCAAACACTTTTCAAACAGTGTAAAAACTGAAACACAGCCATCCTTTGAAATTCACACTTATCCAAATTTTGCAATGAAGTTCTCTATCCAGTGTTTACAAAATGTGTATATTATAGGAAAGCCAGAGGTCCCCCTGCCTCCCCATGGGTTGTCAGGGCTCCCCCCTCCCCCTGAGGGTTGCCAGAGTTTGGGAACCCCACACAAGGGATTTTGACAGGTGAGCAGGATAATCCACCTGTCAATTTTGTGATGTCCTAATGATATCATGAGATTTTCAGGCAGGTTGCCCCATCCACTTGTCAAAGTCAGCGCATGGGGTAGCCATAAGGTCCCTCCCACTGCCCTAGTGCAACAAATCCACTTTCTAAAGAGAGCAGTTAGGAAAATGATGGGGAAATGCACCAGAAAGTGGGATCAAGTGGGATCATGAATGATAAATGTGAAGGTGTATAAGCATCATGCAAGCAAATAAGGATTAATGCTCCTTGTTGTATAACCTCCTACAAAGAAATCCAAATAAATGGGAAACAAAGACCGGACATAGTCTAAGCTCCATGTAAGCTTTATGCAAGCAAATCAGGATGAATGCTCAATAAACAGGTTGTCTGCAGTTGCCCAAGGTGAGCTTTTGTTAAGCTCACATCTCTCATCAGGCCTTTCCCCACATACTCTTGCAAGACAGCTCCTTTAAATAACCCAGAAGTATCAGATGCAAAATCTTCTAGCTATAACTGGTGAGGGATGCATTAAGCTCATAGAAGCTAGTCTGACTTACATTTTTTAAATAACTGTCACAAAAGGCAACTCCAGATTCCAATTCTACCCTTCACTTTTTTGATAGCCTGCCTGTTTCTACGCATGCATATTTAAGGCATCATTTGACTGCCTTGTATAGTAACCATCTTGGTAACTAAGCAGATAAATATAAAGAGCAAAAATAAACCTATAGCGATTTTCCAACAAAAGACCAGAGGTGGGGGAGAGAGGGAAGACTACCGAGAGCATGAGTTTAACACCATGATTTTTCAGATCCCCCATAAGATTTTTAGTTACAAGAATCCCATTGATTCTAATGGGTGTCATGTTGCTAAAATACACTGCACAAGATTTGTGGAAATGTCTCCTTGAGTGGAAAATTAGGCAATTCTGAATGCTTTTTTTTTTTGCAGCCCACACAGACCTGCATCTGCATCCAATCCAATTCACAGCTTAGAGAAAGAAAATGTGTTCACAGAGCAGAGGGAGAGGAGCAAAGCTTCAATGACCTACGATCAAATAGCACAGTGGGGAGGACAGCCTGGCTGGAAATCCAGAGTCTGTGAGTTCAAATCCTCACTCGTGTCTCCTGGGTGTCAAGGGCCAGCTAAAGATCACCCCACAGTGAGTGGCTCAGGGGTTACATGTCCTGCCACCTGTGCAGCCATGGGCAACCTGCATAGTTCCAAGGAGCCCAGTTGCCCCCCAGCTGGCAGTTGCAGACAAGGAAGGGGCTGGCTTGTGCAGCTGTGGCAAGCTGAGCCAGCTGGGGAGGACTAGCCACAGAGGGAGGCAATGGTAAACCCCCTCTGAATACTGCTTACCACGAACACCCTATTCATAGGGTCACCATAAGTCGGGATCGACTTGAAGGCAGTCCATTTAATTTTCAAATACATTTTATTGCGTTTCTGTCCCACATTTCTTCTAAGGAGATACATGCTCCCCTCCCCCCCCATACACATTTTAACTAGGACCATGCTCTGTATTCAGCCAGAACTGCAACATAAAAGAGTCCTTGTGGCACCTTAAAGTCTAACAAATTTATTGTGTTAAAAGCTTTCATGGACTACAGTTCACTTCATCAGATGCATGAAGTATCGCACATGCACACACACACACACACACACACACACACACAGAGAGAGAGAGAGAGAGAGAGAGAGAGAGAGTGGTGATGGCGAAGTTTTGGTCAGATGGAAATGAAATGCAGAAATGTACAGACAGTGATAAATACATAATTAACAATGGTAATTCCCAAAGCAATTTTGTTGATCTCACAAACCTCCTCACATTGGTAAGCCAATCAACACATATAATGTGCTCAAAGATCCTTGGTGTTGGTTCAGTCCACAAGTAATAGCACTGACCCTTTTGATGTATTGCAACTATAACATTAATTGAAACTGTAGTCCATGAAAACTTATGCCATAATAAATTTGACAGTTTTTAAGGTGCCACAAGAAGCTGCTTTTTTTTCTGCAAAGGATTAACACAGCTATCCTTCTGGAAATAAGAGTGCTGTGGCATTTATTGTGGCATAGGCATGAAGCTCTTTCTTTTGATGCAGGATATTAGTCAGGCTGCGAAAACAATTCGATGTTGATGGGTTCTTGTTTCATTTTGTTTTGCTTTTGTTGTAAGACCGCTAAACCATTAAGTCTTCTGGAAATTGCAACAAACGGCACTGTTTCTTTTCCATATTGCTTTCACACATTATTGGGAAATGACAATGCACCATCTAGTGGGCAGCAAATCTAGACTGGCTTTAAGGGTGGTAATGTTATTGCTGGAGCTGCTTTATATCTGCAGCCTGTGCTCTCTGGGTGTAGTGAAGGTTTGCACAGGCAGCACTCTCTGTTCCTTAGCAGCGATGCTAAGGAAGCCTAGCTAAGCTCTAAGCAAGAGGCTAGTCCTGTTCTGCAACAAGGGCCATATTTTTTGAGGAACAAGGACTAAACAGGCTTTGTCTACTTATAGGGCACAATCAGTGCCTAAATTTAAAGCTCTTAAAGCATCCCACCACTCCCACTGCAATAGCCCAGTACAGATGACCACCAACTGGGTGAGCATACCAAAATCTTTGGGGCAGCACCTGCTTCCAGCCTCTAGACAGAGATTTGCCTTGGGCAGATAGCCTATTCTATGCTAGGGATGGGGGAGAAATTTGATTCAGTTCACCTCCGTAATTTGCACTTTCTGAAACGATATGCAAACCAAAACACAGCCATCCTTTGAAATGTGAACTTCTCTGAATTTGGCAATGCAGTTCTGCAGCCAAGGAATGTGTACAAAAAGGCTAGGGTAAAAGATGCATAAAAAGTATATATTTGTGATAATGACAAACAAAAATGCACTGTGTTAGGGAATATTGCGCTACAAAAATCCATATGTATCAGGCAAAATTACTGTTGTAATAGAGTTTCAGAGGCACAAGTGGGACCTGCAACAAAATGCTGCAGTGTTTGAGTGGCCTTGTTCAGGGTTGCAGCCAGCCAACCAGCCATGCCCTTTTTCAGGTTACACCATTACATTCCCCCTTCCTACTGGTTGATAAATTGTTACTGGACAGGGGAAGTGGAAGCCAGGCAGACACTGAATGTGGATTCAGGACTGGGATGGGGCACAGAAGATGGAGAAGGAGCGAGTCTTTCTTAACAGGCTGAGAGACAACCTCATAGTGAGGCTTAGTAAAAGAATAATATCTTACCTTATTACTCAGAATTGATCTACTCTCATAGTGGATGAGAGGGGTGGAGGGAGGAGGCTGAAAGCGAAGGGCATTGAATTCCTTCTGTGTCATGCTGTGACCTCCATTTGGGGTGGCCATTTGTGCTACATAGCAAGCTACATTATACTGAACCAGACCATTGGTCCATCTAGCTCAGTACTGTCTACACTGACTGGCAGCAACTCTCCTAGACAGAGGATGAACTCCTATTTGAGGGGGGTCCCTATTTGAAAGGCATCTGGTATGAAGTTTGGTTTAAAGATTAAGAACCATAAGAAGGGAGAATCCTTCTTATGGTTCTTTATATTTAAACAACTTTGGACCAGGCAGTCCTTCAAATACCCATCAACTGCTCCTGGACTGAGTAGGCACACAGATCACCTGGTCAGAGTCTTCCCCACTGTGGAGACATATATTGCATTTGTATTTAATTATTTCTAAATTGACATCTAGACATACAAATTAGCATGTGCAATTTTTATGCAGATCAATGTCCTCTTTTTATAATGCATTTCCTTTTTTGGGGTGGTGATGGTGCTTATGTGACCACCATTCCTCCTTTTCTTCATATATATTATATATACTCATCACAAACTCAGATGTTGAACTCTGAATGATGGCTAGCCAAGACAGTAACCAAAGTAGGGCTACGGAGAGACAAAAGAGAGATATCAGCATGCATGGGGGAAACCCGAGATTTGCAGAAGTTGAAAAAATATTTATGGGGGAAAAAACTCAAAGGGAGCGAAAAAGCAAAAAGCAAAAGAACAACCAATAATCCACAGAGGTCTGAGCATGCTCAGTGGATGCAGAAATGTTGGGGGCAGCAGAAATGGAAAGCCAAGAAGGCAAGTGGAATCATTTGGAGTATCCTGAATAAAGCAGGGCTGTCTGGCTGGGATACTGAACAGGAACACTCCCCCCTGCAATATTTGGGTGTCACCTCTAACCAGATGTTTAAAGGGGCAAATAGATTGATGGGTGAGACTGTCTTCTGATAAGCTTCCCTCTCTGTGGTGCAAGGAGGAGGGGAACTGGTCTATGGTTTCCAATGTAGCCAAAAGTAAATGGAAACTTGCTGGATGCTCTTTTAAGATGAGGCTCTGATGAACTAAGTAACAGTGGCAACGATAAAGAGGGAAGCCCTTGTGAAATTCACTCTCTGCGTTGCCTTTTTCTGGGACTTGTCACCCACCAACCCTACCTCATCTATGTGGGATAAAGATGCAGCTGGTGGGAAGGGGGGATTAGAAGAACCCATCATCCAGTTTCCTGTGTGCTGTTTTCCTCACAATGAAGTCCCAGCAATGCTGGGAAGCTCTTCTCAAAAACTGTGCTGCTGAAAGGGCAATAGTGGCATTCTGTGATTGGAATCGCTATCAAATATACAAGCTGTCTTCCTTCCAAATGTTTATTTGGGAGGTGTTTTCAGCACAGCTGGGAATCTGATTATTCACTGATGAGCAAGATGGCCCATGCACTGAAACACACACGCGCACACACAGATGATTGACAGATTCAGATTCAGGTCACAGCAACATCCCAAACCTTGCACTGCTGTTAAAACCTTACACAGGGATAAACAGCATGCAAAGCCAAGTTGTGGTGGGGAATTGTAGGCTGGAGCAGGGATGAGGAACCTCAGACCTGGAGGGTCAAACGTGGCTTTGCAGGTCTATCTGTCTGACCCTCAGGACTCCCTCCAGGCTATACAGCCTCCCGAGCCACACGCCCTACTTTGCAATCTCCTTGCATGTTTTTGTGCAGCTGGAATGTGTCCTTGAACTCCAATGATGCTTCTTGCTTACCTGGATGGAAACTAGAGAAGGATGTGCGAGTGTGAAGGAACTAGCCCACTGGACAAAGGCAAAATTCATGGGTATTGCTCTTGAACTGAACCTGTGGAGAAATTCTAGCTCAACCACTAACACTGTTCAGAACCAGGTTTTAAATTTCTCACGTACCCCTGCTCACACCTTTGTTGCAGACAATACACAGCAAACATATGTGTAAGCCAGGCATACCTATGAAACGTTCCGGGGTAGTGGTAAGGTTACCTCAGCAGGGGTGCTTTCTCCACTGCATAGCAAATTTGTGCATTTGACGCTTCACACAACCCAGTTCCATGCCCTACATGTGTGGATTTATCTTCATAATCTCCAGAATGCATATGCCTGACACTCATCCTGCTTCCCCCCCCCCCAGGCTAACACAGTGAATGGGTCTTAGCATGTATGGAAATGGGCTGCCTTTTAAGTTGATCTCGACTTATGGCGACCCTGTGAATAGGGTTTTCATGGTAAGCAGTATTCAGAGAGGGTTTACCATTGCCTTCCTCTGAGGCTGAGAGGCAGTGACTGGCCCAAGGTCACCCAGTGAGCTTCATGGCTGTGTGGGGATTTGAACCCTGGTCTCCCAGGTTGTAGTCCAACACCTTAAGCACTACACCACACTGGCTTATAGTGGCATAAATCCAGAAGACCATTGTATTTCAAGGAGGTTTAGATATTGGCACACTGCACTTGCTCCTTGCACAGCTAAGAATCCTTTTGGGCTAGAGAGCATATAATTAGGCATATAACTGGTTAATGACAGCCTGCAATACTTATTATTTTGTAAAAGGCTCTGAAATATTAGCTGATGAGCATTTCCTAGGCAGTGCATAGGAGAGATGACCATTTAGCTCTTTCCCAGAGATAAGCTCGCTACGCTCCCAGGCATCTCATGATGACCACCTGGCATCAGGAGAGATAGCTGGTCAGCTATCTATCTTGGCTGTCTGCAAAGTGTTGTTCCAGCTTTGTGAAAATGTAAACATCATGACAAGCACCAAGAAATTACCTAATTGGCAGGTGTAGTCAATTACCTCTAATAGTATAAAAAGTTCTGCAAAAAATGTCCCATATCAGGACTTAACGCAGACCACCTTCTAGGATGGTGCTGTGTGTGGAAAGCTCCAGGGGACAATTTTCTGTCATCCTGAGGGTTCCTGACAGCAGAAGGAATGTAAGGTTGATTTATTTCTGTTGCCTGTGTGCTTTTCTTAATTGCTAATAAATCTGTCACTTTTCCATTTGTGTGAGTATTATCTTCAGATTCTCAAAGATCCTCAAAGAACCTTAGCCTTAGGCATAATAACCTCAGGCAACAGAGCATGTCATATAGATCTAGCTTCTTGAACCTGATACAAGAAACAGAGAGGAGTGGTTGAAACCTCTGCTACACCCAGTGCATCTGATGACGCTGACTTCCTGGCATCATACAGAGCATTTTAAGCTATGACTCTCTCTGCTGATGGAAAATGCAATGGCTGCAGAACAGTGGAAGACTGCTCAGTGCAGCAGTGATGCAGAAGAGCCTTGATGTGGCCCTAGTCCAATAGTACAAGCAGAATTTGCCACAAAATATTACTGTACATATTCACCCCGAAATGAGAGTGCTTTGACTTCTGGCCCAACCAACCGGGTATGCCCTCCTCCAGAATACTATAAAGAGGGTAAGGAGGGCCATTTCACTCTTCCCTACACCTTCCTTCTCACACACTCAATGACTTCTGAAAGCCACTGAACATGCTCAGCCCTTTTGGGGTTGTTCTTTTCCCTTTATATGTTATTTTATTTATTTTGTTATTTATTAAATGTATATCCTGCCCTTCCTCCCTTGTGTATTATATGCATTCTTGTATGATATTTTATCAAATGCATTTCAATTCTTTATTGTTACGGTCAATGACCAGCACAAAACAAAGACATACAACTGTCAAGGGAAAGTTATCCAAATATACAGGAGAATAAAATACAGTAAAATAGAATAAAATGGAATAAGATAAGATTGTTAAACCATCAATATTATAACATTCCAGAAGGAACAGAAGAAATTTACAAGATGGCTAGGATCAATTCCTGGCGAATTTTGCACAAAATTTGGCAACTCTAAGAGTAGTAGATGTATTTTGGCCAGAAAGGAGTAAAGAAACATAGAATTCATCTGATTATCCTGGGGATTTCAGTAGGAGAGTTTTGATTAAAGTTCTATGTAAATCATGATAGAAAGAGCAGTAGGGTTACCATTTCTACCTCTCCAGAGTCACAAGGGGACTGAAGGTCATGCTAAGGGAATGTTTTATACAGTGGCGTACCTAGCATATTTGACACCTGGAGCGGATCATTTTTTAACACCCCCCTCCTCTTAATACTTCCCTCCCACTAAGACCCTCTGCAATTTTGAAGTGGTCCTTGAGGGGAAAGGTTTGGGAACCCCTGTGCTAGATTCCCCCCCCCCCATGAACTACAAACAGACATGTTTAAAAGTGGAAACATTTGACTCCTCTCTACTGGCATTCCCACAGTAACAACTTCAATGTGATTCCTGCTACCGACCTCAAAACTGTCTTGGAAATTATTTAACAAGCTCCCATCCTGCTTAAACCATGCACGGGGGGGGTATTTTATTTGCTTATATGATGGCATCACTGTGCCTAGTGCTTTACAGGGTACAATAAGAGAGGTCCCTGCCCCCAGAAGCGTCCAATCTAAAACTTCCACAGGTGCGAGGAAAGCAGAAGGCAGCCCACGGAGGGTTACTTTACAGCAGGGCATGGGAACTTGCGGGGGGGGGGAGATTGGCCAACCGTGAAGAGCAAAAGCACTCTGCACTCGCTCAGCCTCAGAGGTGCCTCTTTCAAACGGGAGGGTGCTCACCGGCGTTGTTGATGAGAAGAAGCCACTGGAGCCAGCCAGCCCCACTGTGGAGTGCCTGCCTGGCCTGGAGCACACGCTGCAGCCCCTTGTCTGAGGCCAGGTCAGCAGGCAAGCCCTGCACACGCAGCGCTGGGCAGGCAGCATGCAGGTCATCCTCCAGCTCGCCCAGGGCGCTGGCCGAGAGCACCACCAGCAGCAGGGCCGAGCCGGGCACCAGCTGTGGAGCCAGCAGGCACGCCAGTCTCCGGCCCAAGCCCCACGAGGCGCCCGTCATGATGCACACTGCTTGGCCCAGGCCACCGCCACCCGGCTCAGCCTCCATAGCTGCACGTCCAGCTTCATAATGAACACTCCATCTTGCACCCCCTTATTGGACTGCACCCAGGGCGAGCCGCCCCCTGCTCCCCCCTTGGTACGCCACTGGTTTTATATCTTCCCTCCCAAAGAATCCTGGGAAATGTAGTTTGTGAAGGGCATTGAGAATTGTTAGGTGACCCCTCTTCCTCTCATAGAGCTACAATTCTCAGAGATCTCTGGGAAGAGGAATTGACTGTTAAACCACTCTGACAACTGTCTCTCTATGAGTGGAATGGGGATCTCCTAACAACTCTCAGCACCCTTAACTGCAGGGGAAAGAAATCCGAGATGCTCTGGTGGCATCCAGAAATTAGTCAAACATGGGGCGAGTGGCTGGCCGGTAGCAAATGGCTTCCCACAAATCAAAGTAAATGGCAGTCCAGTCCAGTTATTTTGTGATCCGAGGCAGAAAATCCCACAAGCACATCTCAACCTTCCTGGTAGCAAATTACCAAAATAAATTAAATTAAATAACCATGTGCTGCCCTTGCATGCCACCCAAAACCAGCAACCTGAGGCAGCTCTACCCAATTGCAGCGGCAGCCTTGCTGAAGGAGGAGTCCCTGATATGGCTTTTGCAACCAGGGCAGATGATTTATGGTTTTTGCAACCAGGGCAGCTACTTTATGACTGAGCAAGGATTAGAAACTGGAGCTTTCCTCGTTGTAGTCTAACCCCAACACCACACTGACTCTGAAACAGGAAGTGGATCTTATCAAAATCACTGAAGATGTGAAGTCTAACCAAGACATCAGCAAGACGTCTGCCCCTGAATGCTGAAAACATTAGATAATGCTGCATATCAGCAGTGGAAACCCTCCAGTGAAGCTAATTAGGCCTACCAGGCCTCTTTGTTTGGTCAACAAGGCCATTTTGGCCAAGCCATACCCACCTGTCCTACACTGACATCATATATGTAGGGAAGGTCAAGGCACAGCTGAGTCAAAGTGAGGTTGCAGGAGGTTCTGGGTACTGCTGATCAGCTGATCTACAGCATCTGCAAAGCCCTGTGTGAAGTGCTTTATAAGCACCAAAGATCACCTGACCTTAGGGATTTGCAGAGTACTGTGTTCAGAAGCTCTGATTGGCTGATCATCCAGACTACTGTGTACCACGGCATGAAAAAACAGGTAACCTGATGTTATTGTGATGTTTAAGCGATCAACAGATGGGCAGTCCCATGCATATGCCAAACTCACTTGTGAGAAGGGGGTGGCTAGATCCAGTTCACCATTCCTGCTATATACAATGGGTAACATTTTCAGCTGATGCAAGCCACAGAAAAACCCTCTTCAGGCATTGTATTGCCATGATCAGTGCACACATAGGAGAGGGCCGTAAGGATGAGGATGAGAGCTCTACCAGTGTCACAGCTCCAATTGCCCTATATACATTGGAGGTCTGAAGTGGGGGTCCACTGTACTTGTGGAGAGTCCCCAGGCATTTTAGAACACTGGGAAATCAGGGTTCTAAAATGTGCAGGAAGACTCACTTTGTACAGGAGGCTCCCAGCTTCAGCTCCTGGAGGGAGATCAGAATAACAATGGGAAGCAAAGCTGCAGTGCTCATCTCCGTGCCCCTTCCCTTGCATGGTTGCACAACTAGCAAACACCTAAAGAGGGCTATTGATAGCTTCTTGTTTGCCATTTGGATAGGTCGACTGCATTTGTCTGAGAGTCAAAAAGACCTTCTGCAAGGCACAGAATATCCAGCCAGATAAATATGGCTCTAGAACATAGTTAACATGCATCATTCTGTATCATGAAATGAAATGCCTATTAGGCAGATAATCCATAGCTGCCAGTATGTTAATCTCTTTAAATCTGGTTTTAATTCTCTTCCACAAGAGATCTACTGGGGCAGCATTCTATTCATCAGCATTCATGGCTGTGCTTCCAAATGCCTCTGGAAATCTCTTCCAGGGTTGTGGTTGGCAGCAATCCTCCGGCGCTGCTGCGAGGAGGCTCCGAGCTGGTTCATCCGCCGCTCCATCCCAGTGCAAAGGCAGTTCTCAGGCATTAGCACTGGAGATGGAGGCGAGGGTGCAAATGTTCCGGGGCATTAGGAAGAAAGCTGTTGCAAAATGCAAACCGTTTTCGGCATGTTTCATGAAAGAAAGGAACAACTAAAACACAAAAAGTGCCATGGGTCCCACTGAGAGCTCCTGGCCAAGTGATCAAGAGGAGGTCTGCAGAGAGATGGGACTGAGACTGGGAGGGACTTCAGTAGTCTGGCTACTGACAGCCCCACCCCTGAGGTGCCTGTTGCCACCAAATAGCCTGAGCCAGCCGATGAGTCTCCTCCAGCCATGTCTCCCATCATTGCCCATCTTCTCACAGTGCTTCCCGAGCCACCTTTGTCACAGCCTCCAAAGGGGGAGGAATTGGAGGCGCATCCCGGGGAGGAGACTTGGCAGAACTATTTACATCCCCATCACCAAGGATGCACCAGCAGATGCACCACCATGAATAGACTGAGCCATCTGCCCAGCCCCTGCAAAGGAGTGCCTGTTTGCTTGCCCAGTCCCGCTCTAGGAGACAGAGAGCCCGCCCCGAGCCTACTTAAGTGGTCTCAGGGGGAGTGTCACGTTGCTGTGACAATGTCTTTGCTTGAGTAGCCCTGCCTAGTAATGTTACGTAGGTTCACAGAGACCTGTGTGTTGTGTTGTCCAAGGGGTCTTCTGTATCTTTAAAAGTTGTGCAGGGAGAAGGGAGATTTTCACCTTGTGGTTTTACCCATTACAGTGTTGCAAGAAGACCTGCACTTGACTTAATTTTCTCTTCTCTTAAAGATACAGCATCATTCTCAGGCCCTGAGCCTGGCAGCCCTAATCTGCACTGACTGACAGCAGCTCTCCAGGGCTTTGGATGGGAGTATTTCCTGGCCCTACCTGGAAATTCTGCAGATTGAACCTATGGTCTTTTCCATGAAAATGTGTTCTCTATCACTGAACAATGCTCATTGGGGCTTACTCCCTAGGTAGAGTGAACAAAATGGCAGCTTCAGCCTCCTTTGTAAGACATTATACATTTACCAAGAAATGAAGCAATACAATAATGCCTGAACATTCCAACCATTCACAAGTCAATTAGTGGATGGGGTTGCTGAACAGCCAAGCAATAAGAAATGAAACTATTAGTGAAAGAATAAATAATTGCATTATCTGCTGTTTTTAAATTCAAAATACCAAATAAATTAATTCGCATTTATTCATTATCTTGAACTTTGTTAGGTTGAAATTAATTTCCTAAACAATACAGAAACACAATTAACTGGAAACTTGTTGCATGCCATGACAAAAGGCATTAGTCACTGATTACTCACACGTCCTAGAAACAAGACACAAAGCATTTATGGGATTAGCTGTCTGACCCAGAGACGGAGGAATCAGCTTGAGATGAGGGGATGTCTTTTTCTCATTTTATTAGTGTTATGGTTACATCCAAAGTGATGCGCTTCATATACCTGTCTACCCTGACTAACTATCCTAGCTAAGCAGTCTCTGCGGCATGTGGAGAGAGTGACTCAGCACTAGAGCTTTGAGAGGCACCTGCTTAAGTAGGGAAGGTCTTCACACATAAATGACTGCTCCGACGGAGTTTCACCCTCTGAAAGTCTCTCTTCTCGTGCCTCCTCGTGTGTGGTGTGTGTGTGGGGCGAGCCTCAGATGGCCCACCGCTAGGTGACAGTGTGGGCTCTGAAAGTGGAATGCTGATTGGCTGGGAAGTGCTTGAAGTGCCTGGTGGGGATTCCTGCACAGGGGTGGATGGCGCGAGCGAAATGTCGCTTCCCAATTGTCCCGGTGGGGAACTCGCAGGCAGGGCTGGAACTGTTTTGATGGGGGTGCCAGCCATGGGAGTCTGTGGGCTGCCAGAACCCTCCCCACTTGTCTCCCTTCCTCCAATGCCCCAAGGAACCTCGTCCTCATCTGACTCCTCTCCCTGTCTAACTCTCCCTGCGTCTGGGGTGCAACGTTAGCAAAGGGCCACATGTTTATTATATTACAGGGATCTGCTATGAGTAATTACTAAACAAAGTTCCTTAATTCAGCCCCTGATTAGGAAGACAGAGGTCCCATCCGCACTATACATTTAAAGCAGTGTCATACCACATTAAACAGTCAGGGCTTCCCCCAAAGAATCCTGGCAACTGTACTTTGTTAAGGGCACTGAGAGTTGTTAGGAGACCCCATTCCCCTCACAGAGCTACCATTCCCAGTCAATCTATCTTCCCAGGGAACTCTGGGAATGGTACCTCGGTGAGGGAAATAAAGGTCTCCTAACAACTCTCAGCACTACTGACAAACTACAGTTCCCAGGATTCTTTGAAGGAAACCATGACTGTTTAAAGTTGTATGATACTGCGTAAATGTATAGTGCATTATTTTGGGGAGGCTTGGAACCCCAGAATATGCTCTTTGATGAGACCTCTAAATAAAAGTATATTGGATAAAATGCCAGCTTGGGGAAAGGCAAGGGAAGGTCATTCAGTTGGAACAGTGAAATAGTTAGGATGCGTGAAGCATAGCATAAAGGATAGTTGATAGGTAGTGTATTTGTTAGTGCTCACCAAAAACATTAGCCAAAAGACATTAGGTCTTTAGTTCTTATAAGTTATATAAGAAGACTATAAGAACATAAGAAAAGCCTGCTGGATCAAGCCAGTGGCTCATCTAATCCAGCATCCTGTTTGCACAATAGCCAACCAGTTGCCCATGGGAAGCCCCCAAGCCCTGGGCTCCTACTGGGAGAAAGGGCAATATAAATTTAATAAACAAATAAATAAAATAAATAAGCCGGACATGAGTGCAAGAGCACTCTCCCCTCTGCAGCTTCCAGCAACTGGGTTTCAGAATCATACTGCCTCTGACTGCGATGGCAGAGCATAGCCATCATGGCTAGTAGCCATCGATAGCCTTATCCTCCACAAATTTGTCTCTTTTAAAGCCATTCAAGTTGATGACCATCATTGTCTCGTGTGGGAATAATGGGGTGATTACGTGCCAGGTGACCAGGTTAAGGTAGGAACGACTAAGGGAATGCCTGGGGTGGAGTAGGTTGAGTGAGACCTATATAGTGACCAAGGGCAGTGGTAGGAAAAAGAACATCAAACCACACACATCACATCTCACTACAACAGCCATGGCTTGATAAGATTCTTATCTGCCTAGCTGGACTGATCACCCAGTTAGGAGGTTTAATGCTGTCTGTGTGGAATAGAAAACTTACTATTTGTTTTGGTATCAAGTTAATTGGCTTAGGTGTGAACGTGGGTGAGTTTGGAGTATTGCTTATTAGAAATGTATTCATTATAAGGCATGAATAAAGCTCTGGAAAACACCCCATGTGCTAGTTGTTTATTGCGTGCATCAAAACAGAGTGCTAAGTGGAACGTATTGCTATCAAAGATGTTGAGGAAGGTCAGTTGGGCATAACCAAAACAATAACCTGAGTGATTGAAAGGTAACATGTGGGCTGAAAGGAACCCTTTGAGCCTTTCCCAAAGCAATTCCCTTTCCTCCTTTGGCAAGGCCAGGTATCCCAAGCCTGCAGAGCCCTTACACAAAAGCAGAACCTCATACAGTGTGGGTTGTTACATGCAACACACAGTGGCTGTAAGAAGCAGACCCGACATCAGGGTGGTGCTAAAAGCATGTTCCTGCCCAACACACTATTGCACTATAAGTGAGTAGCACATGCACTGGGCTGTAATATTTGTGAGGGGAACCTTTGGCCCTCCAGATGTTGCTGAACTACAACTCCCATCAGCCTCTGTCAGCATGGCCAGTGGGCTGGGATGATGGGATTCGTAGTTCAGCAATAGCTGGAGGGTCAAAGGTTCCTCACACCTGCTATAATATTAATGCTAATGTGTGGGGTGATTTTTTTTAAAAAAAAGCCCTATTTCTGTTTTCTGTTTCTGTTTCTGCTTCTGGTTCTTGAGTGAGTTATCAAAATGTAAAAACATCAAGGCTCAACCAAGTTTAAAGAGGAAATCGAAAAACGTAAAAGCGGCCAGTAGCTCCAGAAAGGGTTCCAAAATGAATTTTAATAAACTTTTCAAATTATTGGAACGTGAGGAGACTGGTCAATCAGAACAGGTGAACACTAGAAACAACAAAGCCAAAATTATTAAGACTGCTCGAGACCGAACCCCCTTGCACCCTAGCCCTGAAGCTTTGCCTATAGGTGATATTGCAACACCTTCCCTTGGACACCAGTTAACCCGGCAACTGATGATAAGGGGCGATGGCTCTCTAAGTAAAGCGGAAGATTGTGAGTATAAAGAGGACTTGCAGCCACCAACTCTGGAAAGTAAAAGGTGGTGCCTCCAGCTAGAAGATAGGGTTTTGGTTTTTACCAACTACCCCAAACCATACGGTTGGCTGTCACACAGGGATTGCAAAATACACCTATTGAAGTTACTGTCCTCTATGGTCAAGTCTTCCTTGAAACTTGACGCATTCTCGAAGATTGAATATCTTTTACAATTCAAACACGGCCCGTGCCCTGGTAATGTTTGCCTCAGCCTCTATTGTGGACTTTGTTTACTCGTGTAAGGAGGTGTTTCTAGGCAAAGGAATAGAGGTTAAAAGACACTTTAGAGACGTTTCTCCTCCTGTGCCTTTGGTCACACGTAGCATGAGGGAACGCTCTGCCTCTTCAATTTTAAGATCGGAGAAGTCCAATATAGGAGTCTCCGTGCCTCGTTTTAACTTACCCTTGAAATCAACAGCAGTTAACTCTGGCCCAGATAATATAGGATCTCTGAACTTCAGGGCCGAGCAAGGCAGAGAGAGCCATCTTGAGAGTGTGTCGATCCTCGGCTCCGGGAATTTTTATCCCGAAGAACTTCTGCTCATTGACAGCTTTGGTGCGCTTCCCGAACAGGAACAACGTGAGATCCTGTCACGGCTGTCATCCTTGAAAACTACCCGTACGAACTTGACTAATCCTTTTTCATCTGAGAACTATATTGAGACTGCTCATTCCACCCCTACCCTGTCTAGTGTCTGTTCTCATAGGGCATCTTTGAACACCAGTTTCGACTCATCTTGGTCTGACTTGGAGAATACAGAACAGGGGTCGTCAGCTAGTTGTCGAGGACTGGTTCCGTTAATTTTGCTAGCTCCTCTGAAGTGTTCTCCCCCTAATGTTTGTAGGCTGACACATACCTTTCCTTCTCCCTGTCTGCCTCTGACACACTCCCCTGGTTTAAAATGGTCATTTAAGTTTGTGGATAAGTGGGCAAAGGAGGGGATCCATAGGGTGAAGGAGGGAATCCAAGGGGCTGCCATTAATGTTGTTGAAGGCAGAGGGAGATACGAAGTAGGGAGACAGCCATGCTATCACGGGAGGGTAGAGTGTAACCGACTGTTGATAACCCCCAAGCTGTCTTCCCGCTCAAACAACCTGGATGGCCTCGGTGACAGTGCCCCTGGGTTAAAACTGCTGCTGGTGAATGCCAGGTCGCTGAATGGAAAATCGATGCTCATTCAGGATTTGGTCCTCGATGAGCATCCTGACCTGGCCTGTATTACGGAAACCTGGTTGGATGAACCTGGGGGGGTTAATCTCTCCCAGCTTTGTCCACCTGGTTTTTCAGTACAACAGCAGCCGAGACCTGGGGGACGGGGAGGTGGGGTCGCAGTGGTCTATCGTGATACTATCCCCCTGACCAGGTGCCCTCTCCCACAGTTCTCAGGGTTCGAGTGTGTGTACTTGAAGTTAGGTGGCCAGGACAGAATAGGGATTCTGTTGGTGTACCGCCCACCCCGCTGCTCCACAGTCTCCCTACCTGAGCTAGCCGGGGTAGTCTTGGGGTTGGTGTTGGAGTCCCCTCGGCTTGTGGTATTGGGTGACTTCAACATCCACGCTGAGACTGCTCTGTTGGGAGTGGCTCAGGACTTCATGGCCTCCATGACAACCATGGGTCTGTCCCAAGTAGTATCTGGCCCACTCATGTTGCTGGTCACACCCTCGACCTTGTTTTCTGTGTTGGTCGGGATGACAGTGATCTTGGTGTGGAAGAACTTGCGGTGGTTCCATTGTCATGGACAGATCACTACCTGGTCGGGTTTAGACTCACTGGGACTCAGAGCCTCTGCAGGGGTGGGGGACCAATTAGAATGGTCTGTCCCAAGAGGCTGATGGATCCGGATGGTTTCCTGATGGCTCTTGGAGATTTTCCTGTCACCTTGGCAGGTGATCCTGCCGAAGCCCTGGTTGATCTCTGGAATAGAGAAATGACCAGGGCGGTGGACACGATCGCTCCCGAGCGTCCCCTATTTCGGAGTGGAGCCAAACCGGCTCCATGGTTTTCCAAGGAGCTGGTGGTGATGAAGCGTGTCAGACGGGGACTAGAGCGACGTTGGCGGAAGACTCGGAGCGAAGCTGATCGACCTCGGGCTAGAGCCTATTTGAAGGCCTACTCCGAGGCAGTACGGGCTAAGAAGAAATCTTTCTTCTCGGCCTCCATTGCGTCTGCTGGTAGCCGTCCAGCGGAACTGTTTCGAGTGGTTAGGGGGCCTTTAAGTTCCAGCCCCCCGTGAGGGTAATTCTGACCACTCAGCAGACTGCTGTCAAGAATTTGCACGCCACTTTGCGGACAAAGTCGCTCAGATTCGCTGTGACTTGGATGCTAAAATTGATACAGTCTCTGAGGATGTAACTTCGGCGCCTGTTTGTCCAATTAAAATGGATTCTTTTCAACTTGTTCTACCCGAGGATGTGGACAAGATCCTTGGAGCGGCGCGTGCCACCACGTGTGTACTGAACCCTCGCCCTTCCTGGCTCATTAGAAGTACCAGAGGGGGACTGGTCGATTGGGTCAGGGGAGTAGTTAATGCCTCTCTACAACAAGGCAGAATTCCATCATGCTTAAAGGAGGCAGTTATAAGACCACTGCTGAAAAAGCCCTCCCTGGATCCCTCTTTACTAGGTAACTACCGGCCAGTCTCCAATATTCCATTTTTAAGCAAGATAATAGAGCGTGTGGTGGTCGCCCAACTCCAGAGATTCCTGGATGATATGGATTATCTGGATCCATTTCAATCTGGTTTCAGGCCTGGCTATGGGACAGAGACGGCTTTGGTCGTCTTGGTGGATGACCTACGCAGAGAACTGGACAGGGGGAGCGTGTCTCTGCTGGTTCTACTGGACCTCTTAGCGGCTTTCGATACCATCGATCATGGTATCGTTCTGGGCCGCCTTGCCGAGATGGGACTTGGGGGCACTGTGTTACAGTGGCTCCAATCCTTCCTGGAGGACCGAACCCAGAAGGTGGTACTGGGGGACTCCTGCTCGACCCCTTGGCCATTGTCCTATGGGGTCCCTCAGGGTTCCGTTTTGTCCCCCATGTTATTCAACATCTACATGAAACTGCTGGGAGAGGTTGTCCGGGGTTTTGGGGTTCGGTGCCATCAGTATCCTGATGACACTCAACTCTATTTCTCTTTTCCACCTGAAGCCAAGGAAGCCGTACAGGCCCTAAACCAGTGTCTGGCATCAGTGATGGACTGGATGAGGGCAAACAAGTTGAGATTAAATCCTGACAAAACAGAGGTACTCCTGGTCAGTCGGAGGGCAGATCAGGGAATAGGGATTCAACCGGTGCTGGATGGGGTCGCACTCCCCTTGAAGTCTCAGGTTCGCAGTTTGGGTGTACTCCTGGACTCAGCTTTGAATTTGGAGGCCCAGATTGCTGCTGTATCCAGGAGTGCATTTGCCCAATTAAAACTGGTGCGCCAGCTGCGCCCATTTCTGGAGCTACCTGATCTGACTAGGGTAATGCATGCCTTGGTTACATCCCGCTTAGACTACTGTAACGCGCTCTACGTGGGGCTGCCTTTGAAGACTGTTCGGAAACTTAAATTGGTACAAAGAGCTGCAGCCAGAGTGCTAACCGGGGCTGGTTACAGTGACCATACAACTCCCCTGTTACAACAGCTCCACTGGCTGCCAATTTGTTTCCGGTCACAATTCAAAGTGCTGGTTTTGACCTACAAAGCCCTATACGGCTCAGGTCCAGACTATTTGACAGATCATATCTCCCTACATGAACCTGTCCGGGATTTGAGATCTTCAGGTGAGGCCCTTCTTGTGTTCTCCACACCTTCGCAAGCACATATGACGCGGACACGAGATAGGGCCTTTTCGGTGGCTGCCCCTAGGCTGTGGAACTCCCTTCCGAGTGAGGTGCGATCAGCTCCCTCCTTGCCGTCTTTCCGGCGACAAGTAAAGACTGTTTTATTTCAATGGGCATTTGGGATAGAGAATGACCAGGATTAAGTGTCATAGGTTTGGTGATTACATTATATGATTTTATTATTTTAAATTGTCCGCTGTTTTTAACCTATATTTTATGATTTTAATTTTTCTCATAGTTTAATTCTTTTTTAATAATATACTCTGTATGTTTTAATGGTGTTGTTTTTAGTTGTAAGCCGCTCTGAGTCCTATTGGAAAAAGGGCGGGGTAGAAATAAAGTTTATTATTATTATTATTATTATTATATCTATTAGAGAAACTGTCCTCTTACCACTAAGTTCACTCGGGAGCCATGTTTCATAGATTTTATGAAAAGTTTTTTGGAAGCCTAAGTATAATGTACTAAGTATAAAATACCTACTGTATCATCCCAATCTACATGACTGCTGACACACTCAAAGGATTTTAAGAGGTTGTTGAGTATTTCCCTTTGCAGGAGACCTGCTGATCTTCCTCTGGAAGGCTTGTTCAGCTATATGTTTAATAATTCTAGGTTTAATCATGCTTTCTGCCAGGCATTTTAGCATGTGTTTTTAAATTGCTTTTTAAAAATGTGTTTTTAAATTGTATATTTGTTTTTAATGTTTTTAATTGTTGTACATCACCCAGAGAGCTTTGGCTTTGGGGCGGTATACAAATGCAATAAATAAATAAATAAATAAATAAAATAGCTGAGACAAATTGTAAGCTCGCATATTGGCAATTTCCTGATCCTCATACTGTACATCTCTTTTTAAAAAACAATGATATATCACCTATCTTCTAGTTCTCCAGTGTGGTGGTCAGTTTTAATTGATCTGCGAACTGAATTAAATTAAAATTAAATTAAATTTCTCCCCATACCTAGACAATATAGCTTAGTGGGAAGTTCAGAGTTGTGCCTACATCCAAAAAATGTAAGCACAATTATCAAAACGGCTGCATTCATTGCAAAAAAGAAAATTATAAGCATAATACAGATCAGGAGGTTTATGAACCCCCCATGGGCTGATTATCCTTGTTGAATGACCTGTAATGATGCAGAGAATAGTAATGAGCCGTTATTGACCTATTTCCTATTGTTCATATTGTTGAATCATCATATTCATAAAGCATAAAGAACAGAACTGGTCTGCCAGTATCTATGACTGTGTTTCTTCCAAAGTTCCTTCTCAAGCAGTGGGGGGAAAAGCACCTTTTTTCAAACACCGGGACCTCCATTCGGACTCACTGACATAATTTTATTCAAATGGCTTCATTAAGGCATTTTTGTCCACCTGTCAGCCGGATTACCTGAGTAAGAAAGACATACACAGATTCTGGGAATCACACCATTAACTCTCTGCTCTCTGCTCCATTGGCTGTGCATGAAGCATTACTGAGATTGGTGCTTCAGTTGTCGGAGGGATTTGCACACCACAAAGAAGCAGATTTGGTGATATCAGAAGCAATTTTTCTCCCAGTGTGATTTAAAGTGTTCCTCCTCCATCCCAAAGAATTGAATTGAGTGTCCTCTGCACCAATTCCTAGAGTTAAACCAAAATTTCTCAAATGAGATATTTTTTTACATTTTTTGACCAAGGCAAGCAACAAACAAAACAATATGGAGCTTCATTCATACAACCAAGACAAGCAATAACAGATGATGTTATACAGATGTTACTGGAACAAACATAGCTAGCCAACATGAGAACTCAGCAGCAGGAGGTCATACATAGTCTTTACTTATGGTACTATACCCAACAAGCAAATACCAAACTTCTGTAAATTTATCTAAATGTATTTTCCCTCTCACCCATCTGCCTTGCTGAGTTAGTGTTTCATCCAGAGTTAATTGCCAAACTCTCGAAGACAATCTGCACATATAAATATTTTCTATTTTTTTTTTCAATTTAAAGCTCTGTACAGCTCAGAACCACAATACCTCAAGGACTACCTCTCCCCATATGAACCCCATGTGGTCTTCGTCAGAGGTGCTTCTTGCGTGCCCCACCTGAGGGGGGTGCAGAGGAGGGCCACATAAGAATTGGCCTTTTCAATGGTGCACCCTCCACCTGTGGAATGCAGGGAGATATGCCTGCCATCATTTTTATCAGTTTTTAGGCACCAGGATTAGAGCTTTCTCTTCACCCAGTTATTTGGTTAATTAATTGTTGGCTGCTATGGGGGTGCTTATCTTTTAGTGAGGTGGGTAGGACTTGGTCTTTTTAATGTCACTGGATGAGCATTTTATGTATTTTGTATTGTCATTGTTTTAAAAATTCCTGGTTTTAAATTGCTTTTAGGAGTTGTATTTTTGTCATTTAGTCACTTTGAGACTTTTTGTGTGTAATAATAATAATAATGATAATAATGATAATAATGATAATGATGACAGTGATGACAATGATGATAATAATGATAATGATGATGATGATGATAATAATAATAATAATAATAATGCAAGTTATTTTTAGCTATTCAGCAACCGACAATTTAAATACTTTTTATATAAAGTTCTTTTTATATAAAAGTTAGAAAATAGTGCCAGGGCAGGTTTGAAATCAACAGATTGCTGTACAGCAGCCTTTCCCAACCAGTGTGCCTCCAGTTGTTGTTGGACCACAATTCTCATCTTTCTTGACCATTGGCAATGCTGGCTGAGGCTGATGGGAGTTGTGGTCCAACAACATCTGGAGGCACACTGGTTGGGAAAGGCTGCTTTACAGTATGACCAATCTCATTGAATGATGACCTCCAGAATCTTTGTACTTTGCAACAACCCCACTCCAGATGGAACTATGTGCCCCTGACCTCACACCACCTCCAAAGGCCTTTGGTCTGATCCAGCAGGCTGTTCTTTTCTTATTGAAGATAAAAGGTCCCATTTATATAAATGGACTGGTGTTAGGTACACCTATGTGCCAAACTTTGTCAAACAGATCCCAAGTTGTGAAAAGCCTTGTAGCTGTCAACTGGGCAAATTGTGCATATTGCTCCACATGTCTAAACCTAAGGTGATCTAGGACGGGGAGTTAAGGAGATGGCTGTGGTGCCAATTTCTTTGCCCATCTGTGCCATTCAGCAAACATGGCTTTCAGGAAGGGGTTGCTCATGCGCTTAATCTGGACAGAAGAGAGGGTGAGTTCAAGAATGGGAGACAGGCACCAAAAGACCAAACTGCCCAGGTTCTAGTGGTGGCCATGACAGAGACCAGACTGACAGCCCCGACTGATGAGTTCTTGATTTATTAATAGTTTATCCTCTCAAATAATGTTTCTGCTCTTACTTTAAAAAAATTTCCTTGGCAATATTCAGTGAAGTAATTGTGCTAGTGCAAGAATAAGCACTAGCGCAACAGGATTTTTTCCCCCTTCCCCCCATGCACACCCTGTGCCATCCCCAAATCTGCTCTGGAGGTTTGAGGGGAAAGCCAGAACAGTTTTAGGGGGCACACAGGGTGAGGAGAGGAGGAGAACTTCCATTGTACATTGTTTTACTACTTGGTATTAGGCCTGGGTAAATTGCATTTTATATGTTTGTATTTATGTTCATCTTAAATTGCTGGTCTTGGACCGAATTAAATAAATTCATTTGCCATTGTACAAGGAGAAATCATTGCCCTGATGGCACGTTCACCTTTGCGCAACGTTGAATATAAGCCAATGCTTTCCTTGCTACCCTAGTCCCTTCTGACGTTACTTAAAAACAGAATTATGCATTTTCTTGGCATCATCATGATCAAGCATTGACTCGCTAAATGCTCCTAATAGCTAGATTTCTTTTAGTCCAGTTTCATGAGCTGAAAAGGCCACATCGCCCACAGAAATGGATCAGAATTGCCAAAGTTGCTTCTGATGATTAAGCCAATGGCAGTCCTTTTTTTCTTTACAATGTACATTAATAAGATGCCCCAATTCTTTCCTGTATGCCTTGTTGGCAATATGTCTACCCCAATGGCTTCATTGCCCTGTAAAATGGCTTGACAGCATTTGTGTGCATCTGCTCTTCTAATGTTTATCATTTTTAATTAGCTCAATTAGAGTTCAATTAAAAAGGCAAACTATTTTCAATTCTGAATATGTAACACTCTCATATATATAACCATTCCATCCCCCCCTGAATTATACCAGACAATTACACTCAAATGCAGGAAGGGAGAGGCTGTGGCTCAGTAGTAGAGAACATGCTTTGCATGTTGAAGGTCCCAAGTTCAATCCGCAGCATCGCCAGGTAGGGCTGGGAAAGGATCCTGCCCGAAACCCTGGTGAGCTGCTGCCAGTTAGTGTAGACAGTACGGAGCTAGATGGACCAATGGTCTGACTTCCATATAAGGCAGCTGCCCGTGTTTATACTTCCTTTTTGTTGTAGTTAAAAAGTCAACTCTAACTTGTCATGTTTAAAATGCATTGAAAAATGAAATACACTAAGAAAGCAAATGCTAGTCCGACTCCTGAAGTGACTCTAATTCCCCATAATCTTTAGACTCTACGGGCATTCTCATAAGACAACTTCAACAAAGAATGGCTGATTCTGGGAAAAGCCATAGCTTAGTGGTAGATTTGCAATTCAGAGCTTGGAAAAGTTACTTTTTTGAACTACAACTCCCATCAGCCCAATCCAGTGGCCATGCTGACTGGGGCTGATGGGAGTTGTAGTTCAAAAAAGTAACTTTTCCAAGCTCTAAATTTTGCATGCAGAAAGTCCTAAGTTCAACCTTCAGAATCTCCAGTAAGGGCTGGGGGAATCTCCTGCCTGAAACCCTGGATAGCTGCTGCCAGATGATGGACCAATAGTTTGACTCGGTGAGACAACTTCCTGTGTAAATCAGGATCCAGGTTCTTTGGCTCCATGGCAGCCACAAACTGCTGAGACTAGTACTATGCCAAAACATGATCTCCAATTTCTTGCCAGTTTTATTCCCCTGTGAAAGATGCTTCCATTTTTCTGCCTCTTTCTCAGTGACAGCTTAACACTTCTTTAGAATTTCAGTGGGTTGATCTTGCTTTGTTGATGTGAGGTGGTCATGGATGTTTGTGTGAGTTTTTCTTTCCACTAAACATTTCTCCAGCACTCTGCAGCCCCCCCTGGCAGTCTGCACTTCCTGATCTGAAAAAGCCCCATGGAAAAGTTAAACTCCTTCCTTTAATATTTATTTATTTTTTTAATCCTTTCCACCCTAATTTAATGAAAAATAAAAGAAGTCTTCACTTAGAAAGAGCAAATAAGAGCTGTCAGGTGCATAGGAACATCATGGGGAAGGGCGGGATATAAATTTAATAAATAAATAAATGCAGGCACTAGGGGTGGGGTTTGCTATCTGATTATGTTTCATTTTTCAATTCATCAAATGGCTGCCAGTTTCTATTTGCCATAAATTGTGGTCCTTGTTGAGCCTCCACTTCCCCACGAGGGCCAGGGAGGGGGGAGGCACGAGTTCCAGGTTTCCCAGCTGTCAGAGGGCACAGAAGACCAAGGAATTGTTGAGCAAGACCTTGGGAGGGGAAAGGAGTTTGACTCTGGACCAGTTCCCATGGATGGTGCGGCCTCGGAAGCGGAGAGCGCGCCACCCCCCGACAGGTTGGAGGAGCCGTTGGAAGATGTTCCAGAGGGGGCAGTGACTCCCCCTTTGCCAAGCGGTTCCCGGGATGCCTTGAGCACGTCACCGCCAAGTTGCCTCAAGCCAGTTGCCAAGGAGACAGTTCTTTCAGACGAGCCATTAGAGGCACACATCCCATCACCCCACTCTTGATGTCGCGAGAAGCAGACAGGACAGAGGCAGGACTTGCGGAGGAGTCAGAGATTACGATCTAAACCTTTCCTACTTAAGACTGTCATGCTCTGGATTAAGTTGCTGAGTCAACTTTCTTCACGTGTTGCAGAGCATGTCTAGAGTGCAGTTAGGGACTTCTAGTGAGCTAGCTTAGAGATTTCTATGAAGCATACAGCTTTTGATGTATCCATTACTTTAATAAAACAAGATTTGATTGCACCTGCATCTCAGCCTCGTGAATCCCGCTCTGAACAGGACAGTCCTCTAGTTATCATGATTACCAATTGTCCCTTTTTTGGGCATTATTTTTTGTGGAAAATTACATATTTTTTCCATGATTCCTTGGGCTGCTGTATAATTTATATAATGTATACAGCAGCAGCTGATTACAAAAATAATTATGTAAATAATTACGCAATTCTCAGTATGGATTTTTTTAAAAAAAATCACAGTGTCACCAACAGCCGCAAATGCATACCAACAGTGGGAACCTATGTGATGACGAGACAAACTTGCAGATCATCCCAGAATTCAATACCAAATTTGATTTTGCGAATATTCTACACCATCTCTAGCAGGCGCTGAGGAACTCTGCAGAGTGGAAATCACTGGAAAGATAATGTGTAGAATGAAAGAAAGGACAAGCTCAAACACTCTTTGACCACCTTGAAAGTAAGATGAGTGCAACAGAAATCCTGCACCCTGCCCTGTTCTTCCCTTTGATGATTTTTAAAGGCAATTTTTGTCTTAATTGATGGTAAATGGTAAAAGAAAAAGTGGGAGAAATTTTTGGCACAGCCAACCTGGGACTTACCCTGCCAGGATGGATACAGCAGAGCCCTCAGTCATAATGAGGGACATTGATTGCACACAGAGGGGCAGTATTATGGCTTCAGAGAATGTACAAGCCCATCAGTGAACAGATCAGAAACATCTGGCTGTATGCTAACAAGCACAATGAACAGCAAGCTGTGAGCCTAATAATAGGAAAAACAGATGGAGACATATAATGACATCAACTTATGGAAGATGTTCGTCCTTGGTTTTCACATTGGTGGGAGACAACAAGCAAAGAATGTGGCATGACCTTCAGAAACAACAATTGCCATTATAACTCCAAGAGGGACAGTCTTTATACTTGAGTTGAATCTGGTAGAGAACTATATTCAGTGACATTTGCAAAGCCAAGGGAGGTGTTCATTTTACTTTTTGATTTCCCCCCCCCCCAAAATTGGGAAAGACAAGTATTTTAAAGTGTTTAAAGATTAATACACAGCTATATCGTGAAGTTATGTTCTCAGATGATTAACTGGGGTATTTTGTTTCATAGGGCCCTGGGGCTAGCAGGGTTGGTCAACTATTATCAATCAAGGCTGATGGCTAACAGCCCCAGTGAGTCTCTGGACATGACACTTTATCAGCACTAATTAGCAACTAAGTGCTGCTTCACTGATAAATGTGGAATCAGAGCACTGTGAAGCACAACAGTGGAAATAACTATATGGTATATGTGAGTGCACATTACAGTAAATAAGAATCAGTAGTCTGCTTATATGGCCTATGGGAAGGCTTTGTTTTGAAGCTTGGGAGTGTGACGTCAAAGACATTGATCAAAGCCAAGTCTTTTGAGTTTTCAGGAAGAGCTACTATCATTTCATGTGTATTTTAACAGCAAACAAATATTCAAAGTCAACTTTCAGCATAATCCTGTGTGTTTTTACTTTCATGTAAAACTTGGTGTATTCAGTTAAGTGTGTATAGCATTGCAGATTCTTGGAAATCCTTTTTTAAAAAAAAAACCTTAAGGCATGATCCAGCCACTGTTAAGCATTTAACAGTGCAATCCTTGGCATTTTTATATATATTGTTCAGTTGGAGAGCTGCATCACAAAATTCAGAGAAGCACAAATTTTGAAGGATAGTGTTGTGTTTCAGTTTGCATGAGAGCCAGTGTGGTGTAGTGGTTAAGGTGTTGGACTATGACCTGGGAGACCAGGGTTCAAATCCCCACACAGCCATGAAGCTCACTGGGTGCCCTTGGGCCAGTCACTGCCTCTCAGCCTCAGAGGAAGGCAATGATAACCCACCTCTGAATACCGCTTACCGTGAAAACCCTATTCATAGCGTTGCCATAAGTCAGAATAGACTTGAAGGCAGTACATTTAAATTTTCCATTTGCATATTGGTACAAGAAGTGCAAATTAGGTAATTTCTCATGAAAATGCAAACAAATTTCTTCCCCACCCCTAACCATTGGTGATGCTGGCTGGGGCTGATGGGACATGGAATCCTAAACATCTGGAGGGCACCTGATTGGAGAAGGCTGTGTTAAGCCTACATTCAACCCAAACTGCCATTTGTGCGGTTAAAATGTGACTGCCTACAGTTCCTTGGAGGAAAAGTGTGTTATAAATGTTTGAAATGGAATGCCCTTCTTTTCCCTTTTGGTTCATTTAAAACACCAACAGAAACAACAGATACAATACATTGTTATTCTATCGTACATAGTATTGCCTGCTGCAGGCAGAAGCCTAGGGGGCAAACTGCAATGAATTCGTGTATTTTCTTCTACAGCATGCATGAAGAGTTTTGAACTGCGAGTGAATGGCAACTTCTGGCTCCCTTGATGTTTAAAACAAGCTGCTGGGTCTAGTCACATGGAAGGATTACAAGTTTCCCCTTCAGGCAAGAACTGGGAATGAAACAAAATGCATGCTTCCTACTCCAGAATTTATCCTGTATGATCTTATCTTACTCATAAAAACAATAGCATAACCCTCCTTAAAAAAAAGAACTTATAGGCGTTTGGCTGCCTCATTGTATCATCCATATTTCCAAACCTTTTCTGTGCAGAAACTGTACATGGGGTGGATATCATGCCACCTTATGTGAAATCACCAAATATATATAAATATTCTGACTTTAAGGGGGAATTGTTAGTGAAGAGATTCAGGCTGGGCTAAAATCCCTGGGGAACAGCTATAGCCCAGCGGTAGAGCACCTGTCTTCCAGATTCAACCTCTGTCATCTCCAGTTAGGTGCCTGGTCTCATTCCGGGGGTCATGCCACAGGTTAGGTGGCATTCAGAAGTATTCTGCCTCCAACAGCGGAGGTTGAACACAGACATCATGGTTAGATTTTAGTGTATTATGGTTTTCAGTCACACAAACTGCATTGATAGTTCTTCACAGAAGTGAAAGGCACTGCGTACATTTCCTAATAAATAGATAAAGGTATGTGAATGTCTACATTGATCAAACAATGATTAGTTAGGGCTATGTCTGCAGGGTTTTGGCGTGTTTATTGACCTGAATAGGCTATAATTTGAGAGCAGTTGGATTAGTTACATTCAGGTGCTGTAACACCGGCCTACAAAAGTTGCCACCCTGGGCTCTTACTGGGAGAAAGGGTGGGATATAAAACTAATAAATAAATTAATAATGATGAATAAAAGTTGGTAGGTGAGCTTCAGAACTCCTCTAGCACTTCACTCTATGTTCTCTGCTTAGGTTCCTTGCTGTCATTTCCTCAATTTGGCAAGACAAGTGCAGGTTGGAATATTAAGCAAATGGGGCACTGCCCCACAACCTCAGTCAGGCCCCACCTGCCTGCCCTCTTTCTTACAACCAGTCTAGGAGGTGGCACTGGCTGTCAGCTTAGTCTCAGTGTAACCCTTGAGGAGAAGTACGGGGACCAGCTAACAGGAATTAGTTGGCTCTGTCTCTGCCTACTGCTGGCCTCTCTGCCTTCTGCCCTACCAGTTCCAATGGTCACCAGCCATCACTGATTATCTCATTGCTTCTCTGGATATGCATCCTGTGTGGAATGTCTGGGCTAATTTGATTCTAGTCCTCTTCATCTTGTTGAGTGTTTGTGTACTCGTTCAGTTTGCATGCCCATTGAAACTAGATTCTATTTACACCCTTTAATTGGCACATACATGTGCCTTAAAAAAAAGACAACTTGACTCCAAGGGATTCTTCTCAACTGATTATATGGAATAATTGCAATTATTTTAATGGATTGCTGCAAAGCAAGATCAGTGTAGAGTGTGTGATAACTGGGTAGGCTCATTCATGGTTCAGGCCTTTGCTCAGCGTACATCTATATGGACAAGGGAAGCAGAAAAAACTAACTGGAAAAGCTGGTTTACATTGCTGCATCAAATTTCCTATTGCCATTTTTATTAGGATAATGCATGCCATTTTATTGTACATGAACCTAAAATGATTTTAGATGTCACGAATAGGTGAACCTTTAGGAATGTCTAGTTTTCTCCTGAGCAGTTTAAAAGGAACAAAAAAGGGAGTACAAGGAGATTATGGTCAGTTATAGACACATGCATCAGTAAGAACATGCATTTATGTACTTAATGCATTTATATACTGCCTTTCTGCCAAGGCACCCAAAGCAGTTTACAATTTAAAACATTCACACAGATAAATTGTACAAAATATTCTCAGGGTAACTTCAGGAGCTGATGACACAAGCTCCCTGGTCTGGTCTTCCTCATGAGAAGAACATGAGAAGAACTCTGCTGGATCAGGCCAAAACCCATCTAGTCCAGCATCCTGTTGTCACAGAGACCAAACAGTTGCCTATGGGAAGTCCATAGGCAGGACATGAGTACAACAGTGTTTTCCCTGCTTGTGTTTCCTAGCAACTGATGTACAAAGACATCCTGCCTCAGACACTGAAGGGAGAACATAACCATTGTACTTAGTAGTCATTGGAAACCTTATCCTCCATGACTAGGGAGGCCCTTCATCTGTGCCTTCAACAATAGCCTGGCACAGAGGTACTGAGCTGGAGAAACTTTTTTTGACATGGAGATAAATTCTGGGGAAAGCTTCACTTCGCTTAATCAGTAAGAGTCACATCCATTGTCCCGTCTATTCTACCTACAAGAACGGGCCTTCTCAGTGGTGGTTCCCCATTTGTGGAATTCTCTCCCCAGGAAGGCACACCAGGCATCATTATTGCCTAAAACATTTTTTATTTACCCAGGTTTTTGGAGCTTAATTTTCTGTTTGTTTTTAGACAGATTGGAAGGAGTTGGATTTTGTTTTTATTTTTTTCCTGAATATTTTAGGATGTTTATTATTATTACTATTATTATTATTATTATCATCATCATCTGATTTATATCCCACCCTTCCTCCCAGCAGGAGCCCAGGGTGGCAAACAAAAGCACTAAAAACATTGTGGTGTTGTTGTTATGTGCCTCCAAGTCGACTACGACTTATGGTGACCCTATGAATCAGTGACCTCCAAGAGCATCTGTCTTGAACTACCCTGTTCAGACCTTGTAAGTTCAGGTCTGTGGTTTCCTTTATGGAATCAATCCATCTCTTGTTTGGCCTTCCTCTTTTTCTACTCCCTGCTGTTTTTCCAAGCATTATTGTCTTTTCTAGTGAATCATGTCTTCGCATTATGTGTCCAAAGTATCATAACCTCAGCTTCATCATTTTAGCTTCTAGTGAGAGTTCTGGTTTAATTTGTTCTAACACCCAATTATTTGTCTTTTTTGCAGTCCATGGTATATGCAAAGTTCTTCTCCAACACCACATTTCAAATGAGTTGATTTTTCTTTTATCCGCTTTTTTCATGTCCAACTTTCACATCCATACACAGAGATCGGGAATACCATGGTCTGAATGATCCTGACTTTAGTGTTCACTGATACATCTTTACATTTAAGGACCTTTTCTAGTTCTCTCTCAGCTGCCCTCCCCAGTCCTAGCCTTCTTCTGATTTCTTGACTGTTGTCTCCATTTTGGTTAATGACTGTGCCAAGGTATTGATAATCCTTGACAAGTTCAATGTCCTCATTGTCAACTTTAAAGTTGCATAAATCTTCTGTTGTCATTATAGTCTTTTTGACATTCAGCTGTAGTCCTGCTTTTGTGCTTTCCTCTTTAACTTTCATCAGCATTTGTTTCAAATCATTACTGGTTTCTGCTAGTAGCATGGTGTCGTCTGCATATCTTAAATTATTGATGTTTCTCCCTTCAATTTTCGCAGCTCCTTCATCTTGGTCCAATCCTGCTTTCCGTATGATATGTTCTGCGTACAGATTAAATAAATAGGGTGATAAAATACACCCCTGTCTCACACCCTTTCCAATGGGGAACCAATCGGTTTCTTCATATTCTGTCCTTACAGTGGCCTCTTGTCCAGAGTATAGGTTGCACATCAGTACAATCAGATGCTATGGCACCTGCATTGTTTTTAAAGCATTCCATAGTTTTTCATGATCTACACAGTCAAAGGCTTTGCTGTAATCTATAAAGCACAGGGTGATTTTCTTCTGAAATTCCTTGGTCTGTTCCATTATCCAATGTATGTTTGCGATATGATCTCTGGTACCTCTTTCCTTTCTAAATCCAGCTTGGATGTCTGGCATTTCTTGCTCCATATATGGTAAGAGCCTTTGTTGTAGAATCTTGAGCATTACTGTACTTGCGTGGGATATTAAGGCAATTGTTCGATAATTACTGCATTCGCTGGGATCCCCATTCTTTGGAAGTGGGATGTATATGGAATGCTTCCAGTCTGTGGGCCATTGTTTAGTTTTCCATATTTCTTGACAGATTTTAGTCAAAATTTGGACAGATTCAGTCTCAGTAGCTTGTAGCAACTCTATTGGTATGCCATCTGTGCCTGGTGATTTGTTTCTTCCAAGTATTTTAAGAGCAGCTTTCACCTCGCATTCTAAAATTTCTGGTTCTTCATCATATGGTTCCTCCGTGAATGAATCTGTTATCCTGGCATCTGTTTTATAGAGTTCTTCAGTGTATTGCTTCCATCTTCCTTTTATTGCATCTCGGTCAGTCATTGTGTTCCCTTGTTGATTATTTAACATCCCTACTCTTGGTTTAAATTTCCCTTTCATTTCTCTAATCTTTTGGAACTGGACTCTTGTTCTTCCCTTTTTGTTGTCCTCTTCTATTTCTATACAGTTACTATTATAATAGTTCTCTTTGTCCCTACGTACTAGTCGCTGTATTGTTGCATTTAGGGTTCTGACTGTGTTTCTATCTCCTTTTGCTTTTGCTTTCCTTCTCTCTTTAACCATTTGAAGAGTTTCATCAGCCATTCATTGAGGCCTTTCTCTCTTTTTAACTAGAGGTATTGTCTTTTTGCATTCTTGTCTGATAATGTCTCTGACTTCATTCCATAGTTCTTCTGGTTCTCTGTCAACTAAGTTTAAAGCCTGTTCCTTATTTGATCTTTATATGCTTCTGGGATGTTATTTAAATTGTATTTTGGCATTATGATTGCTTTGTTGTTCTTCTTTAGCTTTACTCTGATTTTCGATACGACCAGTTCATGATCTGTACCGCAGTCTGCTCCTGGTCTTGTTTTTGCAGAAAGTATGGAACTTCTCCATCTTCTGCTTCCAATTATATAATCAATTTGATTCCTATATTGACCATTTGGTGATGTCCACGTGTATAGTCGTCTTTTGGGTTGCTCAGAAAATGTGCTCGCAAGAAACAAATTATTGGCTTCACAAAATTCAATAAGTCTTTCTCCTGCTTCGTTTCTGTCTCCTAGGCCCCATTTCCCCTCAATTCCTAATTCTTCTCTGTTCCCTACTTTTGCATTCCAATCCCCCATGATTATCAGCACATCTTGTTTTGGTGTGTGATCAATTGCTTCCTGTACTTCTGCATAAAATCTCTCTAATTCCTCTTCTTCTGCGTTTGCCGTCGGAGCATAGACTTGGATGATGGTTATGTTGATAGGTTTCCCATTTAATTTCATTGATATCACTCTCTCAGACCTTGCATTGTAGCTCCTAATTGCTCTTGCTACATCACTTCTCACTATTAAAGCAACCCCATTTCTTCTTGATTTCTCGTTTCCTGAATAAAATATTTTGTAGTTGCCTGATTGAAAATGTCCCATTCCTGTCCATTTTAGTTCGCTCACACCAAGTATTGTAATGTTGATACGTTCCATTTCTTGCTTGACAGTTTCTAACTTTCCCTGGTTCATGCTTCTCACATTCCATGTTCCTATTGTGTGCGTCGTACAACTCCGGACTCTCCTTTCGCATCTGTGCACATCAGCCTCTGGGCTTCCTTTCGGCTTTGACCCAGCTGCGTCATTAGTCACAGCGCTACTCGTACTTGTCCTTTGTTCTTCCCCAGTAGCTTGGTGAGTGCCTTCTGACCTGGGGGTCTCATTTTCCAGCACTATCTCATGTTGCATTTTGGATACTCTGTTCATAGGGTCTTCATGGTAAGAGATATTCAGAGGTGGTTTACCATTGCCTTCCTCTGAGTTTGGATGCATCTTAGTCTGGTTTCTCAGCTCTGACCATTCCGCCATGGGTGACCCTGCTAGGAGTCTAGCCTCTTGGTCTAGACTCCTGACGGCATTGCTCTCAGCTTCTTCAACACACTCAAACCCCCTCACCACGTTAAGGTGTGCATTAAAACATAATAAAAACAAACTTTAAAACACATTAAAATAAAACCTCTTCAAAAATGTTACTTAAAAAAAGCTAAGATGTTTTATTATTAATTTTATATCTGTTTTTAATGTAAGTCACTTTGAATTTCTTTTTGAAAAAGGCAACTAAATAATAATAATAATAATATTTTCCTGTTAAATTATCTTCATCACTGTGCTTTTGAAGGCAGAAGAACAGAATAACTCTAACAGGAGTCGAGGTGCTTAAAGGTGTGGAGTGGCATCCTGGCTTGCCTATTAAGTGACTTTTTCTCATGTCTTTTGTTCAGCTCAGGTATGGAGAGCCTTTGGTCCCCCAGATGTTGGTGGACTCTAGTCCCAGCTAGCATGACCAACAATGATCAGGGATGATGGGAACTGTAATCCAACAACATCTGGGGAAGCAGAGGTTCCCCTACTGCTGCTTTAGGTGTGTGGATGGGCACCTACAACTTATCCTTGATAAATTTTGCTAGTCCTGTCAAAACTCTCTTTTCCCATCACATTTCTTACAAAATACCTCTTTTATTTTCCCCATGCAGGACCATCCCAGTTCTCCTTGAAAATTGCTTTGTGTAAAAATCAATAGCATCTCTGTCATCAGGGGCTTTGCCACCATTTTCTGCTGGCAGACCACTGTGACTTGATCTGAACAAGGTCGATCTACAGGTCAGTTAATGTGTCTATTGCCTTGCCTTGCAGCAGGGGTTGAATTCAATGGCTCTTTCATCTATTCTCTATCTGAGACCATTTTGACTACACCCCTTGGGGCATTTTATTCACATTTGTTAAAACTTTTAAAGTAATTTCTGATCCTGCCATTTTCAACAGCACATTGTCTTCATCATCATTGTCTTCTTCGTCATAATCATCCAAAGCAATTTATAGCACATCCTGTTGCTGGAGCTTATTCATCCAACAGCAGTAATATTCATCTCCAAACAATTCTTTGGGCAGCCCAAGCAGTAACAACCAAGTTGCTTTTCTGGCTACTTTCCAAAATATTACAGTTCTAGAACATTCCAAATTGTGCTTTGTCATTGGAATTACCCATACTCATGGCTCTCTATGACAACAGCCAACCAGCAATTGATGTTTCATAAGACAAAGTGTTGTATCCAATGTAGTGCTAAGTCAGAGTCCCATCAGCACAAGGATTACCACTAGTGCAGTGAGATCCCCCTCTCTTCCCCTTGCATGCCCCCTAAATCTGTTTTAGGCATTCCCCCATCTCTCTGTGTCAGAATTGGCAAGGGTATGGGGCATAGATGGGGGAGGAGAGTCCTGTCGTGCTAGCAGTAATCCTTGCACTAACAGGACAAGTTAGTTGAATATGGCCCTAAGTCAGAGCATTTTTAAAGGAATTATTACTAGGTGCCCTTTTTTCATTCAAATGGCTTGCACATGGATGTGCTATGAGGAGAAAGTGGTTCAAACTAAAACACACACACACAGAAGGAGTAAATACAGCCTTGTAAATGCATTTACACAAGTTACTAGCCTAGCAAAACTCTAACTAGCCTGTCCACCTACCAGAAAATACATGACTTAAAAAGCAAATCAAAATTGAAAACTGCTGCTTATGATCCATGCCCTGCTTCTTACAAAAAAAGAATGAAGATACAGAGAACCAGACATCATAGCGTACAGGGAGAGAGATTTTGTTAAGTTTTTCAGAAAGACTGGTGGTTTGTAAGAAGCTGAAGAATTATTGGGTAATGACCCCATATGTTGTACTGTTTCTATTCAGTGTCACTAAAATTTCATAGTACCTCTAGTCAGTGTTCCAGTGGCTTCCAATCTGATTTTGTATTCTTGGTTCATTGATTAAATTTTTGTGTCCATTTGTGTCAACTGGGTGTCCGAAAATGCATTGCCCTGAGTAATTCAGCATCAGCCAAAGAGGGATGGCAAATTGCTAACGGTGCACCCTGTCTTCCCTAAAGCTTATGCTTCAGTTGCTTCCATCAGCAGTCTTTTTCACGGGTCATTGCATAACTATTAAGCAATGTATTGTTACACACACCTCAATATTCTGGGCAGTAAGAAGTTTCAGGGATTTAACCACAGGAGCAGTGCAGCAGAGTCACCCTCCCAACACAGATGTCCCTGCTGCTTATTGGGGTGGGGCAAGGCAGTGTTGAGGTCAGGGCTGCACAGATGCACCAGTGGAAATGCTGGATTGGGTCCACCAGTGCACCTGTGCAGACTTGGCCTTGCTGTTGCCCTGTTCCACCCCCACCTGATCTCGGTAAGTGGCAGTGACATCAATTGAGGGAGGGCAGCTCTGCGACACGACCTCACCATGTCAGCCACTCCTGTTCCAATGCACACCATGAGTTGGTTTCCTATAGGATGAGGTCACTGGAGACATATTGGCATTTTGTGATATATGGTTTATTTACACACATGTACAGGTTGTGCATAGGTGAAGATTCAGCTGAATTCCAACATACTCTATCTCAAGGTTCATTGGTTCCCCATAAGATTTCTCGGGAAAGGGGAACAGTCCCTCCCCCAAATGCTGTTAGTTACTAGAGTCTAAAACTCATCTTCTCTCTCTGACTCCATGTGACTCCAAAACTATCAATCTATTCTCTCTCTCTCTGTGTGTGTGTGTGTGTGTGTTTGTGTGTGTGTGTGTGTGTGTGTGTGTATGTGAGAGAGAGTGAGAGAGAGAGAGAGAGAGAGAGACAGAGAGAGAGAGAGAGAGAGAGAGAGAGAGAGAGAGACCTGGAGGATTGGAGGGGGAAGACTTTTCCCCTTTTTTGCCATACTGGCTTCCACCTTCCAGTAATATTACTAATTTATTTCAGGAGGGGACTCTTTTGGAGAATATTTTTTGGGTCTTTTGGATATCTTTTGGTCAGGGAGAAGAATGTCTATTATTTTTTTGCACTGAAAATATTCTTCCAAGAATATTCAGCCCAGTCCTAACCAGATATCTCAGAAAACATTTGTGATTCTTTCTGTAGTGAATATAAATGTGTGGACAAGTCTGCCTTCAGATACTTACTGACTGAACAATACAGCACAATACAAGATGGTATCCTTATTAAATGTTGCCTTAGCTTGACTATATGAGCAAGGGGATTGAACATTTGGCCACACACATTTTTATTAGTCTGCAGCTGAAGGTTTGCAATTAAAGAGAACACAAAAGTTGTCAAACATTTATTGATTGAGATGGCAAAATCACAGTCCCCCTGGTAATTCTGAGTTCTCTGCTCTTTTCCAGGAGTCTTTTAAAACAGCCCTGGTTTATGCTTTCTGTGTTTCCTGCCAGTTCTGGGTTGTTAATTCATCCTGCTTAACTTGGTTCAATTTACAGTACTCCAAAGAGGCTATAAAAGCAAAGTGAGAAATAAAAACAGATTCAAAAGTGCTCAGCCTATTAATTCAGCTAAACAGAAACCCTGGCAATGAACCTGGCCTGGTAACAAATACTGATGTGGCCTTCTTGAACTTGTCCCTATAGAAGCAGGTTCACAGCTGTTGCCGGACTGCTATCTAGAAGCAATATCTAGTATGGCTGCCTGTGGCCAGTTATAGTTGATATGCCAGCTGCCCTTCTCTACCTGTTTTCAGTTGACATCTGAATGCCATCAGAGAAGGAGCTAGACGAATGAAAAGGAGGGTGACCTTCCACAGATTAGGTAACATCATGATCATTTTCTTTGCTTATTCTGTCCCATGCAAGCAAAAAAGCCCTTTCTCAGAGTCCTTCCACAGGGCTCAAAATGCCATTTTGTTTGTTTGCTTGCGTGCTTCATCATTGTCATTGTCATCATCTTTATACCACCCTTCCTCTTACAGGAGCCCATGGCAGTGTACAGCATAATGGCCAGTATCTAGGAGGGTGTGTGGGGCACACATGTTGAGAGGAGAGGGGGGAAGTTCCATTGTGCAAGCAGGAATCCTTGCACTGATGGAACGTGGCACTTAGATCCTGCCCAATAAAATTAAGTACATGTAAAAATTAAATGTACATGTAAAAATTAAAACACTTGAAAACACATAGCTAAAACCATCAATGTATAGAAATACAGATTCACAGCTGCTAAAGTTTTATATCAACGACGACTAGCGCTCTCCTACTGCAACCACACTGGCATATGCACAGTCAGCACAGGGGTGATGTGGCGGGGCTTTTCAGAGCACAGGAGGTTTGTGTGCATCTCCCATATTCCCAGCCAGTCTTTCATCTTTACTCCATGCCAGTCAGGCGCACACCAAAGCATATCTGCATGGCACATGAAGGGAGTTGCAGGTAGCTACCAACAGACCACAGGGGCAGGATAGCTTCTGCAACACAGAAAAAAAAAGGTATAATAGGCACACTGGCTACTTGGACAGCCAGATATGTTACCTATTCATCATCACCAAGAGCAGACACAGCATCACTAGGTGGCATCTTTGGGTGATTTCTGGGGCTCCAGTACTCCACAAGGGTTCACCACTGATGCTATTTCACATCTCCCCTTTAAACCAGTATTTGTGCTGGGTACTGCCATTTTAATTTTCCACAGGGCTCCCAAAAGTAGCATCACTCAAGGGCATTGTGGGAAAGTACAATGGTAGCTCCATTGGAATGTTGCTCCATTGTTGTTGCAGGTAAGTCTGCCAGGTTGACTCATTGACCCAGGAGAGGGCCCATCAGAAAGCACTTTGATGAGGGGCCCCTTCAAATCTGCAGCCTGGTCTGCTCTTATTCATAATAACCGAAGGGTGTCTGAAATTCAGAGATAGTTTAGTCTAAGTATCCAGAGGTGAATATCCAAATGTGGACAGAGAAAAGCTTTTCTCCCTCTCTCATAATATTACAGCTTGGACCAAAGAAACTGAATGTTGTCAGATTCCTGACAGACAAAAGAAAGGACTTCTTCACATAAGGCACAGTTAAACTATAGAATTCTCTCTCACAAGAGGCCATGATGGCCACCAACTTGGTTGGCTTTAAAAGAGTATTGGACAAATTCATGGAGGATAATATTGATGGCTACTAGCCATGGTGACTGTGTTCTGCCTCCACAGTTAGAGGCAGTGTGCCTCTGAATACCAGTTGCTGGGGATCACAAATGGGGAGCATGCTGTTGCACTCAGACTTTGCTTGTGTGCTTTCCATGTGCAGTGGTTGACCACTGTGAGGAGAGGATGCTGGACTAGATGGGAGCTAGGTCTGATCCAGCAGGGCTCTTATGTACTTAATTGTATCTACATGTATAAGCAAGGTTTATTCCCTCCTGTCTTCTATATAGGGTTGCCAGGCTCAGGGCCTGAGAATGATTCTATATCTTTAAGACAAGAGAAAATTCAGCCAAGTGCAGGTTTTCTTGCAACACTGTAATGGGAAAAAACACAAAGTGAAATTCTCTCTTCCCCCTGCAGAACTTTTAAAGATACAGAAGACCTCTTGGAGGCTGGGCTTGGCAACCAAGAGGTGTTCTGTATCTTTAAAAGTTGTGCAGGGGGAAGGGAGAATTTCACCTTGTGGTTTTTCCCATTACAGTGTTGCAAGAAAACCTGCACTTGGCTGAATGAATGAATGAATGCATGCATGAATGGTTTATTACGGTCGGAGACCAGCATATCCAGAACAGTATAAAAATAAACACATTACATCTCAAAGAAGCAGTACAGAACACCATATACACAACTGCTAGCGTTAAAACATCAGCTCAGGCTAAAACCATCTCAGAAATATTAAAATTAGGGTGCTAACAAAGCTTTGCGAAGTTTGATGGCTGCCGCGCAAAACCCCGCCACTTTGGAAGAGACACGAGAATCAGTATCTGCTAAAAGATAATTCACATGATACTGTGCGTCCCTGCCCGGGAGTCTTCTAGGATGGGGGCAATAAGCAAACATCTGAGGTCATAATAAAAAGAACAATCTAGTAAGACATGTCTTACATTGTCAATGACGCCAGCTCCACAAGGGCAAAGACGTTCTGCAACTGGAATTTTCCAGTACCTGCCCTCTAATAGGGCAGATGGCAGAACATTATGCTTAGCCAGCGTAAAAGCTTTCCTGATCCTGGGGGTATCTAGAAAGGCGAGGTGTTGCGCCGGGGTAAAAGGCTTTGTATAACAATTAAAACCAGGGTAAGAACAAACAAAAACCAAGTGGTTTTGGAGTTCCATGTCTAAAGTTCTCTGGGTAATGCACAACTTCGCTTGAAGGAAACCTGCCGCCAAAAGAATGGGAGTAGTGAGACCTAATCGTGAAAGTTTTGTGGCTAAAGATTTCTTCCATTTTGAATGGAAGACGTCAGATAGGACCAGAGGGGCCAAACTGGCTGGGAGTAGCATTAATTTTAACCAGTATTTAAACTTAAGAATCCAGATGCGCGCCTCAATTGTGGGAAGGCCAGCTTCGAGTCATAAGATGGCATTGGGGACAGAGGCGGGAGTACCCAATATACTCCTAAGGAACTTAGTTTGGATGGTTTCAAAAGAGGAGTAATTGCCATAAATGCTTGTCTGCGCACCATATAATAGTTGGGAAATAACTTTGGTGGTAAATACTTATATGGCAGAAGGTACATGTTGTCCCCCTTTCGTATAATAGAAAGAGAGGAGAGCCTTAGAACTCCTCTGGGCGTTGGCCAGGGCATTCTTGGCCTGTATGTGCCACGCTCCGGAGGAGTGTAAAGTTATCCCCAGGTATCTATATGAGGATAATTGGTCTAATACGGTCCCGTTTAAACACCACCAATGTTTTCTCCGCTTCCTGGAGAACACCAGAACCTTGCACTTGTCATAATGAATGACCAATGACTCATTGTTATAATAGCTAGCCAGTGCTTTAAGCAACCGTCGGAGCCTTGTGCAAGTTAGAGATATCAGCACGGCATCATCGGCGTAGAGGAGAGTAAATATTGGCCTATTCGAAAGAGTAGGACAATGCGAGGGGACCTCTGACAAGCTTCTAATTAGGGAGTTGATGTAAAGATTAAAGAGCGTGGGGGCTGAAACACAGCCCTGTTTAACCCATTTAGCAGAGGTGATTGGCCTGGACAAGCCGCCTGCACTATCACATCTAATACGAACTTGGGTGTCCTGATATAAACAATGTATGAGTGCTAATAAACGCCTATCGATGTTGCCAGACTCCAGTTTAGCCCAGAGCCTGTCTCTAGGTATGAGATTGAAGGCAGACTTAAAGTCTATGAAGGCGGCATACAGCTCCCCACCCGGTTTGCTCGAGTATTTTTCTATGAGATGTTGAAGAACGAGAATGTGATCAATAGTTGATCGATTCTCTCTACAACCAGCTTGTTCCTCCTCTAGAATATTTTCTTGCTCTAGCCAGCTGTGTAATTTTATGAATAGATGTATTGCATATAACTTGCTGACAAGACTCAGCAGGCTAATCGGCCTATAATTGGACGGGTCTACCCAGCTTCCTTTTTTAAAAATGGGAACAATAATAGCTAGGCCCCAGTCCTCAGGAATACAGGCTGTCTGACCTATGCTCATAAATAAAGCTGCAAGGATCAGGGCCCACCACTCTGGGTCAGATTTAAGAGCTTCTGCAGGAATATTATCAGACCCCGGGGCTTTGCCCGTCTTCAAGCTAGCTATTAACAAGATAACTTCCTTCGTCGAGACAGGTGGCCAACTGGGGAGTTCTTTTAGAGGGATCTCAATATGACTGGTCCTAGTTTGACCCCTAGAATAGATACTATGAAAATGCGACTCCCAAGCAGTCACAGAAATGTGATAATCAAGATTGACAACAGACTTTGGCCAACCCCTGGCCACATGCTTCCAAAAAGCGGATGAGTCCTTGGCCCTTGAAGCTGTAATCAGGCGCTGCCACTGCTGGGCCTGCGCTACTCTTTTTTCCTGCTTAATTAGAAGTTTGTAGCTATCCTTTAGATCTAAACATTTGGTTGGAAGCGCTGGGAGGTTCATAGATGTGTATTCCCTGTATTTTTTCAATTAACAGATTTTTCTGGGCCATGCATTCCTGATCAAACCATGTCTTCGAATGGAGAAAGCGCATGGCAGGCCTGAAAGTGGGTTTAGGAATCAGGCAAAGTTGTATTTCTGTGATCAAGTCCTGATAGGCGGTAAGCATCGCTTCTCCAAAGGCCGCAGTTGGTAAGTTCTCATGGAGTCGGAGACAGCTGGCTGACTGTAACAGGTCTTTTAAATCGTTTTCCAGCTTGGGCGACCATCTCACTCTGGAAGCTCTTACTTCAGGTTCTAGATTCAGGGTTGGAGGCTGTGCGGCACGGGTGGTGTGGTTGCCGCAGTCCAACATCAAGATCAGTGGAAGATGGTCGCTTTCTGAGCGGATATCAATTATACAAGAGGATACAGCCCTTAGCAGGTCAAGGGAAACTATAAAACAAATCAATAGTTGACGCTCCATAACTGGAGAAATAGGTGTATTCACCATTTCTGTCGCCTTCAACAGACCCGTTTGTCAGCACAAGGTTCAGACTGAATATCATTTGAGCCAAGCATAATCCCGCATAGTTAGAACTCACATCTTTGGAACTGTGGGGAGGTACAATAGGGGATTCCTGTGGGACAGGCGGGATTTCACGGAAGTGTGCGTATAGTGCCACGTCGCTAGGACCCATTCTGGCGTTAAAGTCGCCCGCTAGTATCATCATTGCATCCGGATAGAGTGAGGTCTGCTTGGCTATATACTCCTCTAGTGATCGAAAGGTGAGCTTCACCAGATTTTTTCGGCGAATTGGAGGAAGGTAAACATTTACTATCAATAGCCGAGTCCAGTTGAACTTGAGGACTAGCGACATAGCTAGACCAGGCAGAGAAGGTAAACTGACAGCAGTAACTCTAAGACTTGTGACCAACACACTCAAGCCGCCTTTCGGGTGTCCTCCTTTGCCGCTTGCTGAGAAGCCGTTCAGTTCAGGTTTCTCTGTGGCCCAAGTCTCCTGTAGTAGGACCACATCATGCTTTTTTAGATATGCCAGAAAGGATGGATCCATGGCTTTGTACTTCCAGCCCATGATATTCCAGGAGAGGAAAGAGAGTTGAGTAGAAGAATGCGCACCCTTTAGTCAGGGTTTAGCAGGATGAACCACCATGCTAGACTAAGAGGATGTTGGTTCCATCAAGCAAGGTATATTGGTAGCTGTAGCCAGTTCAGTCGGCAGGGGTACCAGCGTCCGGCTGGTAACCGATATCTAAACAGCTCTTCAGAGCGTTTTGTATTTTCTTGAATCTGCTGGCCAAATGATGTTTTAACTGCCAATATTATACAGCCTGTTGTTCCTTATCTCTTGCACACCTCATTAATTTTGGGAAATCCTGACTTTGGCTACTTCTTGATGGTTACGGGTGCAGTTTTGCTTCAGACAGTGTTTACCTCCGCCTCCCTTCATTGCTACGACCTTTCTGCAAGCCAGTAAGTGAGATAAGATTACAAATTACCTTACAACAGAACTAGTTGTCACTTGCATAAGAAGCAGAGAAAAATTTCTCAACTTGTAATAGTAAAAGGAAAAGAAAAAGAATCCCTTACTAACTTAAATTGCTTGCATGCGTTATTTCATCTACTCCACTTAAAGGGGAAGTGCTGCATCATGGTCCTCACTGGAATGGATTACAAAACCTGAGGACTTACTCCCCTGGAGCCGTTTTTTTCAGGGCAAAAAACCAAAGCAAGTAAAGATAACTCCCTTCTTTTCCCCTAAAGAGGAAACAGATCCAACTGGGATAGTGGAGGAGACAAGTTTTAAGACAAGTACTGCTAGCAGCCCCTTAAGGCAAGATGCAGTCACTTTTTCTCAAGCAAACATACCCTTGGATTGGTCTTTGGATCTTAAGGGAGCTTTACAGTTAAAACAGCTAGACTGGTGCGGACCAGAGAGAGGGCATTCTCGGTTGTGGCCCCCACCCTCTGGAACTCTCTGCCATACGATCTATGCCATGTCCCTTCCTTGGTAGGTTTCCTCCAAGGACTAAAAACATGGCTATTTCAGCGGGCATATAGAATCCCTAGTTAATTTTAGTTTTATAGTGTACAGATGGGGGTAACTGAATATGTTATAATTGTATTTTTATGTATTTTATAAGTGTATTTTAAATTTAATTATGTACGCCGCCTAGAGTGGCTGTTCATTCAGCCAGATAGGTGGCCTAAAAATAAAATTTTATTATTTATTATTATTTACAACTGGAGGCAATTACCCCACACACTCCGGATCTGGTATGGGAGTTAGCAGCGGCGGGCAATCTGGCCCAGGACGGGGCACATCCTCCATTGGAGGACAAAGTATTAAGTGAATTAAAGGACCAGTGAACGTGAATCAAGGACTTCCTGGCTCTCCAATCTGTGCCCCTCAATCCAGTCTGAATTCACCTAACCCTCCGGTCTCACAAGATGAGAAGAATTTGGCAAACTTGGCAGGCATTTTCCCCATCGAGTGCTGGCTCCACATGCTAGCCAGGGACATTGATCACATCAAGGATTTTGTGGCTGAGACCAATAAGCTTTTAACCATGCTGGTTGTGGCCCACATTAAATATTCCTCTCCATCTGGATCTATAACACAGGGTGTTCAGACATGCACAACCCCAGTGCCACCTAGGCGACCGAAAAAGCCTAAACGGAGGGGGACCAGGTTACCCAGGATCCCCCAGCGAAGAAGTAGAGGTAATACCGTCAAGCTGAGCAAGAACATTAAACACCCCAAGTTTCAACGTTACAGTAAAATGAATTTCACCAAACTTTTCAAAGTACTAGAGGCTATCTCTTCACTGAAGAGGACTCAAAAAATGAGCCCTGTACCGCAACTTGCATCCAGAGAGGGTGATAAAATTGCTTCGGCCAGCATAGCAGCCTCTCCGCCCTCTCTATCCCCGTTAACTGCCACCTCTCTACAGCATCAGACTCCTGATCAGCAAGCCCCCTGGTTGTCTGTTTCCAGTGATGTTGTATCTGCGCAGACTCGGACTAGCGCTCTGAAATGGCGACTAGCCCTTAATCGCCAAAAGTTGGTATTACTTAACTACCCTAAACCCTCGGGCATATTGCACAAAAGGAGCGTAAAATCCACCTTTTGAGAATTCTTGGAAACGTCTTGCCTGGCCTTTTTTCCCCTGTGGACATAATCTGTGTTGAATACCTTTATTATAATTCAATCACAGCTCATACTGTAGTCTCTTTCAATTCACACGAAAAAGTCAGATTGCTATTTAAAAACAAACAGGCCTTGCAATCAATTGGCATAGAAATAACGAGACTCTTTGAAAACACAGCACCTCTGCAGCCCCTCCTCAGCTGCTTCCGTAAACCACCTCAGCGGCTGTCAACAAAGCCAGAACCGGCGCCTGTACACAACTTAATCGAGCTGGATTCTGTGCAGGATTCTATCCACCCTTCGTGTCTCCAACCACATGTTGCTCCTCCCGAAGCTAAGGCTTCCATCCACCAGACTAATCACAGTCATGGGGTTGACGGAGGGTTAGACATATATAGCGATGAAGAAACAAGACTTTTCGAGACCTTCATCGCTTTACCAGTCCCAGCTCAAGTGGACATTGTTCAAAGATTGCAAAAATTGACAAAACATCTATTGAACAATTCATCGATTCCCAAGAACAACTGCCCTGGGGAGGATTTGTGGCTATCAAGGGCTCCTTCCCCCATCTTAGACCCAGTCTCTAAGACCCCCGTGCTGCCGAATTCAAAATCATCTGCATCCATCGCCCATGCCGTAATTTTGACCACAGCAGACATCAACCCCAACCCCCCCCCCAGTATAGTCCAAGCTCCTAGTAGGAAGATCCACTCAGATGTACTCCCCAGTGCAACATCATTATTCAGCACACCGTCTTATTGGACTGATATGAGATACTTGGATAAGAATGAAGAAGGCTCCCCCCAAAAGGTTGGTGCCTATAGGGGCTTACCCTTAAACACTAAACAAGTGTACCTATCCAATGTATGCCGGAGGGCACTTGGCTGAATTTTCTCTTCTCTTAAAGATACAGAATCATTCTCAGGCCCTGAGCCTGGCAACCCTACTTCTATAGAAAGATAAAAATAGCATTCTATGGAAGATCATTTCCATAGAATAATACAGTAGAATACTGCCTGAAGGATTTTATATGACACAACATAAAAAGTTGATTGTACCACTCATGCTCAGCTGCAGACATCAGTGGAAGGAGAGATAAAGGTAACAACATTTACTCTTCAGGTGCATCCAGAGCAATTTTGAACTGTTTAGAGGCTATATTGATCTGTGAAACTGAAAGCAAAGCTCAGAGACAAACAAGTATACATAATTGACTGATGTTACCTAACAGCTCTTGGAGGGAGTTCAAATTGTTTAAATTGATAGCCTAATTATTATGCAAGAGAAACATTAATTAATTTTGTCTAGGGGGAAAAACCAGGAGTATATATAAAAAGCCATGGCTTTTTTTGTGGGGGAAGGGGTCATAAATCTTCAATTGGCTTGCTGTCATTTTATTTATTTTATTTTATTTTATTATACTTGTATACCTCCCCATAGCCGAAGCTCTCTGGGCGGTTTACAGTAACTAAAATTTAAATTTCTAGAAGGCTAAAATAGTTCCATGATCAGAGAAGGGGACATTCTTATTCTTCTTTGCCAGAGCACAACCAGAGGACTTGCAATTAAAGAACAGATAGTAATTGGAGACAGGTTCCAGTACTAAGCCTGAATTTAGCAGCGATTTAAGGTTGCCACTAGGGATACTTGAGGAATTAAGAGTTCTCCAGTTTCAAGGGAGAATTGACCTATCTGATCTATGTTTCCTGAGCTTGTTGTAAGTCTAGTCCAGGAATCCTCAGATGCAGCCCACTCTTCCTAAACAGTAGCTCTGAGGAAGAGATGGATCCCCTTCCTGATCCTCCTTCCCATATGGAACTGCTGGCACCAGATTCCAAATCTCAAGGTGTTGCCTCTTCCACTGGACTCCAACAACTGAACCAGATACTCCTGAGATGATCAGGAAAGTCACAAGGGGCTTCCCCCAAAGGAGTCCCTACAGTGTGAAACTCAGTGGTCTAGATTATAGCTTTTCTCAACCATTGGGTCCCCAGATGTCACTGGACTAAAACTCCCATCATCCCTGACCATTGGCCATGCTGGATGGGGCTGTTGGGTGTCGTAGTCTAACAATGTCTGGAGACCCAAAGATTGGGAACGGCTGGTTTAGAAGAAGCACAAGGCTGCAAAAAAAGGCATAGGCTCTTTATCTGGCCTGATTCAGCACTGAGTGGGGTAGGGATTTCATTGTGACTTCTTAGCCCACATTATCAAGCTCTGCCAGTTGCTCAAAAACACTGCTGTGACAACTTGCCCTTTCAGCCAGTTCCAGGGCTGCTAACTGTGGTTCTCAGCCAGCACCCGAGCCCCTTTCCGAGGTACTGTCTGGGCCTGGCCTGGCTGGCTTCATCTATTCCAGTGCTCCAGGCTTACTGGTCTCCATTTTGCTTGGCCCATCACCTTCTGTTGGGGGTGAAGATCACAATAGATCAGGACAGGGCTAACATGCCAGTTGGGATGTAAGTATTCTTTGGATTTTTCACTTCTCCAAATTAAAACAAGTTGTTGGCTTGAAAGAGGGCCAAACTGTGTTAAAACTGCATATTTTAGAAAAATATGCAATAAAGTATGTTCTGTTTAAATATGAATTTTCACAAATATTTATTAATGCGGGGATGGGACAGAACAGACTTATGAATGAACACAGATTGAGCCAACCATCCCTACTGCCTCTGTTTCTGTGCTTTAACATTAGCAGAGACGGACGCTCGGCAGGGAGCTCCGCGTTTCAGCTCTTAAAAAACCTTCAGATGCCATTATTCCACCTACTACATTGCCATCTATCTGCCTGTTTACCTGTCTGCATGTCATCACGGACTGGCTATTGTTGTCTACCTGCATGGCTGGGGACCTTGGCTCTGCTGCTGCTCGCTGTTGTCGCTGATGTCGTTGCGGGGCGTGCTGCCTGGGCTGGCCTCGCTTTTGTTGTTGGTGCTGCCTGTGTGCGTTGTTGCTGCTGTTGGGCTGTGCTGTGCTGTGCTGCTGCCGGCCCATTGTCGCCGTCACTACCATGGCTTTGCTGCCTGGTTGCGGTCGTGCCGCCCTTGGGACGCCATTGCTGCAGCCGGATCCGCCACGTCATCGCCGTCGCTGCCTGCCCGTGTGTCGCCGCTTCTGTCGCTGCGGACTGTGCTGCTGCCCGTCGCTGGCTCGCCCGGTTGTGTTGCCGCCCAGAACATCATTGTCCGTGCTGTTGCTGCCGCCGTTCCCGCCGCCGCTTTTTCGTTGCGGCCTATCGCGCCGGGGCCTCTGGTGCTGTTGTTGCCGTTGCAACCTCTCTCGACGGGCTTGGTGCTGCCATCTGCTGGTCGTTCTTGGTGCGGCGGGACGCGGCTGCTGTTACTGTTGCTGCTGCTCTGCCATTGTTGGATTGCTTCGGGTCCGCTCTGTCGCTGCTGGGCTACCATCGCAGCGGCTCTTGCTGCTGCTGCCCACTATTACTGTGGAGCGGGGCTTGGACGCTGGTGTGGAAGGATATTGTGCTAGGTTGACTGGAGTGTGTATGGATACATGGATGTGTGGATGTGCGACTGAGATGTAATTTTTAATTATATTGATTTTAACTGTATTTTATTTTGTTTTATTTTTGTTATTTATCACTTGGGGGTGGGTTTATGGTCTATTATTGTTTTAGACTGGGTGGCCTGTTGATTGGCGGGCAGGGATAGAGTATGTGCAAGTCAGGAGGGGATGTGACAGGGGAGGTGAGGGGCCAAGTCATTGAAAGACTGGGCGGCAGGCGCTGGAAAGGTGCTGTAGGCAGACCACACCAGCATAGGGGAACAGGGGGTAGATGCATTATACCCATCCCCTGTTCCAGGTCTGCCCAAAACCAGACAATAACTGGGGGACGCAAGGTTCCTACCGACCTTCGTCTGCTGTTGTGCAATGCCAGGTCTGTGGTACAAAAAACTTCACTCATCCACGACATGATCTTGGATGAGTGTGCAGACCTGGCATGTATTACGGAGACTTGGCTGGATGAGGCCTCTGAACCCATTCTCGAGGCCATGTGTCCACCAGGTTTCCGCTGCGCACAGCAGCCCAGGGTGGGCAGGCAGGGAGGGGGTGTGGCAGTCATTTACTGGGAGTCCTTGGTTTTTGCCAGATCTCCTCTCCATAGGACCAAGTTTGTTGACTGCATGTACTGGAGGTTGGGCCCGAAGGGCAGTTTAGGGATCCTGCTGGTGTACCACCCACCCCGCTGCACAGCAGACTCCCTGGCTGAGGTGCTGGAGGTAGTCTCGGCTGTACGGGCGTTGTCCCCAGAATTGTTAGTGCTGGGTGTCTTCAACGTGCATGCCGGGACCACTCTCACTGGAGCCCCTCGGGATTTCCTGGAAACCATGGCTTCCTGGGAACTGCACCTCAGTAATACTGGGCCCACCCATGTAGCCGGTCATGCTCTCGACCTTGTATTTGTCCTGGGAGAGGAGAAAAGTGCTCTGAAGTTGGGAGTGGTTCTTTCCACTCCTGTGTCATGGTCAGATCACCATCTGGTAAACATGGACTTCACGCTGCCACACCCTCTCCGCAGGGGTGATGGACCTATTAGAATGGTCCGCCCCAGGCGCCTGATGGATCCTGATGGATTCCTGACTGCGCTAGGGGAACTGGAACCTGCTGAAGGTTGCCCGGTTGAAACCCTGGTGATGGAGTGGAATGGAAAGATCACCGGGGCGTTAGACCGGGTGGCTCTGAAACGTCCTCTCCCCCTGAATAGAACTCAGTTAGCACCGTGGTATACACCACGGCTGCGTATTCTGAGACAGGAGGTGAGACGACTAGAACGCCGGTGGCGGAAATCCCGCTCCGAAGGTGTCCGGACACAAGTTAGAGCAGCAGTAACTGCCTACCAAGTGGCAATAAGGACAGAAAAGAAGGCTTTCTTTACTGCCTCTATTGCGTCTGCAGAGTGCTGTCCCAGGAGGTTGTTCCAAGTGGTCCGAAGCCTGGTCGGTCCAGTTGCTCAGGAACCCTTGGAACAGTCAAAAGCCTCCTGTGACACTTTGGCTAAGCACTTTGCTGATAAAATCGAACACATACGGAGCTCGATCCCGTGCGCCGTGGATACAGTGAATGAATCGGAGTTGACCGGTTGCATGCTGGTATGCTGGGATCATTTTCAGCCTCTCTCTTCTGAGGATGTGGACAAGGTGCTCTCGACTGTAAGGCCTACCACCTGTCTAACTGACCCTTGCCCATCGTGGCTCATCATGAGATGCAGAGAGAAGTTGGGTGAGGGGATCAAGGTGGTGGTAAACACATCCTTGAAAGAGGGTGTGATGCCATCAGCCCTCAAGGAGGCAATTGTAAAGCCCATCTTAAAGAAGCCCTCCTTGGATCCCCAAGTTTTTAATAACTTTCGCCCAATTTCGAATTTACCATTCTTGGGCAAGGTCATTGAGCGAGTGGTGGCCAATCAGTTGTCGACACACTTGGATGAAACGGATTACTTAGATCCATACCAATCGGGCTTCAGGACTGGTCACGGAACTGAAACAGCCTTGGTCGATCTGGTAGATGATATGAGGAGGGCATTAGATAGGGGAGAATTTACCTTCCTTGTCCTCCTCGATCTCTCAGCGGCTTTTGATACTGTCGACCACAGTATCCTTTTATATCGCCTAGAGGGATTGGGAATAGGAGGCACTGTATTACGGTGGTTCCGCACCTTTCTCTCTGATAGGTACCAACAGGTGGCATTGGGGGAGGAGGTTTCAGACCCTTGGCCTCTCAATTGTGGTGTGCCACAGGGCTCTATCCTCTCTCCCATGCTATTTAACATCTATATGAAGCCGCTGGGGGCAATCATCAGGAGATTTGGGCTGCAGTGTCACCAATATGCGGATGACACTCAGCTCTATCTCTCGTTTAAATCTTCACCAGAGTTGGCTGTGGAGACCGTGTCCAAGTGCCTGGAGTCCGTGAGTGGATGGATGGGAAGGAATAGGCTGAAACTGAACCCCGACAAGACCGAGGTACTGCTCGTGGGGGACAAGAGAAGGTTGGGAACCGTTGACCTGAAGTTCAATGGGGTGAGTTTACCCCTAAAGGACCAGGTCCGCAGCCTCGGGGTTGTACTTGATTCCAAGCTGTCCATGGAGGCTCAGATTTCGGCTGTGAGCCGGGCAGCTTGGTACCAACTACACCTTATACGTAGGCTGCAACCCTACCTTCCTGTTCATCAGCTCCCACTGGTAGTACATGCCCTGGTCACCTCTCGATTAGATTACTGTAATGCGCTCTACGTGGGGTTACCCTTGAAAACGGTCCAGAAACTACAACTTATTCAAAATGCGGCGGCTCGATTACTCACAAACAGTCGTCGCCGGGACCACATCACGCCAGTGTTGTTCGATCTACACTGGCTTCCAGTTGTTTTCCGGGCCCAATTCAAGGTGTTGGTTTTAACCTTTAAATCACTACACGGTCTCGGCCCAGTTTATCTAAAGGAGCGCCTACAACACCACCAATCATGCCGCCTGACAAGATCGGCCACACAAGGCCTTCTCTCAGTCCCGCCAACCAAAGCAGCTAGGTTGGCAGGCACTAGAGAGAAGGCCTTTTCAGTGGCGGCCCCCACCCTCTGGAACTCCCTCCCACAAGATCTTCGGCACATCTCTTCCCTGAATATGTTCCTCAAGGCCTTAAAGACCTGGCTTTTTCAGCAGGCTTTCGGGACTTCTGGGGAGGCTTAATATTCTTCTGTTTTAAATGCCTCCTATTATGTATTGTTTGCTCTTATAATTTATATATTTCACTGTATTTTTATATTGTATTCTGCCATATTTATTGTATGTACGTCGCCTAGAGTGGCCATTGGCCAGATAGGCGACACATAAATTAAATTTATTATTATTATTATTATTATTATTATTATTATTATTATTATTAACATCCCCAAGAAATAGAAATGAAAGTGGCCAAGCTTTTTCTACCTCTCATCTTTATGCCAAGAAGAACTTCATTCTCTGTGCATCAATACAAAATGTTCAGCAGATTAGGTGAAGAAACACACCCTATGTCTGTAGGAATGCATTGGGTTTACTTACTTCCTTGAAATATTTATCCACTGCATTTCCAAGTTCCATGAGTGATCAAAGCTATGTATTTTAAAATGTATTTTAATGTATCAAACAAAAGAGCAAGTGGTCAGAAACCAGCAGAGTAAAACTATTTGCTGTAAACTGAGATGTCATTTCAAACCTTTCTCAGGGTGTCCCTGCATCTGAACTCAGGGGAGAAGAACATTTTCTGGCAAGAGGGTCAGATCCTGATCTTATCCCTCCCCCAATTGAGAAGACCACAACACAGCTACTCCCAGAAGGGCTGGCTGTTAGCAAGACCTGCTTGCTAAGGAACAATCAGGAGTTCACTTTAAGCTTCCAGGTGTTCATTTGCAGCCACACCTTTACCTGCCCTGCACCTGACATTAGAAATGATGGTAGGTGAGGGACAGGTGAACGTGGTTTGAAGAAAAAGGATTTGCAGATTAAATTAGACCTCCTGACAAGTATTTACTGATGTTTTTACTGATGTTGTTATAATCTTGTATGTTGTATACTCTCTTGATATACCTTTATGAAAGCACAGGTAATAAATATTTCAATAACTCAGTTTGCGGGACAGAGGTTCCCCACGCCTGAACTAAAAAGGTGGTAAGATAGAAGTGTATAAAATTGTTCCTGGCATGGAATAGGGTTGCCAGGTTCAGGGCCTGAGACTGATCCTGCATCTTTAGGAGAAGAGAAAGTCAGCCAAGTGCAGGTATTCTTGCAACACTGTAATGGGAAAAACCACAAGGTGGAATTCTCCTATCCCCCTGCACAACTTTTAAAGATACAGAAGACCTCTTGGTTGCCAGGCCTGGACCCAGGTTGCGAAAGGCCTTGTAAATTAATGCAAGAACCTTGAATTTGGCCCTGTAACATATGCGTAGCCAGTGCAAGCTTATTTAAGCACCAATGTTATGGCTGGCAATAGTTTGTCCCCACCAGCAGTCTAGCTACTGCATATTACACCAGCTTAAGCTTCTTGACCAGGTCCAAGGCATTGCTTGGCCTCGAGCAAGGACAGGATATTGGCTCCAGCAGCTGCCATTTTGCCATAGAATCTGGCTGCCTGTCTCGATGGAGGTACGAAGCAGGATGACTGCATTAAACTATCTATTTCCAAGATGCTGGAGAGATGTCAGCTTAACCTGTCTGTTGTCTTATTACAGCATTTCTCCAGGGTTTTAGTATTCCATCTCTGTAAACTATTTTATTTCCAGATGGGCAGAGCTAACTGTCTCGCAATAACGTTTTTATCTTGACTCTCAAAAACATTTTAATCTTGGAACATCTTGAGAAAAAAAAGAAGTTATTGCAAGGAGAACAGTTAGTGTTCCCACTGGAAATCAAATGGCAATTGTAGCTTGAGTCTATATTCCACATCTTATCTTTAGAAGTTAATAATGACTAAAGGCTTTTAGTATATGTAGTTCTTACCACAATAGTAATTTCTTTCCTCTGTATCTCGGGTTTCTCACTGACATATTTTGGATGTCTTAAATTGAATTAGGTTTTTAGTCTCCAGTTTATGACAACTCTCTTTTATCAATTGAATCTTTATTTCAAATGCCAACCCAGTGTCGTACCCAAGGTTTACTCTGTAATTTTTATCATGTCTACATTAGGAGTAGCCAATGTGATGCTCTCCAGATGTTGTTAGACTCCAACTTGCAGCAGCCTGAACCAGAATGGCAAGTGATCAAGGATGATGGGAGTTTGAGTCCAAGATCTAGAGCAGCCTTTCCCAACCGGTGTGCCTCCAGATGTTGTTGGACCACAATTCCCATCTTTCCTGACCATTGGCAATGCTGGCTGAGGCTGATGGGAGTTGTGGTCCAACAACATCTGGAGGCACACTGGTTGGGAAAGGCTGATCTAGAGGGTATCACACTAGGGATGGAAAGATGTGCCAGTTTCAATTCTCTCCATTTTTCATTTTTTTCAAATCCTAAATTCAGTTCTCCACATTTCTGCAGCAATTTGCATTTTAAAAAGTCCTCATGAAAATTCCCCAGCGTTATAGTGCGACTTTCTCCTAATCAAACACATTTTTGTAGGCGGTTTTGACTAATGTACACATTTTTGTAAACAATTTCTCATCATATAATGCATTTTTGTGTGTTGTCTTCATTCATGTATTCATTTTTATGCACACTTTACCCTTACATTTTCTTTTTTTGGAAATATTGTTTGGTTGGCTAACTGTATTGCAAAACGTAATATGTGCGGCTTTTGAAGGGTGGCTGTGTTTCAGCTCTCATATTGTTTGGAAAGTGCAAATTAGATAGATTTGGCTTGAAACATGAACTGAATCTAATTTCTCGCCCATCTCTACATCACACTGGCTACCCCTGCTCTAGTTTATGACTATGATTTCCAGCATACTTCTAATCTGCAGTGTTCTTTGCCATCTTTTCCATAACAAGGGATCTGTAAGCAAAGTGGCTTTTATTCCAAATAGTGATTTCAGGTTGGCCATGCTGCTGCTACTATTTATTAACATACTGCTTGCATGCCAAAATAGCTTCTTGGCTGAGAATTAGTTCATGGCAAAGGTAGGTATGGAAGGATCTAGCAATTTTGATTCTCTCAGTTTCTCATTTTTCTAGTCTTCGATTCAGTTCTTCAGGTTTCTGCAGCTATTCCTGATTTTTTTTTTAAAAGTCCTCATGAATATTCTTCATCCTTTTTGTGCAAATTTCTCCTAACACACAGTTTTTGTCCGCAGTTTTGACTTTTGCACGCACTTTCTTCTAATATAATGGATTTTGGTATGTTATTCTCACTGATATATTCATTTCATTCCCCCAATGCATGTATTGTTAAAAATAGTATTTGGCTGGAGAATTCACTGTCAGAATTCAGGGCCAGCAGATGCCAAGGACCCATTGTGGCTGATCCATTGTTTTGTATAGATTTTTTTAAAAAATTAATCTTGGGGAGTGTTGTGTGCTCTGTTTTCGTTGTATTCATTTAGCCTGATTTTATGCTTTATCTTCTCTTTACACTTTCCCCCCCTGTAAGCTACCCAAGGAACTTTGCACAGTGGGGTGACATGCAAAGACCAAATATGAATAAATAGTTGTCCTGTCTCCAGTGTGCCATCCCAGCTGCCCCACCCTTTTGCAGTCCTAAGCTTACTTGGAAGGAAGGAGCATAGCAGGAAGTGCTGCAGGCTATCTTGAGGCTTGGAAGAGGGCAGGGATTGGCAGGTAGGGCCTGAGATGTTCCTCAGTGTTTTGTTTTCCTGAGCTTTCTCTAAAAGAAGCTGCAAAAAGCCCATTTCCTTTCTTCCATAAAGCTCAGTAAACCAAATGCATTCTAAGGCAGGGGCAGCTTGCCCATCACATATCAGATATTTAAATTTCAGAGAATTCAGAACTAACATTTGATAGAAATCCCCGACTGTTGAAAGAGGGTGGAAGAATGAATGAAAACAGAATTAATTTGGGAGTCATCCACGCTGGGGGGAAAGCTGCTGTGAGTTAGCATTGTTCCTCTGTTTTGTTTTTACTTTTGCTTTGGTGTAGACAACAAGGACTTGTTCCCAATCCCATTAGATTTCTGCTGAGAGTTGAAACAGACTCACTGTTCTGCTGGTTCCAGTGTGTCTCCACATATCTCTTCTGAAAACGGGAGCACATAACACTAGTCAAACGTCGTCCCTTTTTACTGTAAAACCTGGTGGGAGTGTCTTGAGTGCATTTTTTAAAAATTCAGCTTCAAAGAGATTTCGCAACTGATCGGTCCGTTTCCCCTCCAGTTGTGGCTAATGGAAACATTTTGTTCTGGCCACTAGTGTGTTACTGTTTACATCCTAAAAAGTCTGAACACAGAATATTTTCTGTGATGAAGTACAAGGCATGGGGATCTGATGTTATATGCATGTACTAGCA